>NC_064243.1:22759500-23066000 GCF_003254725.2 Canis lupus dingo | reverse complement strand
TACTATATTATTAGTTTCAGGGATAGAATTTAGTGATTCATCAGTTGCCTATCACACCCCGTGCTCATTACGTCACATGCCCTCCTTAATGCCCATCACCCAGTTACCCCATCCCCCCACTCACCTCCCCTCCAGCAACCCTCAGTTTGTATCCTACAGTTAAGAATCGCTTATGGTTTGCCTCCCTCTCTGTTTTCATCTTGTTTTATTTTTCCTTCCCTTTCCCTATGTTCATCTGTTTCATTTCTCAAGTTCCACATAGGAGTGAAATCATACAGTATTTGTCTTTCGCTGACTGACAAACTACTTTTTAACACCACCTCTCCTGTGTTCTTCTTTTGGACTTTACCATGTCCTCTTGTGCTGATACTCTTTGTTAAGTTTTGCTCAAAGTCAATGTCATTGCCAATGGCAAATTTGGAAAAGATATCTCCCCCAGTTCTCTGATGAATGTCATTGGCAATACACATAAAAGGCTGCTGCTTCTATTTCCCAGTGTAGGAGAAGAGCAGATGCCTAGATAATTACTCTGTTTTCTCAGTCTCTGAATTACCGAATAAAGACCATGGGTCCCTAGAAGAACTGTATTCCTGAAAAATATACCCGTATATGTGATTGACTTCTCTGATAGTCTGTGGATATTTTTGGTCACATAGTTACTCTCTCCTGAAGTGCAATGTGGACCAGGTGTATATTCTCATGAAGGAATAAGATCGTGTCCTTTGAGTTTACAAAGCCCCAGGCATCATCTTTAAGAGTTTCTCCAAAAAAAAAAAATAAATAAAAAAAAAAAAAGACTTTCTCCAGTGTTGAAGAGTCCTCTACACAGTGTGGCTAGACTGCCCTGTGTGTCAGCCTCTTGTCCTGCCTCCTGCTTCTCCCTGGTTATCAGTACATCCCTTATCCAAAATGTTAGCAGAAATGAGAACATCATAAGCCTCAACATTATATCCATTTCAGATTTTTTCTTGATTCTTAAAATATGTTTCACTGGTGGGATTCCTTCTTTTCTTCTCATGTTTTCACTGGTGGTTATTTAAAGGAGCAAATGGAGACATCTTGGCTTAACTTCACGTGACCAACTACATGGAGTCACCCAGAGTCACGTGGAGAATTGGAGTCTCTGGATCAGAAGGCTACAAGTTTGCCTTTGGTGAATACTGACCAGATAGCTCTCCTGAGGTCAGGTTACAAAAGTGAAGATGAGAGGCCCAAAATGGAGCCAAGGTAATATATCTAAAGTCCAAGTAGTCATGGGAGTGGCTTGAGAACATACCAGAGAAAGCAGGAAAAACAGAACTACATTAAATAGAATATGGGCTGTCAAGGAGAAACCTGCACTTAAACTCTCGCTTCATGACTTACTAACTGAGCAAGTAACCTAATTTTTGAATCCTTTCCATTTTAATTTTCTGGAAAACAATATTTTTTTAAACAAGTAGATTTTTGACCCAAAGTTGATCATCTTTAGCATAACAAGTCTGTGTAGAGCCAAGGAATCTTTTCAATTTAATCTACAACTTGGGTAATTCTAAGAGCTAGGCTTGCATTTGAGATAGGAATGTCGGATGCCCCATGTCCCCATGTGTGACTTTGGGAATCACTAATTTTACCTAAGCCTCAATGATAAGATGAAAATAACGAAAGTCAGTATAATATGGGAATATCGATACTATAATAATTATAATGTTAATAATATAAAGTGCTTTGCACAATGTATGCCATATGGAAGAAGTGTAGTGGTGGTTATGATTATACAGGAATTGAGGCAGAAGGGTCTTATGTAAAAGCTGATAAAACTGTTAGTCTGAAGCCTGACATAATTCTGAGCTAGCAACTGATGACTATTTCTTGTTTTCTGCTCTGTTTTACTCAGAAAGAATTTAAGGATATCATCAGGGTTTAGGATCATAAAGTCAAGTTATCTACTTTCAAAAGAAAAAAAAAATCCTGTGTTTTCTGGGTAACTCTTGCCTTTATTTCCTTCAGATGTCAATAGCTAATTTTTTAAAGACTTCATACATGACAAGTAAAAATAACCTCACTCATAGTCACGACACCCAAGTAGCCTGTACGTCTCCGTGCCCCCTGTGTCCAAAGAAACTGATGTTTACTGCATCCTGCTTTGACCTTCACTTTGTGGTACTCCTGGTTATTCCACTTTCTTTTCATACTCAAACCACATATGTGACAAGATTTTCAAAACTTGGAAGCAGGCCACATCACCAAAAAATGATGTGTTGTTGACCAAATTGTTATAGAAGTGCCCCAGCTATCTATTTCTACTCTCTTTTCCCGTGTGTGTGTGTGTGTGTGTGTGTGTGTGTGTGTGTGTGTGTCTATGTGTGCTTATTCCAATTTCCTGTACTCCTGGCCATTTCTTAGGAGCTTCTCATGCATGAGAAGATTATCTAGGACTGTCCTAGGTTCTCGCAACACAGGAGGGAACTGTTTGAACTGTTTGGCTAGTTGAGGCTGAGTTTTGTGCTCAGGGTGGCATCAGTAATCCTTGCTATGAGCTAGGAATTGGCTCTATATTTTGTACGCATCTTTTGTTATTTACTTTCCCCATTCCCTTAGATCCAGTTCCAATTTGAATCTGCTGTAGAAAAAATTCAGTATCCATGGATCCTTACCTAAGATAGATGGATGGCTGGAACTAGTTCCTGAAGTTGTAAAATAACTTTGGGTTTCTTAACCTATACAGTTTTCTAAAATTTCATAGAAGCACAGCGTTTTTTCAAAGGATTGATACCATTTTTACTTTTTAAAAAAAGATTTATTTTAATTAGAGAGTAGGGAGAAGAACAGAGAGAGAGTATCCCAAGCAGACTCCCTGCTGAGTATAGAACTTGATGTGGGGTTCTATCTCAGGACCCTGAGATCATAACCTGAGCTCAAACCAAGAGTTGGATGCTTAACCAACTATACCACCCAGATGCCCTGGATTGATATCATTTGTAATGTAAGGCCAGTGGATGGACCAGTTTGATTATACACAAATGAATTTGGTATATAAAATTAGAATTGACTACGGAGGTTAAGAATTCCATAATGTGGCAAAGATGGCTAACCTAGTAAATACATCTTTTTTAGATCTTGAAGAGTCACTGAACCAAAAGAGTCTTATTATACAGAAACTGACAATCATTTCATTGGGACATAAATTAAAGTTATATCATTTTTCTAGTTGGGAGGGGGAGAGTAAAGAAAATACTAGGAGGACCAAATCGTTTTTTGCATATTTTACCAAAAACACTTCTTAAAATGTTACATAAATTTCTTCATAAATTTCTACGTAAATTTCTTCAACGGATTGAATTCAAACTCTAAAGCTAGGCCCAGTCTCTCATTCAAATCTTAAAATCTATTGATGTGCAGTTTTAATCTTCCCTGTGAGCTAGACTGGGCCACTCACCACACCCTGAACCCACTCTGCCCCTTCTCTCCTTTAGAATTTTGCTCATTTGTTTCTTCCCAGTCTGTGGGACTTCTTCCCAAACTACCTCCAATCCACAGTAGTTTCTTTCTTTTATGGGAGTTTGGAGAGGGTAATTACCATGTGTTTTACACTGCTCTTACATGTAAGTTTGTTACCTGAGACTGCCAGTTACATGTTGTAAGCTTTTTGAGGACAAAGCCTATTTCTTTTCATCATTTTATCCCCACGGTACTTCACACATAATAATTCTCAACAAATACTTGTTTGAATCCTCAAGCCCTCTATTGTAATAAAAGGGAAGACCTCCCGTGCTTATGTGTATTAACCTCTGGTCACATTATTGTGAACCAAATTTCCTACTATTAGACATTATAGCATGGTTTCCAAGAGCATTTCTCTGTACTCCCGCTGTTATTTTGCAAAGCTATATTATCTCAACAAGAGTTGATCCAGTGATTCAGGCTATTATTTAAACAGTCATTAATTGAGCAGTGAAGTGTTCTGCTCACCTATGATTGTATAGGGAACTATAAATATATGTGCAGTTCTGTAAATATCTCCACCAACACTACCTTTCAAAATGGCTAATTATCACAAACATATGAAATGCAAATGCTATCTCTAGATGCTGTTCAAAAGGAGTCATGCAGATACTATAATTCTGTTAGAAACGTCAACTATGATTTCATTTGCTCAAATTTAGTTGCTTTCCCAGTTACTTCCCCTCATGATTCTAGTTTGCCCTCTGAGATCCCAAGGGCTGGTCCTAGATTTTGATGACTAATCTGTGCTTTGAACACTGGTTGCTGGTAGCTGACTTTCCTGAGCTGGAACCTCAGTCTTCCTGTGACTGAGTTCCCTTACCTATTATATTTGTACTTCAGAGTATCAGATCCAACCACTAACTGTGGGATCTAAGAGAAATTTATCTTCTGTTTTCTTTTCTTCTACCAAGTCTATTGTCCCACATGCTTAGCCCAAACTTTTGTCAACATTAAAATTTGTCTTGAGGATTCAATACCAAATTCACATGGTTGTTGTGAGAATTAGGTAATGTAACATGTACTGTGCATGTTACACACATTCAATATATGTTCTCTTCCTGTTTTCCCATTCTGCCTCTTTTAACCATCTGGTCCTGATATGGACGGATATAGACTCTAACTTCAGTTCTCCCTTGTTGTCATTTTGTTCCTTATTCTAGACCAAACATCAGGGACATGTAAGGCCATTGACCAAACATACCTGAAATATGGCAAATCATGCCAGATAGTGATTAAAAAAAAACATACCACACCAAAAAAATGGTTCCTATTATGCCACAGATCAACAAGGTCATTTTGGAAAAGAGAGGGTACTTACTGTGACTGGCACATAAGAATTAAGATAGAAGGAAGATAAAAGGTGAGGCTGGAAAGTTAAATGAGAATGAGATTATTTGGAACTTGGGGTAGGGGGAACAGTACAAGAAGTCATATTTTTCAAGACTGTGTCATTGATTTCTCTGCTGCCTTCCTTCTTTGGAGCTCTTATCCTCTCCTGATATGTCACATTCCATTTCTGTGGCATACCAGTTGACTCAGACTTACTACAGGGTTCCAGAAATGCATTTCTAACCTGCTTTATGTATATTCCAAGAATTAGACTCCTCACCGTAAGCTCCTTCCTATCCTCCCAGCCACTGAGCCCCTGCCGTGGGTCTTTCTATAGTCCAACATCTATTTATTTCCAAACTATTTATTTTTGAGTTTCTACAGACATTGTTCTGGAAATTCACAAAGAGAAAGATAACAGTTTCTGCCATTATAGAGATTACATAGCTTACATTTTGTCTGGAAAATAGTTATAGAAAAATCATACTTCTTGTTTTTTATCCACAGAATGATTTTTTAACCATTTGTTCTCACCTTCTCTGCTGCTTCCGTCTCCTCACCCCAGCCTTTAAATTTCACAGTGTCCTAAGACTTGGTATATGCATCACTTCTTTGGCTCTTAAATTTATATTACCAGCTTGGATCTCTGCTCTGAATTCCAGGTTGGTAAATATGAGCCTCTCCTTGTCATTTCTACTTGGAAGTGTGATAAACATCTTGCTTATCATTCTTGTGAGGGCTTGAAAAAGATGTCCACAAGTGCTTTGACAATTCCTTCCTCTAAGGGGGAGTCTAAATCCCCTTCTCTTGAAAGTGACCTGACTTCAGTGACTTAGTCCTACCTAATGAATATAATGTGGTGGAAGTGATGGTGTATGACTTCTAAGACTTGTTCAGAAAAACTGACAATGTTAATAAGCTTCTACCTGACTTTCTCTCTTAAAACCTGTATCTTGGGAGTCCTGAGTTAATATGTAAGAAGTCTGGCTACCTTGAAGCCACCATATTATAGAGATGGTGTGATGAAATCACACAAAGATAGAGATGCCTGAGGATCTGCAGCTCTTCTAGGCCCCAGCTGTTTGAGTCTTCCCAGCATCAACTGCCAGACACATGAGGGAGCAAGCCTTCAGATGATTCCAGCTTCCTGCATTCAAGCCTCTCCAGCTGAAGCCAGATGGGGCAGAGATGAGCTACTGCTCTTGAGCCCTGCCCAAACCACAGATTTGTGAGCAATATCAATGTGGTTGCTATTAATAAGCCACTCAATTTTGAGGTCATGTGTTTTGCAATTGTTTTAACTGGGACAGTCTCTAAAGTGAAGGTCCTGATAGTCTCTTTCACACCTGTTTATTGTTCAGTCTTTCTACCTCAATTAATTAACAAGTCTATATTCCCACGTACTCAGCCCAAAATTTTGTCAACATCAATTTTTCTCTTTCTCTCGTGTCCATCTGGTCAGTCAGACTATCCTATCATCTCAACCTCTGCAAAGAGCCATACTTTTTTCCCCTCATTTTCACTGCCATCAAGACATATTTTTATATGAATTATGACCATAGTCTCTTTTGTAGAGTTACTGTGTTAATATCTCCAATTATTTATACCCCCTGTATCCACGCCCTTCACATGGGTGTGCTTTCACCCAGAGGTGGGGAAGAGTTCCCTTCTCTTTGTGAGTTCAGCTTTATGATTTGCTGTGATAAATATGAGGCAAGCAGAGAAATCTTGCTCACTTCTACTTGTTCTATTACTTCTCTTTGCCTTTAGTATAACCCTGGGTTGTGTTGTGGGAGAACAAAAGACATGTGGTAGAGTGTCAGGTCATTCCAGTGACCTAATCTGAGTCCATTCTAGATCAGTAAAGATGTGTAGTCAACCTGCAGCTGACCATAGACATGATGTGCTTAGTCATGATCAGTGAATCTGTCCTACAGGTTCATGAGCATTTACTTACTATTTGAATAAACTATGCTTTGCAGTTGATTGTTATGTGACTTTTTGGGGACAAAAGATAAATTCTACAGGAGTTGATGCCAAGAGTGAGGTGTTAAAACCTATAATGCATCAGTGGCCTCATCTTTAAACATGGCCAGAGGCTGAAAAAAATGTCAAAGAAATTGCTATAGGAAACTGGAAAAATTGGAGCCATTCTATACAATTGTGAAGTACTTGAGAAAGCAAGTCTCCTGTGGTAACTTGGAAGATGGAACAAATAACTAATGATGTTTTGAATTTTCACAAAGAGATCTCCAGGCAAAATTGAGAGTGTCAGCTGGCTTTTACTAGCTGTATAAGATTTATTACTTTAAGGAAAGATGAACATTTACAAAGAACTGGTTAGAAAATAGAATTTTAGGGGATTATATATACTTAGTGCCTAGAATAGTGCTTGGCACTCAGTAGGTGCTCAAATATTTGTGGAAAGAATTATTTGCAATTTCAGTATTACGAATAAGAAGTCTACGACTCCATGGCAGCCTATAACACAGAGGCAGTCATTGCCTTAACCCACTCCCAGAGATATTTGAATTAGAATGGAGGCTTAATTCGTCACCATTAAAACCTAGTGGGCCCTGACACAAACCTTTCTTGTAGACTTTCCAGCTACTCTGAGGTTAAGGCACCCTTCCTGGAGCCACTCACATAATGCTTCTAAGAAACCTATGTACATGATACTTGCTGTTCCTATAGTTCCATTTAGGTCCCATTTCTCAGCCATCCTGCCATGTCTGATGTATTTAATATCCTTCCAGGCAAACATTAGAACCCAGAAATAAAAAGAGATCTCAAAATGATGGCTGACTGGCCCTTGATATAAAAGAATGATTTTCTTCCATTGTCTATGATTCACAGCATACGTTTTCTAGCTAAACATGGACCAGGGGCTTATTTCCTATTCTGACCCTCGGGTTTAATTGTGAGCAGTTCTTCTGGGTATTTCCTTTTCCACACCATTATTTTTTTTAAGATTTATTTAATTATTTTGGAAGTGGGAGAGGGGCAGAGGGAGAAGGAAGAGAAAAAGTCCAGCAGATTCTGTGCTGAGTGTGGAGCCCGAAGCAGGGCTCAATCTCATGACCTTGAGATCATGATCAGAATGGAAATCAAGAGTCAGACACTTGCGTAGCCAACTGAGCCACCCAGGCGCCCCTCCTTTTCCCTTCCTAAATACTTATTATTTTTCCCTCCTTTTGTTTGTTTTTCTTCTTCACCTTTCCAATTTACTAACATAATTTGAATTCTGTTCTTGTGTCCAAAATGTTGCTTCCTTCCTGACTGCTTGTGCCATTTGTACCCTTGATGAGCCTGTCCTTTGGCAGGCAGAGGACAAGACATCATTAAGCAGCACAGGGCCCAGGACTGATCCCCTGCAGCATCAGCTAATACGTCCCTCAGGTTGGTCCTAGTTCAACAGGAGACTCTCTGAGTTGTCCCTAGAGCCAAAGAAAGATAACTGTGAAATAAGTATTTTCCTATTTTTCAAATACACATTTGTTTAGGGAAGAAGAATTTTAACAAGCTTAGTCTCTAGGGATGTAGTTTGAAAACTGCTTATTGTGTGGATTTTGCATTTGGCAGAAAGCTTTGCAAGTGAACCTATAGCTGGTGGAGTCCCACCTGCTAAGCAAGCTTCCCCATCTGCAAAGGAAGCCCTGAGCTTCAAAACATTTTCCAATTTATAAACACCACTCTCGTGGTTCCAATCGCCATGATCTGTTCTGAAGCTTGCCTCACAGGATCCGATTTTTCTATCAAGTAAAACCAAATATAAAGTATGCTTGTCACTCTCTCAACCAATTCCCACTTCTCATGGAAACCATTCCTAGAGGCAGAGGTCGGTAGAGAGGCCCTAAGTTTCTCGTGTCAAGGGTGCATCCTCTAACTGTAACGCTCAGAACTTCAACTTTGGAAGCAGTATGGCTTTCCCTTCAACACAGCCACGTTTGGTTAGGTTAGGTGCTTGGCCCAGAACCTGGTTTTGTTTTAAATCTTACCACTTCTTTCTCTATTTCTAGTATTTTCTTTTAGAATCTCAAAGGTAATACTTGAATATGGCCAAAAAAAAAATCGCTGCATAATTAAAAGTTAATGTCTCTCTTAACTCAGACCCTTATTCCCTTCTCCAGAGACAAAATTCTGTTATCCCTTCCAGAAACTTCACATGCATATGCAAGTGCATTGCCTTATTTTAAGAGGGTGAGAGAAGACTGTTATCAAAATTCTGCACCTTTATCCCTTTGAAGTCTTAATGATCTTTCTATAATCAGTAAAACTGGGATGGACCTCAGAGTTAATAATGGCTATCAAGTGTCTCGTTGTTGGCATGTAACCTACTTGATTTACCCGATGGGCAGTGATACTGTTTTAGTCTTTTACACCCAGAAAAATACAATGATAAAGACCTTTATACTTTCAGAATTGTATACGTGTGATATTATATGAGAAATCCCATCAGAAATCCCCGCAGTTTATAAGTCATATATGCTTTTAACAGAGAGTTACAGCAATTAATGCTCTCCCCCAAAATGTTTGAGACTACCAGGGTCCTTATAGGTTCAGCAACACTGTATATTATTAGACTTTTTATATTTGTCAGTAAGATTAATTAAAATGGTATTTTGGCTTCAAAAATCATTAGTTTGCATATCTATTCTGTATAATATTATTTAATTTATAATTACTAGTTTTCTTATTGGTAAAATCTGGATGATAATACAAAGCCCAAAGTATTTTTGTGAGACTTACACAAAGTAATATAAGTAAAGCACTTAGGACAGTGCTTGTCACAATGTAAGCATTTGGAAATTTACTGCTTATTATTATTGCCATTGTTATTTATTATATACATGATATTTGCTGTGCGTCCTGAAAGACGTAAAAGTAGATACTTAGACAATTCTTATTCTTGAATAGGACTTAGGATGGTAAAAATATAAATTTACCTTATGTTAATATGTAAATTTGGCACGAATTCAGTAAAACACTAGCTTTTTTTCTTTCTAGACTAGTTACTTTTAAAGTTTGTGTGGAAAAAATGAACATGCCAAAATAACTAGGAATAGAACCCTGGGGGATAAAAAGAGTTCCAGTAGATGTTAGTAATACAATAAATTGCATACAGTGTCAGAATAATTTAAAAAGTAGGATCCATTTATATTTCCTACAAGAGACTCATTTCAGACCTAAAGACATGTGTGAATTGAAAATAAGGGGGTGAAGAAACATTTATCATGCAAATGGATATCAAAAGAAAGTCTGAGTAGCAATCCTTATATTGGGCAAACTAGACCTTTTTCTTCTTGTATTATTTTTATCCTGCTTTGTTTGGTATTACCAGCCTCGTGGAATGATTTTGAATGTGTTCCCTCTATTTCATTACTTGTAAGATTTTGATAAAGATTATCTTTTTTTTTTTTTTTTAATGTTTGCAACAAGAAACCAATGAAACCATGTAGTCTGGACTTTTCTGTACTGGCAGATTTTTTATTCCAAATTCAAGTTTCACTGTTACTGACCTAAGAAAATTTCCTACTTCTTAGATTCAAGATTCATTATTTAACATTGGCAACTCGTGATATTTTTAGGAATTATCTGGGTTCCCCCCCCCAAGTTATCTGATTTGTTAGTATATAATATATACTATAATATAGTATATAATTATTTATAGTCATCTGTTATCTCTATATAGTCTATGGTATCTGTTGTATTGTTTTTTCTTCCATTTCCCATTTGGTTTTTGAATCTTCCCTCTAGCTTTTCTTAGTTAATGTAATTAAAGCATTGCCAATTTAACTTTTTTTTTTCTTTTTTAGGTGTTTAGTCTCTATTTCTAAATTTTCTTTGTTATTTCTTTACTAAATTTCTTTACTAAATTTTGTATTTCTTTACTAAATTTTCTTTTTCTAGTTCCTCGTGGTGTAATGTTAAGTTGTTTATTTGAGCTTTTTTTTTCTTTTATTTTTTAAAGATTTTTTTTCTTTATTTATTCATGAGAGACACAGAGAAAGAGAGAGAGAGAGAGAGGCAGAGACACAGGCAGAGGGAAAAGCAGGCTCCATGCAGGGAGCCCGACGCGGGACTCGATCCCAGGACCCCAGGGTCACGCCCTGGGCTGAAGGTGGCACTAAACCTCTGAGCCATCAGGGCTGCCCAGAGCTTTTTTTCTTAAAACAAGCATTTATAGCATATATTTCACTCTAATATTTACTTTCGCTGCATCCCATAGGCTTTGGAATTTTGTGTGTTCTTTTTCTTTTGTTTTTAGACATATTTTGATTTGCCATTTGATTTTCTATTTGGCCCTTTGCTTGTACAGTAGTGTGTTATTTAGTATTTACATGTTAGATATTCAGCACACTTTCCAGGTTTGTTTTACTGTTTATCTTTAGTTTTATACCACTGTAGTTGGAAAATATACTTGGTATGATGTCAGTCATCTTAAATTTGTAGTATTTGTTATGTCTCTTTTTTTTAAAGATTTTATTTATTTATTCATGAGAGACACACAGAGAGAGAGAGAGAGAGAGGCAAAGACATAGGCAGAGGGAGAAGCAGGCTCTATGCAGGGAGCCCAATGTGGGACTCGATCCCAGGACCCTGGGGTCAGGCCCCGGGCTGAAGGCAGACACTCAACTGCTGAGCCCCCAGGTGTCCCTGTTATGTCTCTTTTAATGTGATTTAACCAGGGTATTCTTCTGTGTGTACTTGAATAAAATGTATATTCTGTTTTTCTTGGATAGAATGTTTTATATGTATCCTTCAAGTAAAAAAATATGTTCTTGTTAAGAAAAAAAAATTAACTGAGAGCACTCACTTATATAAAGCACATCAGAGGGGAGGTGGGTGAGAGGTTGGGTGAAAGAGGTGAAGAGGATTAAAAATACCCTTATCATGATAAGCATTGAGTAATGATGTGTAGAATTGTTGATTCACTGTATTATACACCTGAAACTAATATAACACTGTATGTTAACTATACTGAAATTAAAATAAAAAATAAATACAATAAAATATCTTTAGTAAAAGTAGTGAATTTGCCCATGATTAAAACAAAATCATCAGCTGACTGGAGTACAGGGTCCAGAAAGAGAAACATGTGCATATAGAAATTTGATATATGTTAAATGTAGCATTAAATATAACTGGAAAAATATTGGCTATTGAATAAACGCTGCCAGGACAACTGGGTAGCCATTTAGGAAGAACGTAAAGCTGAATTTGTGCACCACATATCAAATTTCAAATGGATCAAAGATCACAATGTACAAAAATGAAACCTAAAACTACTAGCAGAAAAAAAATGGGAAAATTTTATAACCTGATGATGTGTTTTTAATGATGTTTCAAAATCCAGAAGAAAAATAAAAAGTGTTCAGCTTTATCAAGTAAAACTTTATGGAGAAAAGCGCCATAAGGAAGTCAAAGGAAAATTTTTGCAACTTAAATCACAAAGTGTTCATGACTTTGATACGTAAGGAACTCCTAAAAATTTAAGAAAAAGACTAAACCTGATAGAAGAATGGTTAAAAATCTTAAGTAGTCCACGAAAGGCAAATAGCTCTTAAACATCTGAAAAAAATTGAAACTTATGATGAAAGAATAATTAGAAGCCCTCAAGGAGATACCGTTAAACTGGCATAAGTCCATAGCTTGACAAAGCATTCTGCTGGTAAAACCATGAAGAAACAGTTAGTCTAATACTTTGCTGGAAGGAATTCAAAATAGGGCAGTTGCGAAGGAGGTACATTCGGGATTATATCACAAAATTGAGTATGCGCTCACTCTTTGATCCCCAAATCACACTTTTTAAAGGATATAACAGACATGTAACGTATTAGTCTCAGGTGTACACATAATGATCAGTACCTGTATATGTTGCAGAATGAGCCCCATAAGAAAGTCTAGTCAACATTCGTTGTCATAGTTATAAAAAGTTGGTGTGTGTGTGATGAGAACTTTTAAGATTTGTTTTTAGCAAAGGTTTTTAGCAGCCTTCAGAAACACAGTCAGGTATTAATTATAGTTACCCTGTTGTAATTATATCCATGAATCATTTATAATTGGAATTTTGTACCTTTTGATCCCCTTCACCCACTTTGCTCACCCTTAACCCCCACCTCTGGCAGCCACCGCTCTGCTCTCTCCCTCTCAGCTTGGTTTTGTTTAGTTTTTTAGATTCCATGTATGTGAGATCATTAGGCATTTGTGTTTCTCTGTCTGATAATACTTAATATTTTCATGGTCCATCCGTGTCTTGAATGGCAAGATTTCCTTTTCTATGGCTGAATAGTATTCGTGCGTGTGTATCATAATTTCTTTACTCATCTATCAATAGACAGTTTGCTTTCATGTCTTGGCCATTTTAAGTAATGCTTCAGTGAACAGGGGGTACAGATATTTTTTGAGTTGGTGTCTTCATTTTCTTCAGATAAACACCCAGAAATGAAATCACTAGATTATACAGTACATTATTTATGAGGAATCTCTACTGTTTTCCATAGTGCCTGAACCAGTTTATACTCTCATCAACAGTGCAAGAGGATTTCCTTTTCTCCACACCTTCACCAATACTTGTTTGTTTTGTTTTGTTTTAAAGGTTTTATTTATTTATTCATGAGAGACACACAGAGAGAGGCAGAGACACAGGCAGAGGGAGAAGCAGGCTCCATGCAGGGAACCCGATGTGGGACTTGATCCCAGGACCCCGGGGTCACGCCCTGGGTCAAGGGCAGATGCTCAATTGCTGAGCCACCCAGGAGCCCCTACAATATTTGTTATTTCTTGTCCTTTTGGTAATAGCCATTCTAACAGGTGTGAGGTCATATCTCACTGTGGTTTTGATTTGAATTTCCCTGATTATTAGCGATGTCAAACATCTTTTCATGCACTTGTTGGCCATCTGCATATCTTCACTGGAAAAATGTTTATTCAGATCCGCTGCCTAGTTTTTAATGAGATTGTTTTTGCTTTTGTGCTGTGTGAGTTCTTTATCTATTTTAGATTATAACCCCTCATCAGATATCTGATTTGTAAATATATTCTCTGGTAGGGTGTCTTTCCATTTTGTTGATGATTTTCTTTGTTGTGCAGAAGCTTTTTAGTTTGATATGGTCTCACTTGTTAATTTTCACATTTTTTTGCCTTTGCTGTTGGTTGTAAAAAAAAAAAAATTCATTGCCAAGATTGATATTAGGGAGCTTATTGCCTATGTTTTCTTCTTGAAGTACTATGGTTTCACATCTTAGTTTGTGTCTTCAATCCATTTTGAGTTGCTTTCTGTGAATGGCGTTAGACAGTGGATTTGTTTTTCATGTGACTATTCGGTTTTATCAGCAAAATTCATTGGCAACTTCCATTGTGTATTCTTGGTTCCTTTTTTGCAAACTAATTGATCATATCTGTGTAGATTTATTTCTGGGCTGTTTTGTTCCATTGATCTATGTGTGTGTTTTTATATGCAGACCGCTGTTTGAATTGATATAGTTTTGTAATATAGTTTGAAACCCAGAAGCATGATGCCTCTAGCTTCGTTGTTCTTTCTCAATATTACTTTGGTTATTGCAGTCTTTTGTTCTATACAAATTTAAGGTTGGTTGTTCTGTCTATGAAAAATGCCATTGGAATTTTAATAGGGATTGCATTGAATCTGTAGATTGCTTTGGGTACTATGGATATTTTAACACAATTAATTCTTCTAATCCATTAGCATGGGATATCTTTCATTTACTTGTATTCTTTATCAACTTTTTTCATGGATGTCTTACTCATTGATGTACAGGACTTTTACCTCCGTGGCTGAATTTATCCTCTGTATTCTAGTCATTTGATGAAACTGTGAAAGGGATTGTTTTCTTCATTTCTCAATGATCGTTTGTTATTAGTGTGTAGAGATGCTGTTGACTTTTGTACGCTGGTTTTGTATTGTGCAGCCTTACTAAAGTTGTTCTAGCAAATTTTTAGTGGAGTCTTTAGGGTTTTCTATATAGTATTATATCAGCTGAAAATAGTAACAATTTTATTGTTTTCTGATTTGGATGCTTTTTTCTTGCATTATTCCTCTGGCTAAGACTTCTAGTATTGTGTTGAATAAAAGTAGCAACAGTGGGTATCCTTTATTATTCCTAATATTAGAGGAAAACCATTCAGGTTTTCACCACTGAATATGATACGAGCTGCAGGTTTGCCACCATATATGGCTTTTATTATGTTGAGGTACATTCCCTTTTTAAGCACTTAATTTCGAGTTTTTTTTTTTTTTTTTTGTATCCATAAGTGGATGTTGAATTTTGTCAGAAGTTTTTTTGTTTTTGTTTTTCTGAATCTTTTGAAATGGTCAAGGGCTTTTTATCCTTAGTTTGTTGATGTGGTTTACAACATTGATTTTGGGTGTGTTGAACCATCATCACATCCCTGGAATAAATTCCACTTGACCAAGGTGAATAATTCTTTTAATGTATTGGTGGATTTGATTTGCTAGTATTTTATTGAGAATTTTTGCATCCATTTTCATCTGAGATATTAGCCTAGTTTTCTTTTTCTAGTGGTGTCTTTGTCTGTTTTTTGTATCAGGGTAATGCTGGCCTTATAGAATGAATTTTGAAGTTTTCCTTCCATTTCTGTTTTTTGGAATAGTTTGAGAAAAATAGTTATTACATGTTCTTCTTTAAATGTTTAGTAGAATTCCCTTGTGAAGCCTTTGGACCCTGGACTTTTGTTTGTTGGGATATTTCTGATAACTGATTCAATTTATTCGCTGGTTATCTGTTTGTTCATATTTTTCATTTCTTTCTGATTCAATTCTGGTAGTTTCTCTGTTTCTAGGAATTTATCTATTTTTTCCAGGTTATCCAATTTGTTGGTATTTAATTTTTCATAATATTGTCTTATAACTGTATTTTGTGATATTGGTTGTTATTTCTCCTCTCTCATTTGTAATTTTATTAATGTGGGTCATTTCTCTTTTTGATAAGTCTGGTTGGGGGTTATCAATTAATACTTTCAAAGAAGCAGTTTCTGGTTTCATTGATCTATTTTTTTTTTTTTTTTTAGTTTCTATGTCATTTATTTCTACTCTAATCTTTATTATTTCCCTTCTTCTGCTAGTTTAAGGCTTTGCTGTTTTTCTAACTCCTTTAGGTTTAACTTTAGGTTGCTTATTTGAGAGTTTTCTTGCTTCTTGAGGTAGTCTTGTATTGTTATATACTTCCCTCTTATGACTGCCTTTGCTACATCCCAAAAGTTTTGGACCATTGTATGTTTATTTTTATTGCTTCAAAGTATTTTTTAATTTCTTTGATTTTTCTGGTTGATCCATTCATTCTTTAGTAGCATGTGGTTTGACCTCTAGGTATTTGTGGTCTTTCCAAGCTTTTTTTCTTGTGATTGACTTCAAGTTTCATAGCATTGTGGTCAGAAAATATGCAAGGAATAATCTTAATCTCTGTAATTGTTGAAGTCTGCTTTGTAACCTAGCATGTGATCTATTCTGGAGAATGTCTCATGCACTTGGAAAGAATGTGCTGCTTTAGGATGAAGTGTTTTGAATATATGTTAAGTCCATCTGGTCCAGTGTGTCATTCAAACTCATTGTTTCCTTGAATTTCTGCCTACATGATCTGTCCATTGATGTAAGTGAAGTATTAAAGTCCCCTATATTTATTATTATTAAAGCCCAGAGAGTTTCTTTATTTGTTATTAATTGTTTTATATATTTGAGTGCTTGCTCCCATACTGGGGACTTAAATATTTATAGTGGTTATATCTTCTGGTTGGATAGTCTCCTTTATCGTGATATGATGCCCTTCTTTATCTTTTGTTTCAATCTTTGGCTTAAAACCTAATTTGTCTGATAGAAGTATTGCTACTCTGGCTTTTTTTGTGTCAATTTGCATTATAAATGTTTCTCTATCCCCTCATTTTCAATATTCAGATGTCTTTGGAGCTAAAATGAGTCTCTTGTAGGTAGCATATAGATGAGTCTTGTTTTATTTTTTATCTATTCTAATACTCTATTTCTTTTGATTGGAGTGTTTAGTCCGTTTACATTTTAGAGTGATTATTGATAGAAATGTATGTATTACCATTTTATTACTTGTTTTGTTGTTTCTGGAGATTTTTATCTGTTCCTTTTTAGCCTTTGTCTTTTTTGGTCTTTCCACTCAAAGAGTCCCTTTTAATATTTTGTGCAGGGCTAATTTACTGGTGACAAACTCCATTAGTTTTTGTTTGGGGAATTCTTTATTTCTCCTATTCTGAATGATAGCCTTGCTGAATAGAGTGTTCTTGGCTACAGATTTCTCCCATTCAGCACATTGAATATATCATGTCATTCTCTTCTGGCTTGTCAAGTTTCTGTTGAGAGATCTGCAGCTAGCCTTATGGGTCTTCCTTTGTAAGTTAGGGACTTCTTTTGCCTTCTGCTTTTAGGATGTTTTCTTTATTACTATATTTTGCAAATTTAATTACAATATATATCTTGGTGTTGGCCTACTTTTGTCAATTTTGATGGAAGTTCTCTGAGCCTCCTAGATTTGGATGCCTGTTTCCTTCCCCAGGCTAGGGAAGTTTTTAACTATTATTACCTGAAAAAAAAAAATTCCTGATCCTTTTTTTTTTTCTCTTATTGTGGGACTCCTATGATACAATTATTATTACTTTTGTTGGAATCATTGAGTTCCCTAAGTCTATTCTCATGTTCTATAATTTTTCTTTTTCTCTTTTGTTCAGCTTTATTATTTTCCATTATTTTATCTTCTGTATCACTTATTCATTCCCGTGCTCTTCCATCCTAGTGATCATTACCTCCTATCTGTTTCAAATTTCAGTTATTGCATTTTTTTTTACTGTTTTTTAACTCTTTTATCTCTAGTAAGGGCCTCCCTGAAGTTTTCTGTTCTTTTCTGAAGCCCAGAGAGTATTCTTTAGGTGTATTGCTTATCTCTGTTTGGATCTCTGGCTATGACCTTTTCTTGTTTCATTTGGGATAAATTCCTCCGTCTTGGCCTTTTTTCTAAGTCTCTGTCTTCTTCTGTGTATTAGGAGAGCCTGTTATGTTTCCTGCTCCTGAGAGTAATGGCTTTATGAAGAAGAGGTCACATAGTGTCCAGGGCCTGGTGCTTCAGGGGGTGTTGTCTGGTGTGAGCTCATGCACTCTGCTGCTGTGTTACAGCTGCTCTTCCCCTCAGGTCAGTCCTCTGCAGAGTTTCTCTTTGCCTGCAGTGGGTGGTGTTTGGACCTTGGCCTGAATGTGGCTAGTTTTTTCTAGGTGTGCTATAGTCCACTCGTTAAGTGAGACCTGATGAACCTCCAGTAGAACTGAAGCCTTGTGGAACTCGGGTCAGGAAACGTGGTATGTGGTGTGTGCAGGGGTTTCTGCTGGTCTTCCGAGGGGGGGCCTGCTGTACCAGGTCTGAAGCCACCTGCCAGAGAAGGGCAGTACAGGCAGAGGACGGTAGGGCAGGACTTGGTGTAAGCATGTCAGGCAGCCGGTATTACTCTGTTGTTTAGTGAAGCAGGTTTACGCTGAGGGGTGGGAAATGGCACCAGCCAGCTCCCTTGTCCCTGGAGAGAGGTCTCTCCTGCTTTTTGCTCTCAGGGAAGCACTTCCAGAAGAGCAAATAATCCCCTCTCCTGCATCCCAGGTGTTTTTCAGATTGCTGTTTTCATGCTATCTTCAGGTTGTTTGCCTGCCTGGAGCAGTGCGATGTACTTCGTGCTCTATCCCAGCCAAATCTGCTGACTTTTAAAACTCTAAACTTTGTAGGGGCCTGGGGTGGATAGGGGCCTGCTGATCTTCTAGGGGGAAGGTCACACCATGCTGGGACTAAGGTAGGTTTGGCTGAGAAGGACGGTCACACCAGAGTGCAGAGGTGTGGGACTTGGAACAAGCGGGGTAGGCAGCTGTGTCAGGGCAAACCTCCCATTGCAGGTGGGTCTGCGTCCATGCTGAGGGGCGGGGGAGGAAAACAGTGCCTCCCAGGTCCTCTGTCCCTGCAGAGCCATCTCTGCCAACACTACCTCTCACAGATGTGCTCTAAGAAGAGCACACGATCTCTCCCCTGTGAGCCTCAGGTGTTCCTTGGATTGTGCCTTCAGCCTCCACCTCCACCCCAGGTTGCTGGCTCACCTTCTCTTCCAGAGTTGGGCAGCACTCTTGGGGCTGCATCCCAGCCAAGCCCTCCAACCTTTAAAACTCCAGTCTTCAAGCTCCATTGGTTGCAAAAACTCATGTAAATCAGCCTCTCTCATTTTCCCAGCCAATGGCTTGCGGGTAGTATTCTCTTTGTGCAATCCCCTGTGCATTCCTCTCTCTCCCTCCCCTCCCCATTTCTCTGCAACTATGGTTCCCTAACCTCTGAGGTACCCACAATCTGTTTCTCCCTGAAACCACATCTCCATGCTGCCTACCTTCCTCGATGCAGCCTCTTCTCTACCTCTAGTTGTGCAGTTTGTTCTGTCAGTTGTCAGGTTGATTTCCTCAGTGTTCAGATGGATAGTTATCTAGTTGTGTTCCAGGGATGAAGCAATCCTAGAGTCCTCCTACTATGCCAGCATCTTAGCTCTCTCTTCTGCTGAGAGATTTTATTATTGATTCAATCTCATTGTTAATAATTTGTATGTTCAGATTTTTTACTTCTTCAATATTCTAACTTGGTAGTTTATGTTTCTGGGAATTCATGTCTTACAGGATTTCAAATTTGTTGGCATATAATCCTTCACAGGAATCTGTTATGATCCTTTGTATTTCTGTGGTAGCAGTTGTAATATCCTTCTTTCATTTCTGATTCTGCATCCTCTTTTTTTGTGTGTGCAGGGGAGTAGTGAGTTTAGCTAAAAGTTGGCCAATTTTCAAAAATCCATCTCAGTCTTCCTAATCAATTCTATTGTTTTCAAATCTCAATTTCATTTACTTATGCTCTAATCTTTTTCCTTTTAACATTGGACTTTATTCTTCTACTTCTAGTTTCTTGAGGAGTATAGTTCTGTTGTTTGAGATTTTTTTGTTTTTTAATGTAGATAGGCATTTATTACTACGAACATCCATCTTAGACTTGTTCTTGCTGTATCTTGTATTTTCATTTGGATTTGTCTCATGGTATTTTTATTGCTTTTAATGTCTTCTCTGACCCATTAGTTGGTCAATAGGTTGTTTTCAATCTTTACATATTTCTGAATTTTACAATTTTCTTCATGTAATTGATTTCTAGTTTTATACCATTGTGGTCAGAAAAGGTGTTTGCTATGATTTTAGTCTTCTTAAGTTTATTTATATTTATTTCATGGCCTAGCATATGATTTATCCTGGAAAATGCTCCTTATGCACTTCAGAAGAATGCATATTCTTTTGCTTTTGGATGGAATGTTCTGTATATGTCTGTTAAGTCCATCTGGTCTAACATTATTTAAAGCCACTGTTCCCTTTATTATTTCCTGCCGGATGGTCTAGCCATTGGTGAAAGTAGGGGTATTAAAATCCCATACTGTGTTGTATTGCTGTCTATTTCTTTGCTTAGGTCTGTTCATATTGTATTTAGTTGATCCCTAAAATCTACTTCTTGAAATTGAGCCTGTAGATATACCTCTACAAAAACAAGACAATAACAGCAGAGTCACCACAAAAACATGCAAAGAATCATTAATTGTGGAGTTTTTTGTAATAGCATGGGATTGATAACTTAAATGCCCATTAAAGGACTGGTTGACTAAATGACTGTAGATAAATATGATTGAATATTATTTAGCCTTAAAAAAGAATGGTAAAGAGCTCCAGGAGCTGATTTAAAATTAATTTTAAGTTATTTGCCTAGTGAAAAAGGCAAGATTATCTTTTTTCTATAGTAAAAAAATAAGAGTATATATATATATATATATATATATATATATATATATATATATATATCTCCAGTTCATATTCAAGGGGAAGGGAGCTCAAATTTATCTTTTGATGGGAAGACATCAAAGAATTTGTGGATCTGTTGTAAAACCACCACACATATCTCCAGGGAAATACGGTGTGACTTGGGACCTCTGCTTGTACCAAACATTAAGGAGTACTTAAAGATTAATAAAAACCTGTCAGCAGGGTACAAGAGCTTGCTTAAGCATGTACTTAGCAAATTTGGGGCAATTTAAGCATGAGTGTAATCAATTTTAATGTTTGAGTAAAAACCTCAGAGTCTATAGCGATACTCAACAGATGGAAGAGAGGTAACAAAAGCTACCTTCTTTTAGATAAATGTTAGCTAATACACATAAAGATTAGAAAATTTGACTCAATATTTAGGAAACTCCAGTGTAATAAGTGGTTCAGGCAAATTATAAACATGTATGTTTAAACCAGTAGGTGGAAGTTAGTGGGGAAACAGTATTTACGTATAGTGCCAAATGAATTACTGTCTGCAAAAAGGGGAAGTTTTTCTTGACGTAGATAGATCTAGTAACTGTTATTTTAATCAAATGATCAAATTTGGAATTAGTAATGGTAAGCTATACTGACCTCCTAAGACCTTTTAAGGCAAGTTGCTATCCCATGTAAGGTAGCAAACATCTGCTCTGACATACTCTTCCATTGGTTAACTCAAATTCAATCAGGCCTCTAGTTCTAATGTAGGGCTTACAGAAAAGAAAGGCAGTAGAGAAACAATTTAAGAGAAACCAAAACAAACAAACAAGACAAATCCATAATGTGAATACCTGTTTAAAAAAAAAAAAAACACAAAAATGGTCTGTATTCTTCATAAAGCTAAGTGTTTTAAAAAAAAAGTGGGGACTTTTATTTAATCTATTAAAAGTGATTAAAGGACCATAAAAAGCAAGTGGAATGTATTAACTTTGATAGGATCTTGGTTTAGTAACATAGATAGCATGAAAGGCAGGAAGAAAGGGAAAAAGCCATAACAGACACTTAAGAAACAATTGGGGACATTTGCCTATGAACTAAATATTATACATGCCTAAAATGATGTTCAAAAAATAATATATTGGACTGGACTAGATTTATAGGGCTAATTGTGTGATTTTCAAGCAGATGCTGAAGTCCATCCTCAAGAATAATAAAAATTTTTGAGCAGTACTTACATTATTGAAATTAATGTGGTAGGACCAGGGTGACAATGTTGGATATCACTATGTGTAACTAACTATTTAACTAAAACTATACACATACATACGTGCATAAAATAGCTAGAATAATTTTGAAAAATTTCATGAAATTCATTAGTTACGCTATCTACTCAATGACATTAATTTAAAGAAAGGGTTGGAAATTGATTACTGTCAGGATGAAGGAAGGGTGTAGGGCTCTGGCAATCTGAGATCATCTGCCCCTCCATTTGCCACACTTATTCCTTTATAGAAAATCTGTCCCTAGATTTCTCTATCTAAGTAATAAAATAAATTTAAAAAGGCACAAGATCAAGAGTTGAAATCCAACTTCAGTGTCCATGTCCAATAATGTCAGCTTAAAGACAGAAGCAGAGTGAAATCCAAATGACTGCTCCTTAATCTCCTCAGATTTCAGAAACTGGATCTCCTTGAGAGGAACTCCAGTTTTGTTCATGGAAGTCATCTTTACTTTAATATACTTAGTTACCTCCATGACTATCTTGCTCTTTTAAATTGCCATATTTTATTGGATTTTTAAATTAAATACGTAGGATTCATGTTTGAATTCAATACTAGCATTATAGAAAAATATAACAATACCCAATATCATTAAAAAAAAAGTTAAAATTATGTTTTTAGTGTGGAGGAAGAAAGGCATATTTTCTCAAAAGGGGAAGAATAAGAAACTTCATTTGGCCAAGATTTATGGGTAGAATTATCTTCCTGGATGTTAGAAAGTATTTGTTCCAGAATTTCTGACAATGGGCATAACACATTTGAAAATTAGCTGATTCAGGGATCCCTGGGTGGCTCAGTGGCTGAGTGTCTGCCTTTGGCCCAGGGCATGACCCTGGGGTCCTGGGATCGAGTCCTGCATCAGGCTCCCTGCATGGAGCCTGCTTCTCCCTCTGTCTATGTCTCTGCCTCTCTGTGTCTCTCATGAATAAATAAATAAAATCTTTTTAAAAATTAACTGATTCAATAATAATTTTACTTTCTGCTCTTACCTAACTATATTTAAAAAAAAAAAAAAAACTAAGTTATAGTTTGGCACAGGTAAGGTTTGATCTTTGTCTGATATGTTCCATTTCCTCCCAGGACTACACTATTCCTGTAGGCCTCCTGTTCTGCTCCAAGCAACTGCTGAGATTCTGAGAATTTCTCTAATCCTGGACCTTTTGACAATCTGGCCAAAATGTAATCACAGTTTCTGTCTATTCTGCTGTTCTAAGAGATGTCCTGGTGGGGGTTCACATTAGCTAATCTAATAGCTATCAACTATTATGTATATAATATTGTGTGCTTATAAAGTATTTTCATATATATCATCTTACCTAATCCTTACATTAAACTCATGAGTCATGGCCTTGCTATTCTCTTTCCTACTTTATAGATAAAAGACACTATTGAAACAATATTCTCTGCTTTTCTACTTCACCAACCATAAAACTTATTGTAATCTAAAGGAATTTCCTATTGCAAAGCATCTGGAATAGTTCCTGGCACATAGTGCACTCCATAAATTATTTTTAATAAATCCATGCTTTTCAAATTAGAGGGCGCACACCTGAGGGCGGATGCCCAGGGCACCAAACTTAATGCATATTTTTGGAGCATTAATTTTACTTCATGTTAAATGACTTCAAGTATTTTTATTACAACAAATATAGATTAAAATGTTAAACATATATATTGAAAGATAAAATATGAGACATGAAAAAGACTTTCAGCCTTGCAGCATGCTAGTTTCATCTACATCCCAAGCCTTCTGAAATACAGATATATTGGAGTTAACTTCAGCAGGAATAATGGAAAAACCCTGCAGTTGTGTTCTTTCTGCTTGTCCCTGGCTCTGGGGGACCCTGTCTCGGTAGTGACAGGACCGATCTGACTCAGCCAGCCTTACAAGACACCTTTCTCTCCAACATAAATTCAAGATTTGTGCATTGATCCAGTTCTTGAGAGCTGCTGATGAGATGATGAAGGGATCTGAGGAAGTTCTGTCGCAGGATACCTACCAAGCCTTCCCAGAGCCTTAAATTTTCACCATAATTATAAATCTTCAAAGCAAATTTCCAGAAAGAAATTATTCCTATTCACTGATTTTTACAGATTTGGAAGCCGAGGACAAAAATATTGAAGTGATTTGCTTAAGGTGACAGGGAAATATAAAAATAGAACTGAAATGGATTTTAGTTTCTTAGCCTCCCAGTTCGGTGCTATTCTTTATTTGAAAACCTATCTCAAGTAAGCAGTCATATCACCTGGGAGGGAGAGATCGGCTGCTTACACTAATAGCCAAAGCACGGAGGAGCCAGGAACAGAGGCATACATGAGTGGGCCAATTACATAAGGCCAGCGTGCAAGAGTGGGACACGACGCATGGGGAGATGTCCCCAAAGGCAGACTCTACCCTAGTTTCACCAACCTCCCTTGGCAACCTGAAGCTCTGGAATGGCCAGGAGGTAGCACTCCCAAGGGCTCTAGGTATCAATGACTGACGCTAGCGAAGAGTAGTGCTCAGAGGCAGAGGGCCATCCAGAAAGGTTGAGGGAGAAAAAGTAAAGGCTCTACGACTTTAACCTGGAGTGACAACACCCCTCCCTGCCTCTGTCTGTGAAGTGACCCAAGGCCTCAAACCCAATTCCTCCCTGGCTTCTTTGCAGACCTAAAGCAAACACATGGAGCACTGTTTACCAGAAGCAGCCAATAATGCCCCAAGGAGCAGTATCCCTGAACTAGTAATGCTGTCAGCAGAGAAAATGCTGATGCAGTATTTGAAACCCTGAGTTCAGGAGAGAAAGCAACTGGGCCAGAAAAAAGAATGAATAGGCATAGCAGTGTTTCAGGGTGGGTCCCTTTAAATGTCCCCTAGCAAGGGCAGTATGTTCTGGTATCACTCTGAGATCAGTGATTAGAACTGACATCTGAGAACCACAATCTCCAAATTTCCCTAAAGTGATAAAATAGCCCAAGGTGACCCTTGGGCTATTTCCAACTGTTTGGCTTGAGTTGTTAGGCTTTCATTGGAAAACCCACCATTAATAATAACAGACAAGCGGTTGCTCAGTGCCAGACACTGTTCTTAACTATTTGATCCTCACAAACAACATAGGAGATAAGCACTGTTACTATTTTCATTATCCAAATAATAAAGTGAGAGTCAGAAAATATAAATAACTTGCCCAAAGTTCTCTGGCTAGTAGGTGGTGGGGACTGAGATTCTCGCTCTGAAGTATGTCCTTTTAACCTGTATCCTCTAGGCAGGAGACCAGACACCAGGAGGTTGGTGGGAACCACACAGAGTTTAATGGGAACCAGAGGCAAAGCCCCAAACCTGGACAGGGGAGCCAGGGAAGAGCTTCTGTGCAAAGGTGTTCAAATAGTCATGAATGGAGAGCAAGACTTGGGCTGACAATGAAGTGCTTCTTGCAGAGGGAGGAGTAGACACCTTGACCTTCAGAGGAAACAGACTGGAGCATTTTCAGGTAAATGAGTCCTTGGAATAGGGCTGGAGTGTAGAATCTAAAAGGAAAAATGTGGGGCTGAAAAAGGACACAGGAGCCAATCCCCAAGGGGCCTTAAATTGTCTTAACAAGTGGGGTACTGGTGGGGGTCTGGATAGGGCATTCTCTTCTCAGTCCTCTTTTTAGGATACATGGGCGGCGTTAGATGACTTTGCCATCTTTCCTACCTGAGGTGTGGAGGTGGAATTGTTGACAAATTTGTTCGATGTTGGTAACCCATTTATCAGCATCAGCATATTGGCATTCTAGACTGGTGTTCTCATCCCAGCGTAGCCTTTACAAAAACCTTAGAGGGGAAAAATGTTTTCTCAGGCCACCCTCTGTTTTTCTTACTATTTCTTCCTTATCGGGATCACCTTCTTTTTTTAAAAAAGCCTTTATTCATTTTTGCTCAGGGAAAGGACAATCTCAATGTCAACTTGTCACCTATTCATAAATTTGAACTTAACAGGATTCACTGCCCTAAAGACACTGCACCTACAGACTTTTGACAACATAACTTAAAATGAAAAATCTCTCTTGTTCCCTAAGGTTGCATGTTTAAAGAATAAACAGTCCCTTGCAATAACCAACATTGGTACTTGGCCTAGGTTTAAGGTCAAATAGCAAAACAAGAGCAGAAGGAGGCCAAGTGCATTGTAACTTGATAGCCAGCAAGTACAAAGATCATTGAACAAAGGAAGTTGCAGGCACCAAATAAAACAAAAGGCAGGTTCGTCAACATGAAAAATTTACATTTTGAAGGTGAGATCAGATATTCCACATGTGAACATGTAAGTCAATGCTAGAGACTAATGTGGAACCACAGAAACAAAAGAGGTCAGGGCCAAAACTGGAACCAAGGATTTAATAACTATTATGATCAAGGATATGGAAATTACAATAGTGCCTATGGTGGTGATCGGGATCACCTTCTTTTCCATATTCTGCCTCAACCGTAAGAACACACAAAATAATAGCTACAACGGATTGTTCTCAAATATGTAGCCCAAGGAAGCACCACAGCTTGATGTGGCTAAGACGATAGACTACAGAAACAAACTAGCTCTAGTGTCCAGACCTGGCTGTAGGACTTTGCAGCTGTAGAACGCTAGACGAATGCCGTAGCTTGTCTATGCCTTAGTTTTAAAGCAATCATATGAACCTACCTCTTAGGTGTAAAGAGTCGATTCAATGGTTAATTGTATGTCAAGCACTCTGAATAGTGCCTGGCACAGAACAAGTATTAAACAAACATTAGCTGCCATTGGTATTTGTCATAGTGGTATGAACAAAGGACTATGGGAACAGAGAAAGGAGCAATATATTGCGGGTAGAGAAGTGTTGAGGAAATATACCACGGAAGATTGAACATTTTTCTTTTATGGAGAAAAAGCAGAGCTAACAACTGATGACTTATTGAACTCTACATCTGAAACCAATGAGGTACTGTATGTTGGCTAATTGAATTTAAATTAAAAAATTAAATAAAAAATAAAATAAATAAATCCAAAGATTTAACACAAAGACACACACAAAACCCAATGCTAACACCATCCTTCCCTCCCCACCGACCCCCAGCATTAGAGCAAGTAATTCTTAGCTCTGGAGGAGCCATTTATTGAAAACTGTTTGAAAGGGTGACCCTATCCTGTTGATCACCAGGTTGTCTCTCATGCAGAAAGACTCAGAATATCAGTTATTTGAATCATGGTGTGTGTACCTATTTTAAGAAAATCTTACTTATAAAAATCCACGCTCGACCAATAAGCCGTTGGCCACATATCAGCAGAATTATTTACTTTATAAAATGATTTGTAGCGAGGTTATTTTTTTTTAAATAAGAGACTCTCCTTGAATATTAATTTTAAAAATCTTGCTTTGTACTTTCCATTGAACTACAAAGACATTGGCTGTGGAAATTGAATTGCTCAGCTGTGTGGCACTGGGCAGCTGACTCACATTATTTCTAATTCTTAAAACCCATAGGCTATGTAATAGAGGTGTTATTATCCATGTTTTATAGTTTAAGAGAAGTTTAGTAAGTTGTCTTAGTGCACAAACCCAGTACATGAAACAGCCTGGATTAAAGACTAGTTTCCAAGGCCCACGGTCTTCTCTGTATGATACAACTTCTCTAGTAGGAATTGTTGTTTATCTGTTATTATAATCTCTCCACTAAGAAAACCGTGGGTCTCTAAATCAGAAGAGGTTTTCAGATTCTGATTTGTTTTTGCTAGAGCTGCCTTGCTACTTTTGGTCATGTCGTTAGCTTTTCCATTCTTGCCTCATTCAGCTTTCCAGCTCATTTAACACAATGCCAGCTTGATGATGGAATTCTTAGCTTTCCAAAACGTAAGATGGTAAGTCGAAATTTTACTCAATAACCCAATCCTTTTAACTCTAATTAAGCCTGTTGCAAGCCTCTGCCTGAATTTGGAATTGACAACTTAATTGGTTGTCCACCTGAAAGAGAAACTATGCTCTCCCTGACTAGGTTAGGACTAGGACTATAAACCCTTTAACAATGGCAGGGAAGAAAAAGCTCCAAAGTATAGTATAAACTGTTCCTGATGTAGTAAAAATTTCCTAGGATGCTCTTATTTTTTCAGGATCACTTCTGGAAATTGTGTTGATTTATTCAATGGTTAGTTCCAAACTATGTTCTTGCTTTTTTTTTTTTTTTTTGTGGTTGATGTAGCTGACCCTTTTTCTTGAATCCATTCAAGAAGTGTTAACCAAAAAAAAAAAAAAAAAGAAGTGTTAACCATCAGTGCTGCTTCACAAAAAATAAATTCCTAAGATTTGGTCCACCTGCCTCTCTTCTAGAAAATACCATTATTTATCCATCTGGGTAAAAGGGAGTTATTTTCATACTGCCTAACAGATTACCTAATGTTGGATCCTGTCTGGCAAAACTTAGGTGTCAGATTCCATGTTTCCTTAAGGCAGTGGGCTACCGAAACACGGTGTGTGTATGTGTTTGCATGTGTCCACATCTGTTACTGATCTGACTGAAGCACAGTGGGTCAAGAGGTCTTCTTGGACCTCAGCAACACAAAGTCTCTAGGAAGGGATGAGGCTTCAAATCCAGTACAAAACTCCCAATCTCCAAACTAATCTTTTTAATGATGAAGCTTTTGTGGTAGAAACATTTGATACAGATAAACAAAAATGTCAAAACTGAAAGGGGGCTCACAGGTTACCTAATTCGTCTGCCTCCCTTTACTGGTAATTTTATGGAGATTCAGATAGATGAATTGCCCCAGGTCACAGAGGTAGTCAGAAAACCAAATTTCTGATATTAACCTTTTGCTCTATCCACCAGAAGCTAAGTCACTTGATAATTTTAAGTGGCTTATATGTTCCAGCACTTAATATGGTATTCTTACTGACACAGAAGTTGGAAACTACACTCAAGCATTGAACCAGTGAGAGACATGAATGTATCAACGTACAAAGAGAGAGAGAGAGAGAGAGAGAGAGAGAGAGAGAGAGATCATACAGAGTGAGAGATGGCTTTCTGGAGATAGAATGCTTTCTTGTATTTCAAACTTATAATATGCGTAGATTGGTTGTTTGGGGGTTTTTAAAATGTGATTCTGGGAGTGGATTTTTGTTTAAAAGAATAACATGGTACCTAGAAATAAGAAAGCTGGTATGGTGGAGCTGAGATCTGCTCCAAACATCTGGTGACCTGTAGGATTCCTAAGTTCATTGGTAGCACCAAGCTTTTTTCCTTTCATTTTCTGCTTGACTCTAATGGTCATCCATTTATCACATCCCATGCATGAAAAATCTACAGGCATTAAGTCACCTCTAATTTCCAGTATTTCCCCCAGCCCCCTAATTCAGATTCATGTTTTTTACAGGGAAGAGATAACAGTATCCTAGATATTGGCCATGCTAGCCATGGACCAAGGTCCCTCAGCAGGTTGCTCTGTGTGCTCAGTGCCTTGCTCCTGTCCAGGGTTGGGATCTTTATATTTGTTTTGTGCTGCCCTGGTCAATGAAAAAATTGATCCAGTATCCTGATTCTCTGTGGCTTTGCTTCAGCTTATTAGAGCTTTTAACATTTGCCTTGTTGTAATGTTGCAGGCAGGGTAGGTTTTAACAAAATTGTAAGGTTGGAGAAGTTTGTCTTTAACTATAGCTTCTTTCTGTGCTCTCTCTTTATTCTTAACTTCCCCTGTGACATCTCTTTAGGAACAACAACTCTAATGAGGTATGAATTCATATTAGTGGATAAAGTATCAGTTACTCTATTCATCCAATTTCTTTCTTTCTTTTTTTTTTTTTTTTAAGATTTTGTTATTTGAGAGAGAGTAGGAGGCAGGAGGGTCAGAGGGAGAGGGAGAAGCAGACTCCCTACTGAGCAGAGAGCTGGACATGAGCTCTGATCCCAGGACCCTGAGACCTCAACCTGAGCCAAAGGCAGATGCTTAACCAACTGCGCCACCCAGGTGCCCTTATCTAACAATTCCTTATTGAGTACCTGCTGTGTTCAAGGCATTGGTTACTTGCTTAACACATTTATGGTTTGTCATAGGCTCATAAGCTTTATATTACCTACACAATTTTTGCCATATCATAACAAAAATAACCTAATATTTTTCATTGAAATCAATTCACTGTCTACTTAAATTTATATCAAAAATAGATTTTGGAGTCTTTTTGTTAGGAAGGCAAACCAAGCACTAACTTCTTTTTTTTTTTTCACATCAAACCTAGCAGATGCTAGAAAGGATATAATTCACATGAGCAAAGTGGACTTTCTAATAACAAATGGTACAAAAGTGTGGAAATACCTCCGGAGGCTATTAAGTCTCTGTGTTTCTTTTTAAGCCAAAAAAAAAAGGCAATATGGAGCCCAGGAGATGGGTTGGGTGGAGCCTCCTAGGCACCATTACCTGTCTCTCTCAGGTTGCCTCGGGAAGCCCAGGCTAGAAGTCATGACCTGGCAGGGCACTCCCTTGGCTTTAGTGAGTCTGAGTCCAATCTAGTAGTACAAAATTAGGCTGGCATTTATCAAATTCCCAGAGCCCCCCACCCCCACCCCAAAAGGGGGATGGAATAAACAAGTACAGGCATACCTCAGAGACTGCAGATTGGTTCCAGACCAATAAAGTGAGTATGATAATAAAATGAGTCAAATGAATTTCTTGGTTTCCCAGTATATATAAAAATCACTATACTGTGGTCTATCAGGTGTACAACAGCGTTGCACCTTAAAAGATGTACATACCTTAATGAAAAATTGCTAAAAAATGCTCACCATCACCTGGGCTTTCCGTGAATTGATCCTTTTGCTGGTAGAGGGTCTTGTCTCAGTGTTGATAGCTGCTGTGACTGATCAGAGTGGTGGTTGCTCAAGGTTGGGGTAGCATGGCAATTTTTCTAAAATAAGACAACAGTGAATTTTATCATCTATTGACTTTCCCTTTCACAAATGATTTCTCTATGGCATATAATGCTGTTTATATGGGCTTCTTTCAAAACTGGAGTTAATCCTCTCAACCCCTGTGGCTGCTTTATCAGCTAAGTTTTTATAATATTTGGAAGCTTTCATTTTCATTCCAACAATCTTCATAGCATCTTCCATCTCAAGGAACCACTTTCTCTGCTCATTTATGAGAAATGATTCCTCATCCATTAAAGTTATATCACAAAGTTGTAACAATTCAGTCATATTTTCTGGCTCCACTTCTAATCCTACTTCTCTTGCTATTTCCATCATATCTGCAGTTATTTCCTCCACTGAAGTCTGGAATCCCTCAAAGTCATCCTAGCAGGATTGGAATAAACTTCTTCTTCCAAACTCCTGTTAATGCTGGTATTTTGACCTCCTTCCATGAATCACACATGTTCTTAATGGCATCTGCAATGGTGAACCCTATCCAGAAGGTTTTCAACTGACTTTGCCCAGATCCATCAAGGGAATCACCATCTATGGCAGCCATAATGTTAAAAAATGTATTTCTTAAATAATAAGACTTGAAAGTCAAAATTCTTTTTAAAATATTTTATTCATTCATTCATGAGAGGCACAGAGAGAGATGCAGAGACACAGGCAGAGGGAGAAGTGGGCTCCCTGCCGGGACCCTGATGTGGGACTCGATCCCAGGATCCCAGGGTCACCCCCTGAGCTGAAGGCAGATGCTCAACCACCGAGCCACCCAGGTGCCCCAAGAGTCAAGATTCTTGATCAATGAGTGGCAGAATGGATATTGTTAGTTGTTAGATGATATAAAAATGATATTAATCTTGGGTGACCGAGTGCACTGTCGATGAGTGGTAATATTTTGAAATGAATTTTATTTTTCTGAGTAGTAAGTCTAAACAGTGGCCTAAAATATTTACTAAACCACATTGTAAACAGATGTGCTGTCATCTTTGTTTTTCCACTTATAGAGCACAGACAGAGTAGAATTAGCACAATTCTTAAGGGCCCTAGAATTTTGGGAATCATAGATGAGCCTTGAGCCTTCCACTTCAAGTCACCAGCTGCATCAACCCCTAGCAAGAGAGTCAGCTTATCCTTTGAAGCTTTGAAGCCAGGTGTTGACTTCTCTCTAGTTATGAAAGTCCTAGGTGGCATCTTCTTCTAATACAAGGCTGTTTTGTCTGTATTGAAAATCGGTTGTTTAACGTAACATCTCAATTATCTTAAGTGAACCTTCTGAAGAACTTGCTGCAGCTTCTATATCATCACTCACTGTTTTACCTTATACTTTTATGTTGTGGAGATGGCTTCTTCCCTTAAACCTCATGAGCCAACCTCTGCTAGATTCAATGTTTTCTTCTGTAGCTTCCTCATCTCTCAGCCTTTATAGAATTGAAGAGGGTCTTGATATGGATTAGACTTTGTGGCCCGTTTGAGCTATCCAGACCACTAAAACTTTTTCCATATCAATGATAAGACTTTATCACCTTCTTATCATTAGTGTGTTCACTGGAGTAGTAATTCTAATTTTCTTTGAGGATTGTTCCTTTGCATTCACAATGTGGCTGTTAGGTACAAGAGGCCTAGCTTTTCGCCTATCTTATCTTTTGACATTTCTTCCTCACTAAGCTTAATCATTTCCAGTCTTTGATTTAAATGGGAAGACTTGTGATTCTTCCTTTCATTTGAACACTTAGAGCCCATTGTAGTGTTATTAATTGGTTGGCCTAACTTTAATGTCATGTCTTAGAGAACAGGGAAGCCTAAGTAGATAGAAGAGAGATGGGGGAGTAGCCAGTTGGTGGAACAGTCAGAGGGAACACATTTAATTTAGCCATTTTGTATGGGTATGATTTGTGATGCCCCAAAACAATTACAAATAGCAATATTAAAGATCACTGATCACAGAGCACCATAACAAATATAATAGTAATGAAATGGTTTGAAATATTTTGGTAATTAACAATGTGTGACACAGAGCTACAAAGTGAGTAAATGCTATCTGAAAAATGGTACTGATAGACTTGCTCAATTATAGGGTTCCAAAAACCTTCAATTTGTAAAACAAAAAAACCAAACCCTGCAGTATCTGCAAAGTATAATAAAGTGAAGTGCAATAAAATGAGATATACCTGTATATACTGCCTTGAGGGCCCTACCTTGGATTTTTAGATTTTCCCCATATGTAGCATGATCAAGAAGAGTGTGATAAAACTAGATACGAATGAGTCCCAACAAGTCAACCCAGAGCCCTGCTGGGATAGGTAGCTGACTGCAATATTTATCCATACAACAGATATTTATGGAACGGCTGTACTATGCTGGTTATTTTTCTAAGTGCTGAAGATAGTATCAACAATACAAAGTTATCACCCCCAAAGAATTTACAGTCTAAATGGAGAAAATAGGCAATAAAGATGTAGTCATTGGATAATTTAGCATGGGCCCTTCTCCCATATTTTATCTCCAACATGGACCAGACAACTGCCACTCAAAAGGTGAATATCTCTGTGTAAAAGAGAGCCTGAAATGATGTGACAATTGATGTCATGGTTCCAGGAGAAGAATGGAAGTATTTAAGTAGATTATGTCAATAGACAATCCACCTATAAAATATGGCTCTCCTCCCCATAAATCACAGTTAGAACAAGGCTAGGATTAGATTTTACCTTTCCCAGAGAGAGAGTTTATGATTTAAGGATGCTAACCTTGTAAAAGGAATATTGATAAGATAATACAATTTTTAAAAATCACAAAAATATTTTAGTATGACAATACAAGGCAACAACAACAAAGATACATAGTAGATAAAGCAGAGGTAATGGAGCAGAAAGAACAGAAACTTTGAATAAGCATAATACATATCCTTAGGGAAATAAAGAAATTTATTGCAAACATGAAAAAAGGACAGATGTTTCTAAAGAAGAACCAGTTAGAAATATTGGATGTGAAATGATGTAATTATATCAATAAAGGATTAAATAGAAAATTTAAGTAGTAGAATAGCTACCAAGAGTTAATTAATGGGCTGGAAAATTATATTGAGATTTTCTAGATGAAGGGGCTGGCATAAATAGGCAGAAAGTATTTTTAAAAATTTCAGAGATATGGAAGATCAAATTAAAATGCAAGTGTTCATTTAATAGGATTTCCAATGGAAATACTAAAAAGACATTGTAGGAAGGTAATCTGAAGAAAACATATTTTCCAGAATTAAAAGAAGCCATATGACCTTAGATTAAAAATGGTTTCAGGGTGAAACAGCAACAGTACACAATAAACAAACGAGGTAAAATCACATATCCAGGCACATCAGAATGAAATTTCACAGCAAGCTTCCAGAGAGGAAAAACAAACCACCTATAAAGCCGCAGGCATGAGACAGGACAGTAAGATTTCTCAAAAGCAATGAGGAGATCATGTGGTATTTGGGGGCTGGGGAGGAGCTGACTCCAGATTATCCAGAAAATAATACTCTAAATGATAGCCATAAAGTAAAATTCTTTTTGCCTTAATGCCCATTGGGCTCATCTAAAGTAACTTTTTTTTAGAGCATATTCTCTCCTGAGAATATAAATTAGCCCACAATGAAGCAAAAATTATGGGAAGCAGGAATAAATAAGTGTATTAATAAATATCATTTGCCTTAATAAGTAATAATTATGAGGAAATATATATCCACATCCCCTAATCTACAATTGAAATCCCCATGAAAACTGGCAAAGTTAATTGTAGAGAACAAAGAGAGAGAGAGAGAAAAGTCAGTCAAAGTTCTTACCTGTGACAGAGAGGGAAACACAGGTATTAAAGATATTTATACATTAGCCAGGAAAGGAGAACTGTAGGCTTTAATAAGTGAACCATAACCATCAGAAAATGCCATGAAATATAGAAGTTTAAACAAATAATGGGGAATAAAAGGAAGGGGAAAAGATTGACCTTAATGATAAACATTGTACTTAAAGACAAACCAGAAAGTAGTAGAAATAAATCCAAAGTCACTGATATTATAATAAGTAAAAATTAAGTCAAGGCACAGATTTAAAAAAACGATTAGATTTTAAAATACAGTTTTTTTTGTTTTTTTTTTAGTTAAAGCTAAAAGTTTGAAAATGATGATATAGGATAAGGACTAATAGGCAACAAATGTAACAAATGAGGGATAGTTGTGCTTTCGTTATCAATCAAAATGGGATAAGCATACACACATGTATATGTGTATGTACTTACATGAGAGAAAACCTCATGGGATAGAATTTGGCACACTATGAGTGCTGCAGAAGAGCTAGTTGTAATTGCCTTAATGTATTTATTATAAGACAAATTATAGACAAATCTCCTATGCTGAAGTATCCCAATTTTTATAAATATTCTGCCCTCGAGGAGGTGGAAATCCCACTTTTATGTGTGGAGGTTCTGGGATCCCTGGGTGGCGCAGCGGTTTAGTGCCTGCCTTTGGCCCAGGGTGCGATCCTGGAGACCCAAGATCGAATCCCACGTCGGGCTCCCGGTGCATGGAGCCTGCTTCTCCCTCTGCCTAGGTCTCTGCCTCTCTCTCTCTCTCTCTGTGTGACTATCATAAATAAATAAAAATTAAAAAAAAAAAAAAAAAGATTTTATGTGTGGAGGTTCCTAATGTGTGGAGGTTCCTAATGACTTCATACAGTGTGGAGAAGGACAAAGTGCAATTTACAGTGGAGAAACCTAACAAATACCAACCACCTCAACCACGTGGTCAACATTCATTTTAAAATATGAAGATGGCACTTCATCCTGCAGCCTTCCTCCCCAGTATCCATAACCCCAGTTTAATCATGAGAAAAACGTGTCAACTCCCAACTGCAGAAAGCTTTACAAAATGCCTGACCAGGACTTTTCAAAACTGGTCATGGTAACCCAAAATAATGGAAGTCTGAGAAACTCTCACAGCCAAGAGAAGCCTGAGGGAACTTAATGGGTATACATATGGAATTCTGGATAGGATCTTTGAACAACAACAACAAAAACATTATGTAAAACTCAGGAAACTCAAATAGTGTATGGAGTTAAATTAATAATAATGTATCGATATTGCTTTGTCAGTTGTAATGCATGGGCCATACCAATGTAAGACATTAATATTAGGAATACTGGTTATGGGATCTGTTGAACTGTTATTTTCACAACTTTGCTATAAATTTAAATTTTTTCAAATCCTTTTAAAAGCTTATTTTTAAAACTTTAGCTAACAGATATTTTTAAAAAGTATTGTGAGAGCTAAATCTGTGAAAACAAAGTAATTCTATAAAATGTAGGAGTAATTCTTGGATTAGATGCTGTTTTCTAGATATAACACTGAAAACACTAGCCACAAAAGAAAAAAAATAGATGATATCAAAACTAATTTTTTGTGCTGCAAACAACACATCAAGAAAGTGAAAAAACCCACAAAAATGGGAGAAAATGTTAACAAGTGGTTCTAATAAGAGAATTGCATCAAGAATATGTAAAGAACTAATAAAATGCAATAATACAAAGACAACCCAACTGAAAAATGGGCCAAGGATCTAAATAGACATTTCTTTAAAGAAAATGTATGTATGTATCATTAGTCATTAGTGAAATGGTTAAAACTTCAGTAAGATACTACTTCATACCAATTGATGGCTAAAATGAAATGTATAGCATTCAGAGAAATTGGAAACCCATATATTGTTGGTGGGATTGTAAAATAGTGCAACTTCTTTGGAAACAGTTTTGCTATGCCTCAAAAAGTTAAGCACAGAGTCACCTTATGATCCAGCTATTCTAATCCAAGGTATATACCCAAGGAAAATGAAAACCCGTGTCCACACAAAAACTTGCATGTGAATATTCATACCAGTCTAATTCTTAAGAGTTGAAATACATAAAGAACCCAAATGTCTGCCAACTGAAGAATGAATCAGCAAGATGTACAACACTCATACAATGGAATATTATTCGGTGATAAAAAGAAATGAAAATCTGACAAATGTTACAACATGGACAAATTTTGAAAACATCCTAAATGAAAAAAGTCAGATACAAAAGAAGACCTATTGTATGATTTCATTTATAAAAAAGTCCTGAATAGGAAAATCCATAGATGAATTTTAATAAATTAAAAATCATGGTGCTCCGACATTGGGCTCTGTGATCAGAGGGAAGTCTGCTTCTCTCTCCCTCTGCCTCTCTGACCGCTTGTTCTCACTAGCTGTCAAAAGAAAAAAAAATAAGTGAGAATATTTTTTTTTAAAAAGCCATGGAATTGTGCACTATAAAAGAGTGAATTTTATAGTGTAATTCTGACTCAGTAAAGCTGTTATATTAAAAGGAAAAAGAAGCATTTAGAAAATTTGAAGATGTGGGATATATACGCAATGGGATATTCCTCAGCCATCAGAAAGGACAAATACCCAGCATTTGCTTCAACATGGATGGAACTGGAGGGTATTATGCTGAGTGAAGTAAGTCAACTGGAGAAGAACAAACATTATATGGTCTTACTCCTACAGGTAATATAAGAAATAGTAAAAGGGATTAAAAGGGAAAGGAGAGAAAATGAGTAGGAAATATGAGAGAGGGAGACAGAACATGAGAGACTCCTAACTCGGAAATAAACAAGGGATAGTGGAAGGGGAGGTGGGCGGGGGGGTGGGGGTGACTGGGTGACGGGCACTGAGGGGGGCACTTGACGGGATGAGTACTGGGTGTTATGCTGTATGTTGGCAAATCGAACTCCAATAAAAAAATACATTAAAAAATTGAAGATCTGAAAAACCATATATTATCAAGTAAACACAGAACACATTTCTTCTTTGGGAAACATGAGCCATTCTTCAAAACCAATGATGTATCAGGCCACAGAGGAATTTCAATAAATTCAAAGAATCAGTACCATACACATTGTGGTCTTTGACCGCCATGCCATAAAATTAGAAATTAATAACAAAAGAACACATTTAGTATTCCCATGTGAATGGGAACTATAATAATCATGCCTTTAAATAACTCATGGGTTAAAAAGGAAATCAAAAGTGAAATCGTAAACTATTATAGCCAAATAAAATAAAAGCTGTGTATTGCAAAATGTGTGGTATGCTCCTAGAGAGCACCAAGAAGGAAATATGTAGCTCTGAGTGTAATTATCAGAAAACAAGAAAGACTGGAGATGCATGAGGTTCAACTCAATAGGCCAGAAAAATAGAAACCAAACACATTCAAAGAAACAAAAAGAAATAATAAAAATGAGGCTGAAATCAATGAAGTAGAGAACAGGAAAACACATTTTTTTCCAAGTATGTTGTTTTAAAAACCAAATATAATAGACATATGGTGAAACAGGTCAAGAAGAAAAAAAGAAACCTGTAATAAGCGAATTAAAAAAAAACCTGTGAAAATCTGTAAAATCGGATTTATTAAGACACAAAATATAAGAAGCCATTACATGCTAACTGATTGGAAAACTTAAGTAAAGGAATACATTTCTAGAAAAAACAATGTAAAATACAAGAAGATATAGAAGAACATGAAAGAATAATAACCATCGGAATATTGAAAATGGTAATAAAGAACAAATGCACCTCGGGACACATGCTTCCTCCTCCTCCTCCATCACACATTTTCTGTCTCAATTTGTAGGCTACTAGTTCTTTCCAACCGTCAACTTGCCAGATTGCTCCTTGAATGATCTTTTTTAATAGTAAATGTGATCGTGACTCACCCCGCTTGTATCACTGAACTGGCTTCCTGCAGATTTAGGGTAAAGCTCATAATCTTTGGCTTATTCTTTGACCCATCATTTTAAACTATAACCCAGAACCAGAGATTCTGTTTTTCCACCTTTTGATGCCTTTGCCCACATTTTTTTTCCTCCCCCAGAATGCCCGTCTCAATCGTTTTATCATTTCTCTGTTTCTTGTGTCTTAGAAGTGAGCTCTAGTAGTAACTTTCCTGGATGGGAGAACTCATCCCCCAGGCTAATTGGGCCTTCCTCACTTTGCATTTTTTATGTAATCTACATGCGAGTAAGTAGCTTTGTTCTCATAAATCCAAAACCAGCATCACTTGTCATAAAGAGAAAGTAGGTGAAAAACTAATTTTTTAAGACCTTATTTTTATTTTTTTAAAGATTTTATTTATTTACTCATGAGAGACACAGAGAGAGAGGCAGAGACACAGGCAGAGGGAGAAGCAGTCTCCCTGCAGGGACCCCAATGCGGGACTCAGTCCTGGGACCCCAGGGTCACATCCTGGGCTAAAGACAGATGCCCAACCCCTGAGCCCTCCAGGGGTCCCAAGACTTTATTTTATAGATACTGTGGCCTGCTATTAATTCTTTGCCTGAGATTTGTTCTCAGCTTATTAAAAAGGACATTACCACAGGTTGAACAAGTGGTGGGAATAAATACCAAACCAAGAATTTTCTTTGATGTTACAGAAGAATTGAAAGAAAATTGTAAGTGGAATAATTTCCTGAACTTCACAGGGCATCATTTTATGTCCCATATGCAAGCATACGAAGATTTGAGTAAGATATGATTCTGCCCTCAAGAAATTTATGTAGAGTGCCAACTTTGCAATGGTATTTGCACTCACATATGGGGCTTTTAAAGACCAAAAATAAAACCCCAAAGAAAATAGGGTTATGAACTCCCCCCAAAATCATGGACAAATTTCAGTATAGAGGAGCCGGTGGAGGGCAGGTGGTACCCTTGACTTATACCTTGTGAACGTGTAGTTGGCTGCCTGCCACTGCGTTTGATGGTGGCTGTTGGTTCAAGATTCTGAATAGAGAAGTGCTCTCCAAAGGTACCGTGTGAAAGCGGATTTGATATGGCCAATTGAATATTGAGCAGACCAGACAGTGGCTGGTCCCCCCAGGTAGACATTGTCCTTGTCTCCCTTCAGGACTCTGCACAGGTCTGAACCCTTGCTGAATAGGGCTCTCGTTTCCAGCAATGGGTGTGAGTGCTCATGTGTGGGTGTAATTTAAGATATATACAATTTAAACTTCATCATCCGTTGCTGTTTAGATTCCGGTTTCTTTAGATGGTTAAAAACAGTTTTAAAGAATTTGTTGAAATGCACCTGATCTTCAGATCAAAAACACCTTCAGATACTATATTTCAGATGTGATTATTCTCATTTTAAGTTAGGGAAATTTCCTGCTACCATGTGGAACATTGGTTTTTATAGAAGTGCCAAACCGTAATAGAATACACAGTTTGGCAAAATATTTCCTAGCAATTAAGTATCCCTGTAATGTAAAGAGAAATTTAATTAAATCTCTATTTCTAAGCTACTAAGAAACTAAAAAAGCAAGTAGGTGAACATTAAAACAGAGTGCCTGTCTTGACAAATCATAAAATCTCAAAGTTAAGATAACCATAGAAGTTATGAACGTGGTGTGGTAGAAAGAGAAGGTGAATCGTGATTGTGGAATGGTTTCTATGCGTCATGCCTCCCTTCATAAGCAGAAGGACGATACAGAAGCCCAGAAAGAATATTTAATATCCAAGGTCAAGCAGATATAAGTGGCAAAACATAAATGAGGATGCATATCAGTTTTTGCAGAGCACACTGCTGATTTCACCCAGAATGGGAACTTGTAGTCTAGGCTGGAGTTGTGTTCCCCTTAACAAGCTGCATGCCTTTATAAAAGTTATCTATACTTTATACTTGAGTCACTTTGATTTTTTTTTAATTCAAGGTATATAAAATATAGTCCACCCATTTTAAGCCTAAGTTCAGTGAATTTTGACAAATGCATTCAGTCTTAAAACCACCATTACAAATTACTTCAAGAAATTTATCCATACTACTTCAACTCAGACAAGAGAGATGTGGACCCATTTTTTCTGTGCCTTCCTGCCGTATACAACTATAAATCCTATAAATGGCAAAAGAAATGAACAAGTGGTTAAAAAAAAAAAAAAGATAAACTGGCGAGGGACTCTATCTGGAGGATAGCACAGTAGCAGGATACCTTGCAGTCCTTCTAACAGAGCAAGACCACCCAGACCCAGTGTTTCTCAGCCCATGACCTAACAGTTGAAGCCCAGGTAGGCTCATTCCTCCCCAAATGAATTATTGTCTCTGACAACTTCTGAAGGTGAACAGAATGCAAAAAGAAAAACAAAAACCCTTCCTTGCCAAACAAAACAAAAAACTGGGACGCCTGGGTGGCTCAGTTGTTGAGTGTCTGCCTTCGGCGCAGGGAGTGATCCCAGGATTCTGGATCAAGTCCCACATCGGGCTCCCTGCCTTTCTCTGCCTCTCTCTGTGTGTCTCTCATGAATAAATAAATACATCTTAAAAACAAAACAAAACAAACAAACAAACGAAACTAAGTTAAGGAGCCCCAAATGGGAAATGATTTTGTCCCCATGGATCTATAACTCACCTTTCACCTAGAGACTCTAGGACAAGCAGGTAAAATGGGAAAAGGGCCCCTGGTCATAGCCCAGTCTGATAAACTTCTTTATCTCTATGTATATACATCTCTCCTCTCTTGCTCAAAAACCCTACGACAGTGAGAGAGGTAGTGGTAGAGGGGATCCCACCACCCCACTCCTCCACCGAGAGATACTTGAAGCTTTGCCTGGGGAAATATTTTGCATATCTCAGGCAGCACTAGCAGCAACCAGTGGAAGCCTCAGAAACACAAGCAAACCAAACTAATACTAAAAATGTTTTGGAAATTAAACAGCCCCTGGAACCACAACACACAAGGGAAGGCCATGACATGCATAGTGAATTTCAATAGCTTGTCTGTTTGCCAAAATAAAATATTTATTTTTAAAAATTTATTTATTAATGACACATAAAGAGAGAGAGAGAGAGAGAGAGAGAGAGAGAGAGAGGCAGAGACACAGGCAGAGGGAGAAGCAGGCTCCATGCAGGGAGCCCGACATGGGACTCAATCCCGGGTCTCCATGATCAGGCCCTGGGCTGAAGGCAGCACTAAACTGCTGAGCCACCGGGGCTGCCCCAAAATAAAATATTTAAATAGAACCTAGGGTCTTCTAATATAACACATCATGTCCAGGACTCAATAAATAGTCACCAGTAATACCAAGAATATCACAACTTAAATTGGATATGATAACCAACTGATGCCAATATCAAGGTAAATCAGATGGTGGAATTTAAAAAGATTATAAAGCAGCTGCTGTAAAAATACAGTAACAATTATACAATTTCTTAAACGAAAAAATAGGAAACCTCAGCAAAGAAATAGAAGTTATAAAAAGAAATCATTGAGCTGAAAGATATTGTAAGAGAGATGAAAAATTCAGTAGATAGAGTAGAAATGGCAAAGAATAAAATTGATGGACTTGAGGACAGAACACGAGAATTCACTCAGTATGAGCAATAGATAGAAAACTGGGGAGAAAAATGAACAGAAACTCAGAGACCTGTGTAGCAATAATGAAAGGTCAATATTCATACCATGGGAGTCCCATCAGAAGAAGTGGGGATGAGACAGTATTTAAATAAATAATGTCTGAAGTCTTCCCAAATTTGGTGAAATACACAAATCTATAGCTCTAAGAACATGAGCAAAGCCCAAGTAGGATAAGTCTAAAGAAATCTACACCAAGACACACCATAAACTTCTGAAAACTAAAGGTAAAAACAACTGTAGGAAGCCAGAGAGAATAGACACATGTGTACAGAATCACCAATTTGAATAATAAAAATTTCCTCAGTTGAAATCAAGGAAATCTGAAGGAAATGACAATATTTTTAAGTGCTTAAAGAAAGGAACTGTCTACGATAGCTGGCAAAACTCTTCTTCCTGAATTAAGGCAAAATAACATTTTCAAATGAAGGAAAACTCTAAGAATTTCTCATGTCAGGTCTACTCTTAAAGACTGGCTTAAGAAAAAAAAAAGACTGGCTTAAGGAACTTTCTTAAACATAAAGGAAATGATCAAAGAAGGAGTATTGGAATATCAGGAAAGACAAAGAGTGGAAGGAACAGAGGGATGGGTTACATATATTGGACTATGGACTGAATATGCCCATCCCATAATTCGTAGTTAAAGCCTTAACCCCTGATGTAACCGTATTTGGATATAGGTGCCAAAGTTTAAATTAGGTCACAATAGTGGGTTCCTAATCCATGGAGGCTGTTTTTAAGGACCCAGGCTGTGGTATGTCCTTATAGTAGCCCAAGATGATCATACACTACCCTTTTCTCCTTGAGTTTTAAAAATCCTATTTAATGATTGAAATGAAGATTATAACATTAACTGATAACCAAGACTGTAATAACACTTAAACATGGGGAAGGTAAAGAGACCCAAATGGAAGTGAGATTCCCACACTTCAGTTGACGTGGTAAAATGTTTGATACTAGTTGATTGTGATAAGTCAGATATGTAATACATAAAACAACCATTGGAGAAAGGAGAACAAAGATGGGTACTCAAAAACAATATATATTAATCAAGATGGGATATTAAGTTACCTACAGGAATGTAAGAAAAAAGAAATAGAGGAATGACAGCCAAAAGAAACCGAAAACAATATGGTGGACTTACGCACTTAACATACCAATAATTACATTAAATAGAAATGTGACAATGCACTAATCAGTAGGTACCAATTGGCAGAATACAGTTCAAAGAAAAATGACCCAAATATTAACTACTGATTTAAAAAAAAATACCTCATTTTAAATTCAATAACGTATATTGGTTAAAAGTAAAAGAACGGAAAAAGATATGTTGTGTAACATTAATGAAAAACTCAGGAATGGTGAAATGTCTGAAAGTAGAGAGTACAAGAGAATAATCCAGAACAAAGAAAACCGTTACAGGCAAATAGGTTATTATATAATGATAAATGGACAGATCCAGCAGAATGACGCAACCATAGCAAATGTGTACGCATACACCAACAGAACCTCAAAATACATAAAGCAATAACTGACATATGTGACAAGAGACACACATAAATACACAATTATGACTGGGGACTTCAACACCCCTCCTCTCAGCGATTAGAGAACTGCTAGACAGAAAATCATCAAAGATATAGAGGAACTAAGAAACACCATGAACCACTAGGATCTAAAGAACACTTTATAGAGCATTCTACTGAATAAAAGCAGCAAAAACTTGTTTTTTTCAAGTGCCCACAAAACCCCTGTATTAAGATATGACATATCCTGAGCTGTGAAATAAACCTCAACAAATTAAAAATAGTTGAAAGCATACAGAATTTTTTTTTTATCACAGTGGAATCAAACTTCGAATCAGTAACAGATACCATTTGGTAACTCACAACATTCTTCAGAGATATAGTGCTAGAGTATATGGTAAATTGTTATGCTTTCTCATTAATGATGCACGAGCATTCCAGTTGCTCTGCATCCCTGCCAGCACTTTGTATTGCTATATATTTTTTAATACATAAACTTCAGCCCCATTCTAGTCGTTGTTTAGTGTGTGCTCTACCCCTTATGCTTACCAGGTCTTTTAGAACCATGGAGTGATTATTGATATAAAAAATAAATAGTGGTCAGATACCTGGTGCCAACTGGAGATAACTCAGAGTCCTCTGCGTGATGTTGAAAGCATTTTATCACTTGTCCTCAGATAACCACTGAACTATATCTGCATCAAGTGTCCTTCCTTTTTGCCTTCTTGCTGTTTTCCACACTACTGAATCAATGTAATGCTTTTATGCAACAGCACTTTATTATTATTTTTTTTTTACAATTATGCTGTTCTCTCAATTGTGGCACCTGTCCTCACTTTTTAGCTCACAGACCTCCACTTCATCTTTCAAGATCCAAAGAAAATTTCAATATTTCTCAGTGTCATTTACTGGTGCTACCATCAGGCTTACTTATTCATGGCTTTGTTGTGAAGGCACTTTATGTGTGACCCTATTGAGTCATTAGCCTGTTGAGTTCTGTATCTGCTTTGGGAGGGATGCTTTTTTGTCTGACTCTGAGCGGCTCCTAAAGAAATAGAAGTTGCACCTTATTTTACTTTGTGTTCTTTAGGATGTAATATCAACATCATGCTTAAACTAAATTTAATAATGTTGATTTTGTTGTTTTGCCTTATCCAGAAATGTTCTCTGAAATCTTAAATATAAAAATTATTTTCAGGGTTGTTTATCAGTGTTGCCCGTTGTATGCTGACAAGGCATCTTTGACACATGTTTCTTATTCTTCTTGTGCTAGGCTCCTCTACCTGTAAGCCAGTGTTCCATAATGAACTTTATTCTGAGCCCTCTAGGATTAATCTACAGTCAGTTTTCTGCTGTTTCCCAGTAGCCAAAATCGTATTTTTGAGTTTGACTTTAAGGAGCTTTCTTATGAAATCAGTAGGAATTTTAAATGTGCTTTTTCAATCTACATGCATCTTCCTGGTTACCGTCCCCACCTCATCACACTACCCTATCTTGAGAATCATTGCTCTGAACCTATGTTCTCAATTTTGACAACACCCAGATCTCATAGGAAATGTTCTGAGGATCCAATTCAAAACTTAAGCATGGTGGCCTTTACTTGGTGTCACAGGGATCTGAAGTACAAGTATGGATGCTGGGATCTTGTGGCAACACTGTTATAAAAGATGGCTTATCCAGGTGGTAATCCTGAACAAATGTGCATTAATTTGATTGGGATAATCAACAAAATACCAAATTTAAATTGTAATCACAGAAAACTTATAACTCCCTCCTTCAAAAATGTCCGTGAAAAGAGCCAAATTGGAACAGCATTGTCCATAATGATTTTCTCTTTTCTTTTTTTTTCATGCTTTGAAAACTTAAGAATCCCTTGCTGTGAAGTTTTCCTGTTCTAGAATATTAAGACTAACTTAATTTCCTTCTGCAGTCTCTAGTATGAATGGTTAATTTATTTTCTCATAAAGAAGTACTCATAGATAGAAGAAAAGAGGGAGTTTAGCATTCAAGGTATTTACTAGGGATCAGTAGCCTTGGGAGGAAGGGGGATGTGGAACCCCCAGGCTGTCTTCACAGAGCCTTAGTTAACACAGAGGGTTTACTCCAGAGGTGTCTTCTGCTGGGTTGACATGCCTGAGTCTTCATTCTCTCATCTCACTCGTTGATTTGGATGTGGGCTGACTCCAGAAGTACATGGATTGGGGTGAAGGGACTCTGTGCAGCTGATGGAAACCCTTCGGTGGTTGACAGCTGGAGGCTGCCCGCTATTGGGTAGGGTGACAAGTCTTTCCTTGAAGGGGGATCTGGGTGGCAGATCTCCAAGTCTATCACAATTAGTAGAAGTAGCTGATATTTGTTGTTTACCACGTGCCAGAATATTGCAGAAAGCCTTTTATGCACATCATCTCATTAATTCTCACCTTATCTCCCTGAAGTAGGTATTATTATTCTTTCTATTGTACAGATGAGACAGCAGGCAGAGAAGGGGTAATTGGCTTGTCCCAGGTCGCACAATGAGTTTAAATGGTGGGGCTTAGATTGTATCTGGGCAGTCTGACTCCAGAGCTTAAGCATTTAACCACAATGGTCTCCTGTGCAACCTACACTGTGCTTAAATGCAATTCTTTGAAATTTGGTCATCTATATGCAATAAATAGTTTTCTGTTAAGGAGAAAAGGAATGTCCATTTGCCTCCCGTTCTAAACAAATGTATGCAGAGCCTTTTTTGTTTGTTTTTGCTTGAGGGATGTGTGGTATAGCCTGATACGAGGAGAATTGCCCTTTTGGTCTCCTGCAAATTCCATAGACTGATATGTCACTGACCAGCATTTGGGGCAGTCATGAGTTAGTCCCTCCTGCCTGCCATGTTTGTGTTAATGGAACTTGCCAACTGAAGTGCTGGCAAGCTTCAGGAAGCCAGAGTATGGCCATCAGCATTTCTAGGCTGTCCAATTTATAAACTTCTAGGAGCTCAGATGAAAGTACAGCAGTCACAAAGTTGTTTTCAGCTCAGGAGCTTTTCAAGATAATAATTTACCTTTAGATTTCCATGGAGCTGTAGGTAACAGCGTCAATTAGCACTGACAAATTCAGTGGTGAACCTCATTTTTCCTCAATTATCTTTTGATAGATTTATATTAAATAACCAAATGAACTTTGAACAGGTATGATTTTAAAAAAAAAAATCCTTGGCCTTCACAATCTTATAAGTTTATTGAGAAGATAATATATGTATATATTGTGTTTATTTTAAAGATTTCCAGTGATTTTTCTATGCATCATCTTTTTCTATGGATAACTCAAATAAAATAAAGATAGACTGTCCCAGTTATTATTAGAGGTGATAATTTGCAGTCTAAGTGTGTTGCCATGGATACCTAAGAACCCCCCAAAGACTCAGGCCTGGGAGTCAGGGCTTAATCCTGAGGTGCTTTTCAATAGCACCAGCTGTCCGGAGCCTGAAAGGCGTGGCAAATTACACCATTATTAGAGTGAAATGGTATGGCTAAGCTAATTATTTGTGGGCTTTAGACACAGGTGTTCATAAAGGCTGAATGTGCACTCCTAATCAAGTCTGATTGGGCCAGAACAACAGCCCAGCATGGGACTATCAAAGAGTTGTTTATAGTGTCTTTCATTTAAATAATAAAAGAGGCCACTATAGGCCTTCTGTTCAGTAGAGTTTTTAGTGTTGCTCTGAGTTCATCATTACAGGTAATCATAGTTGGTTTTTCCCTTTGACTTGCTCTAGTCCTGGAGATCTGTTTTCTAATAATATTTTCCTTGCTAGTCATACAACAATTTGATGTGTTTCAGCTCTTCCATGACAGTTTCCAATTCATGTTACTTTTACTGAAGGCAACTTAACTTCACAGAACTGAACATGCGACCTTTATCACAAACGTATAACCTTGGCCAGGACTCATTAAGAGAATGGCTAATTCCCCAGGTATTTCCATTTTGTTACCTGTGACACTTGTCTGATAATACTCGTGTTCATAATATAGTAGCAAACTGATTGAAAATTGGCTTTAAAATGTTTCCACTTCACAGTAGTTGATCCTGTTGTTAAAAATGTGTGTTTGATGGGAAATACTATATGGATTTATCATCGTATACTGAGTGTGGTAAGTTGCTCTGTTAATAAAGCAGACCTGAATGTCTCTATTTTTGCTTCTTTAAAAGAATATTTTCTTGACGTGCATAGGCCATAAAGAAATTTACATTCATAGTTATAAAACAACTTCTACATCTTACATTTAGCTTCCAAATAATGGTGGTGTAGTAGATTCATTACCCAGAAACTACTTAGGAATCAGTTTGTCTAACTCGTCTGTGATTAATACAATGGTTTTGTATTTAGAAAGTTATATGATTAGCACTACCGTACAATAATGTTGGAGTACCTAGGAGATAATTTTTTTAAAAATTGTTTTTGCTAAAAAAAAAAAAATTGTTTTTGCTCTACGTTGTCACAAATGCTTGTGAACTCATAATATGTGAAGACAAATTTCTTTTTATTTATAATTAAAAAAAAAAGACTTTGTGTATTTAGAGAGCACAAGAGTGAGCAGGGGGAGGGGCTGAGAGAAAGGAAGGGAGAGAGAATCTCAAGCAGACTTCATGTTGAGTGTGGAGCCAGATGTAAGTCTTGGTTTCAGAATGCTGAGAGCATGACCTGCGCCAAAATCAAGAGTACAGCACTTAACTGAATGAGCCACCAGGCACTCCATCAAGACAGATTTTTTTTTCTTTTTCTTTCTTTCTTTTTTTTTTTTTTTTTTTTTCAAAAAGGAGCCTCTTCTAGCACAATTAGATGGAGATGTATTTACCCATTCTCTGGAGGCAGAGTGAACTATTAAAAGAGCCAGATGACCTCATAAAATGTGTCTTTGGAGATAAATATGATGGAGCCTACTATGAGTTATAGATACATTTTGAATGAGTAAGAGCACTGAGTTATGTCTTGGAGTTCATTCAGTTAGAGTAATCTTCCTCCCTGCTGTTCTGTGTATCAGAGGAGAGTGGGAGTTGATAGTTTCTGGAAATGATTATGTAGCCTTTAAAGAGAGTGATGAGTACTTTTCTAATCCTTTATGCAAAAGCACAAGACTTCTACATACTGGTAGAAAGCAAATATATTACCTTCCTATTTAGATCAGTAAGTATTGTTCACAGGAAAGAGTGCTCTCAGAGGTGATTAGAGGGGGACGAGCAGTGGCCACCTTGAGCTTACAATGGTTGTATGAATTATCACTCAGTTAAAATAAGCCAGTTATCCACCTAACACCATGCTTGCTGCTCTTCTAGAAGGAGTGGCCTTCGACCACAGTTAGGTAACTCCCAGAGCTAGTTTTTTTATGTCTTCTAATAAAATGTATTTTTCTACTTTCATGTCTCATAGTCCAGAGATATAACTAGTCCATCATTGTTGGGGAACATAATTCTATCTTTACTCTTTGTGAGCCTGTGGAGAAAAAAAAAAAAAAAGGGAGGGGGGGTCTACTCATTTATTTATCTCTCTAGTGAAAGGGGATTCAAGACCTCTGACTATGAAAAGGAGTTATTTGAGCTTATATATCAACTAGAGGTGGTTGTGATATAGTGGCAAGCTCTCAGACTCTCAGGAGCTAAACACAAAAGTTTAATTCTGCCCATATCACATGGTCATATAAGGTAGGCAGGTGATCCTGCTCTTTAGTCAGTAGGGGTGCAGCCAATGGGTGCTGTATCTTGATGCCTGCTTCTCTGATCACCATAATACATGGAAGGTGAATCATGAACTGGCTCTTAAAGTTTATGTACTAGTGACACAAGACGCTTCTGCTTACATTTTATTAGCCCAACAAATTATATGGCCAAGCTTAAATGTGAAGGGCAGTGTTCAGAAAGCAGAGTAGAGAAATATTTAGTGAGCAGAAATAACTACTATAGCATCCTCTAAATCACTTCTGGCAAGTGAATTCTTTACAGACTAGACCAGCTCAAGAACTACCTAATTAAATAGCACCTAACTAAAATGGGAATTCATAAAAAGAAAATAGGAGATTATGTCAAGACATCAGATATGCATCTACCCTTTCTTTGAAATCACACAAAACGACAGGAATAGAGAAAAAAAAAATTACATGTAGAATAGGAAGAAAGATTCTCATGGAAATTCTTTTTTTGTTTTGTTTTAAGATTTTATTTATTTGAGAGGGAGAGACAGAGAGATAGAGCAGGAGCAGGGGGAAGGAGAAACAGACTCCCCACTGAGCAGGAAGTCTGACAAGGGGCTTGATCTCAGGACTCAGAGATTATGACTTGAGCCCAAGGACGATATTTCATGGACTGAGCCACCCAGGCACCCCTCTGATGGAAATTCTTAATCTTAAATATGTATATGAAAAACAACGTTTAAAATGAAATCTTCAACTAAGGAAATGAGCAAGAAAATTATAAAACAAATATTTTCATACTTACATACTTAGTGGTGAAATATTAGAACAATTATAATAAAATCAGTAAAATGATGAGGGTCTTCACTCTCATTACTATAAGACATGCTGAAGGTCTTAACCCAAGTAATAAGATGTGAAAAAGAAAATACTTTAGATACCACAAAGTAAGCTATCAATTTTATTAAAAAATAATTTTAACAAAGGGAAATGAACAGATACTTGACAGGAGAGTAAAATATAAGGACATAAAGAGGACAGGTTCTATATTAAGGTTCTCCAGAGAAATAGAACCAATAGCATGTGTTTGTCTCTCTACAGAGAGATTTATTTTAAGAAATTGGTTCACATGGTTGGGGAGGTTGGCAATTCAAAACCTGCCAGGGTAGGCCAGCAGGCTGACGACCCAGGGAAGAATTGATGCTGTAGGTCAAGTCTGAAGGCAGCCTGTTGGCAGTTTCATCTTCCTTAGGGAAGGTCGTTGTTTTACTCTTAAGGCCTTTGGCAGATTGGATGAGGACCACCCACATCATTGAGGGTGATTAAATGTCTTCAAAATTATGATTCTTTTCTTAAAGAAGTGACAGAAGTTATAAACTGGAAAAGCACTTAAGAAATACCAAACCTCACCCACAAGCATAACTATACTAAGTGAAACAATAAGTTATGTTTTACCAATTACGTTTGGCAAAAATTATAATTTGGTAATATCTTTTAGACTTCTTTTTTCTTAACTGAGGCACAATTGACACGTAACATTGTATTAGTTTTAGGTGTACACCATGATTCAATATGTGTATATATTGCAAAATAATTAAGCGTTTATTTAAACACAGTAAGTTCAGTTAACATTTATCACCACACAGCTACAGTTTTTGTGTATATGATGAGAACTTTCAAGATTTATCTCTTAACCTTAAAGTACACAATATAGTACTGTTAACTATAGTTACCATGCCATACATTGCATCCCCAGGACTTATTCATCATGTAACTGGAGGTTAGTACCTTTTAGGCAACCCACTCATTTCACCTATCCACCACACCCATCTGTTCTTTGTGTCTCTGAACTCGATTTTTGTTTTGTTGTTTTCAGATTCCATACATAATGGGATCACACAGTATTTGCCTTTCTCTTTCTGACTTATTTCCCTTAACATGATCCCCTCAGGATTCATCCATGTTGTCATAAATGGCAAGATTTCCTTCCTTTTTTATGGCTGAATAAATATATATGCCATATTTTCTTTATTCATGTGTCCACAAATGGACACCTAGGCTATTCCTATGTCAGCTATTGTAAATAATGCTACAATGAACAAGAGGGTACAGATATCTTTTCAAGATAGTGATTTCATTTCCTTCTGATAAATACCCAGAAGTGGAATTGCTTGTTCACATGCTAGTTCTGCTTTTAATTTTTTTAAGGAACCTCCATACTGTTTTCCATAGTGGCTGTACCAGTTTACATTCCTACCAGTATTTCATAAAGGTCCCCTCTTCCCCACACTCTTATCAACACTTATTATTTCTTGTCTTTTTAAAATAACTATTTTAGCATGTTTTAGGAGATACTCTATGGTAGTTTTGATTTGCGTTTCTCTGATGATTAGTGATGTTAAGTGCCTTTCCATGTGCATGTTGACCTTCTTCATGTCTTCTTGGCAAAATGTCTATTCAGATTCTCTACATTTTTAATAGCATTTCCCCCTTACTTGTTGTATATATGGTTTAAAATCAGAGTATTTTGCCTTCAGCTTTTTCTTTCTTAAGATTATTTTTTTCCACTTAGGGTCTCTTGTGTTTCCACACAAATTTGAGGATTATTTGTTCTATTTCTGTAAAAAATACCATTGGAATTTTGGTAAGGATTCCATTAAATCTGTAAGTTGCTTTGGGTAGTAGGGATAGTATTCAAGGGTAGTATGGACAGTATTTAATGTGACAATGATATGAGGTTACTGATACTCTAATTCACTGTTGGTGGGGATGGAAATGGTACATCTTGGAAGGGAATTTTATAGAACCTATCAGTGTATACGCCATCAGACTAATTTACATCAAATTCTAAGGATCAAATGTATATGTTACAGAAGAAGAAAGAAGAAAGAAAGAAACGTGATATATACGTGGTTGGTTTTTTTTTGTTTTTTTGTTTTGTTTTGTTTTGTTTTTAGAGGAGGGTTGGAGGCAGATGAAGAAAAGGAATCTTAAGTAGGCTCAGTGCTACTCAGGACTGGACTCAGGACCTTGAGATCATAAGCTGGGCTGAAATCAAGAGTTGGTCATTTAACTGACTGAGTCACCCAGGCACCCCATGGTTGGTCTTTAATAACCTCTTTAAGGTTATTCTTCTTCTTCTTCTTCTTCAAATTTATCTTTACCTCCAATAAGTCTAGCTTTGCATAAGAGTATAATTACCTCATAATATTTATACCTCAGAAATTCTCATTTTAAAAAAGAAATGTGAGGGAAGGTATAAGAAAAGCATGTGCTCCAACAGTAGAATATTAGAAATTAGTATTTATATGTAGAGATGGATGGAATAGAGGAGGGAAAAGTAGAACATCTCTCTTTAACCCTGATGAGCAAAGGATCAGAATATATGGGGAGCAAGGAACAGTTACTAGGGGGCCTCAGCAGTTGTTCTAAAGAGTGAAGATTTTATCTTTCAGGCTTGCACAGAGTAACCACTGAAAAGTGGGCGAAGTGAGTAGTTGAGGGGAATTACCATTTTTCAGCTCTCCATGAGGTCATGAAGACAATAAGGATCTGGATAAAAATAGCACCAATATGATGGTGACTCTGAGTCAGGTTCTGATCTAAGCTCTTCACTTGTGTTAACTCATTTAATCCTCACAAAAATCCTTTGATAGAAATACTGATTTGGGGAGCCTGGCTGTTCAACTCTTGGTTTTGGCTTGGGTCATATTCTCAGGATTGTGAGATCAAGCCTTGCGTTGGGCTCCATGCTCAGGACAGAGTGTTTGTTGAGATCCCCCCTTTCCCTCTGCCCTTCTCCCTGCTTATGCTTTTCCTCTCTCTCACTGTCCTCACTGTCAAATCAATCAATTAATCTTTACAATGTAAAAAAAAAAAAAAAAGACACCTCTTGGAACAGGGATTGGAGTGGTCACTTTATGGTTCCCTGAATATCATAATTTTATGTTTCAGGACTTCAGCTGATGCTAGTTCTATCTCCTTGCATATTCATTTTTTAAAATTTGAGTTTGGGCATTTTCTCTCTGTGATGACTTCCCTGATTTTGCCCCTTTCTCTACAGTTAATAATCCAGGCTCCATTATGTTCCCAGCATAATTCTAGCCTTTAATTGACAAATATTAGTGCATTCATTGATTGCCATATCTGTCTTCCCACTGGCCTCTGTTACCTCCTTGAAGGCAGTGGCTATACCGTTGAGTTAATCAGACTCTTTAATGGTGAGAAGCAGAAGCATCCTATGACTGCCTCATTTAATAGAGTACATTACAGACATACACAGGAAGTAAGAAGAACAGAAATACTCCCAGTGGCCTCCTGAAATACTAGACTGTCTTTTAGGATATAGCCTTTCTGTTGCTCCCTTTATACTGGGAAAGCACCTAACTCCCTGATGATAACCCTTAATTCTGATGTCTCAGCTTTTCTCTTGCTCTTCTTTTCTGCTGCAGACTCACTTTTTTTCCCCCCTAGACATCTTGTATACAAATTTTCCAGGAGATTTAAATTAGCCACCATCCAGAATAGTGAGCCATTGTTGAGCAGCATTCATGTACAAGGACACCTCAGTGATTACTGGCCAGCCTATAACTTATCATATTTGTGTAATCAATCATGACCAAAGTAGTAATTATGGTATATAATGCCATACTGTGGTGATTCATGAGTAATGGACCACTTGTGGTCGGTTCCACCAAAGGAAGAATTAGGTAGACGGCCATTTGGTCACCATATCCAATACAGTCATACAACTATTTGTTCAAAAAAATCAAATACAGTGCTTTTTATGTATCAGATACTCAATATATATTGGATGAATATGAATGAAGATGTTTTGAAATGAAAAAAAAAATTAAAGAAAGCAGGAAACCAAGGAGGCTTCCTGAGTTTATTTGTTCTGTCATTTAGCAGTCCTTTATGGAATGTTTATTAGGTCCAGTGAATCTCAGGCAGTGTGTGTGGTGTGAGGACTGCAAAATTGAATTACATAAGATGAAGGACCTGGGGAATTTTGGTCTAATGGAATACAATAAGAAGTACACCAAATATTACAGTACAATATTGTAAGTGGTATAGAGGAATGTAAGTGTGTCTTACATTTGAGAAGAAGGGTCAGAAATAACTGGATTCCAGAAATCCCAAAAGAATTTGGAAACTTGCTATAAAAGAGTTTACCACAAAATCATTGAGTCATGGAGCTGACAGATTTTTTTTTAAAGTCTGCATTTGATCAAATTACTGGTTTTAATTAGTCTCCCCTGAACAATAGCTCTGCATTAGGAAAACTCTCAAGTGAGCTGAAGGCTACCCAAGCACAATTATTGGAAAATGATCAAATGGCAGAATGTGAAGGATTAACTTGCCTTTTGCCTCTTCCTTTTTTTCAAGTTAGTTAATAGGACTGTGCTACTGAGCTCCCGCTCTGTCCTTAGTGATCCATATGGATTTCAATGTATGTACTGTAGGGCATTTCACTGAATTATCCAGATGCTCCAGTGTTCTGCTGCTTTTAATTTATCATTTCTAAATAGACAAGCCTTGGGAGGGAGATAGTGTATGCATCTGAGCAGCTTCCAATGCTTAGAGCTGTTTTTCAGCCCTCAATAGGATAGGTAGGATAACATCATCTTTGAGGGATGAAGAGTAAATGGAGCTGATATTCCTATGGCTAGCACAAGGTTCTCCCTGTGTAGAAAGCTGCTAAGTATTTGAGAAAAAAAGAGGGATGTAGAGATTTAAAAAAAAAAAAAAAAAAAAAGCTTCCAAAGCAGTGGGAAGGGCAGTGAGGAATCTGGAGGCCATTTCACATAACCAGACAAGGTGTTAAGGGTATTTAGCCTTCAGGGAAGTTTAAAGGGAAAGGGGATAGAGGCATATCTGAAGAACTAGAGCATATAGTAGGGAGAAGATTGGCTCTGGAGTGATCGAGAAGGCAAAATCAGGATCAGGGGCCCAACAATTAGAGCTGTATGATAGTTGAATGTCTTGCCTTTTGATCTTCGTGATCCTGGAAGCATCAGGAAGATGGCAGAAAAATCATTGGAATGAATCAGTAATGCTACAGAAGAGATTCCTGCACTTGTGTGAATGGGGGCTAAGGATGAGGATGATGGGCTCATCTCCTAGGGCCCTTTCCAAAAGCAAGACTCTTTATTTAGGGGACAGTGAAAAGCTCTGTCTCTCAGTAGTGACTGCTTGACATACCCACATCCATTCATTCATTCACGCAGATCCTGGCTTGTTTCAAAAATATTTATATGAGAAATGTCTACCCTTACTGAGTAGGGCATAACCATTACCTCCTGGAGGCCCAGTTAAAATGCAAACACGATTATGATAACTCTTTAATGGTTTCATTTGACCCCTCACAACAACTTCAGTGAAAGAGGTAGATGAGATATTATCCGTATTTTACAGACAAGGAAACTCATTTTAGGAGGATTGTGTTACGTGGGGAATGAAAATAGGGCCCATTAAGAGATCACAAGACATTAAAGTGAATGGCTAAATTTTCTCATCCATGGAGCATGTGCTGGGAATCTTTATTAAGCTGCTGTGACTGGACATAGGAACATTTTTATGGGTATAAAGGACAAGAAGGATCCTGAGGATCCAGAGTCCTGCTGACCCGGTGCAAGAGCACTAAGTATTTACTGCTGTTGAAAACATTACCTTCTCTGCCAATCTGTATGGGGACTGTTGAAAGTTAACTCCATGGGAGCTTTCTGTGCTAATAATTTATAGATGCTTTCTCATTACATACTTGCAACAATACTATGAGTATCAATTCCATTTCTAAATGAGAAACTTCAATTTAGCAAAGGAAACTATTCTAAAAATTAAAGGACATGCTACGAATTAGAAGATTTCTGAAACACTTACTACTCTCCAGAACATATAAGGAATTAAAAACCATTTAGAAGAAGATAAACAATCCAACAGAAAAGTGGGCATTTTAGATTCCTCCAGGAAAACCTGTTTATTGAATAAATCTGAATGTATTAAAGCTGCCAGGGAGAATGTCACCTTCATAAGGTCTTAGTGGTATTGCAAAAGTACAAGGCTTGGAAAGGTTTTGTGGGGTTTGGAGCCTGAACTTAATGGTTTAGGTTGGTTTTCCACAGCATGAAAGTGGTTGGACTTGGGCAATGTTTGATACCTACTAATTTAACTATAGGACATATAGGGCAAGGGTCTGAAGACAAACACTTTGAGTAAATTATTGTCCTAATGAGACAGTTGTTTTTCTAGGTAAGCAAGTTTCTGAGGACAGAAGTTCCTGAGGCCCCCTTGCCCCCACCCATGTAGTCACTCTCCAGCCTCAGCTAGAAGAGAGATTATTATCCTCTGGGGACATGATTAATCCAGATTCATGTCATTGATTGAGCTGTTGTGATTGTCAAGTTTGTGACAGTGACCACCTCTGCTTTTATAAACAGTAGGCATTTCTGGGTTTTTTTTTTTTTTTTTTTTTTTTTTTTGGACGATCATTGTTGGATCTCTTGAGAAGGTAAGGGCTGAGCATTTGAAACAGCAGATATTTGAGCAACACAGAAGAAAATACTAAGAGCAAGCTGTGATCATGATCAGTTTGGAGTTTACCTGTAAACCATCAGTCATGGCTGCTCAAATTAAATCAGATTTCATCTCTACTCTGAAAATATAGGTGTATTGGCCCAATTACTTAACTGCTATTTTTCTCCCACTATCCCCTGCCAACTCTCTGCTGTTTCACAACAGCATAGGATGTTCCCACTTCTCAGTTTTCTTGTAAGTTATGAAATGAAGAGACTTGAGAAGAAAGCAGCTCAGAAATTAGTCTCTGTGGTTAAGGATTTACATCTCAAATTGAGAACCAATTTTTCTTCCTAAGTTGTCACCCAGAGGTGACTGTTTGCTGAGAGGGCAAACAGTTGAGCCAAAATGGACCGTGGATTGTGTCAGGGACTAATATAAAAGAAAGCCTTAGTTTACCAAAGTAACAAACTCCTGTCCAGGTTGCAGGGAGAAGCCAACAGACTATTAGCACAAACCACGGTCCTTAGGATTCTTATCACTGGAAGTGTTCTTAACGGAAACATATTCCTATGGTAAACCAACATCGTGTGTCATACTTGACAGTGGGATAGGCCATGCATTTTTATTATATTCTAAGATAGTTCAAGGAGATCCACTATCTTATTTATAACTAATACAAATAATATTTGTTGAATATTTACTGTGGGCAATGCACTATTGGCATCACAGACTTCATTTAACCTTCTCTTCAGCCATTTGAGGAAGAGACTATTAATATCCCCACTTTGAAGATGGAGAAAGAGTCAGAAAGAGGTTAAGGTAATTTACTCAAGCTGGTTAACAGTGAGCCAGGATTTAGGTAATTCAGGTAATCTGGTTCCAGATTTTTTTTCCCCTTCCAAGCCCCATTTATTTGGTGCCCCCTGCATTCAGGCCCGCTCCTTGCTGCCCTTCAGCAGCACAGTGTGTCTGAGTCCTGAGTTGCTCTGAGGTCACTGGGTCCGCAGTGTCCTTTCATTTCAGCTTCTCCATGCACTCCCAAGTGCCCAGGGTCCCAGATGGCCACAGCACGGCACATGGGCCACAGAGTGGTCAAGTGGCATGAAGCATATGATCCAAGTGCAGTGCTGTCCTCCAACATAGGGCAGGTCACAGTGAGAGTGCTTTTCCCACTGGGTAGCCTTGGTCTTGGGGGGTCAATGATGGGATCCAGAAGCTAGACAGTGCTTAGTCCTTCTCCTTGCATGCAGGTCAGGTGTCATCTGGGCTGCTCCCTTAGGCAGCCTTGGGCATGAAGGGGGCTGAGGGCTCAGCGCACTAGGGTCGCCACCTTCTCCATGAAGCCCCACACCTGCTCCTAATGCCTGGCTCCCTGCTGCTCCTCCTAGGTCTTCATCTGCTGGTGATTTCTAATTTCTGATGCAAAATGTGATCCAGGATTGTCTCATACTCACACAGAAAGCAATGGGGGCAGTGGGGCAGATGGGGGGTTGATGACAGGGTCATGGCAGGACTGCAGAGGCAGACAGAAACAGGTCAAGCCCTTGACGGCATCTTGGCTTGGTCAAATATTCTGGATCCTATAGACTAAGGGGCTGTGTCCTCCTCCTTCTCAAGCATAGGCAGTCCTTAAGGTGTATTTCCTGTCCTTCATTCCTTTATGGCTCCTTCAGCAGGGCCCCTGCACCAGAAAGGAACCAGCACATTTTGTCTCATGTTAATTTAGTCCGTGCTCCTTTGGTTGGTGTTTTCCTGCTTTTCATTCTCAACTTATTACTGTTAACTTGTCTGTTTTTCACATTCAATGTTGGCATTTTCTGTATGAGAAATAGTTCTTGCTTTTTATCCTGTTTGACAATCTGTCTTTAACTTGCAGTGTTTAAACGATTTACATTTAATGTTATTATTGATACAGTTAAATTTAAATCTACCATCTTGCCAGTTGTTTCCTTTTTGTCATATCTGCTTTTGGGTCCTTTTCCTCCTTTTCTGCCTTTTTTTTTCGGGGGGGGGAATTCACTGAATATTTTTTTTCATGCCATTGCTCATAAAAGCTCACTATGTATTCAGATGGACAAACTTCTGTTCTTATAAAAGAGTTGTTTTCCCAAATGCAGAAAGGATTTGCCTGGATAAAGTGAAATGCAAGAATTTCCTGAAGATAATAATGAAGCTATCTATGAGGTTGCAGTCCTTCTGTGGAGCAAATAGTATGCTGACTTAGGTCATCTCGGCTCTCAGCCCATATAGCCAAGTTTGATTTACCCAGGGTTGGAGAATAGATAAAGTCTGGCATTGCTGCACACTCAAATAGCATACAGCAGTGAAAATTCATGTAGCAATAAGAATTAACATGAAAATGATGAATCTCAAAAACAGCGAAAAGAGCAAGTTGTTAATGAATACATACAGTATGAAACAATTCGTGTAAATTGAAGAAGACTTAAGTAGTAAAACCACAAATAAAAAGAGGAATGATAAAAACAAAACTCAGAATCGTTCCTTGGCTCTTCTCCCACAAGAAAAAATAAGGATGTGATCAAAGAATGTCACAGCAAGAGCGTCAGCAGTCCTGCCCATTTGTTAGGGCACCTGAACTATTGATGGTTTTTACTTTATACGTGTTTAAATTATGTATGCATTATATATATTCATACATAGATATTTAATTAATTTAATTTTTAATTTATTAAGTTAAAAGAATTAAGAAGGCAAGTGCTGAACTTGAGTAGTACTCAAAACATACTCTATCACGCTCTGTCCCTTTTAGTCAAGTATCACCTGGCATTTAGTAACCTCTAAATTGGGACATTTTCAAAACTGCCTCCACACTCCAGACCATGGTTTTATCTCTGCAAGATAAGGAGAAACTGTGAAACTCCTCACAGAATTAGATGTTTTTATAACGATATTTGAACCTATCAAATGCAGTCTTCTTGGTTTCAATTGACTATGTTCTAATTACTTACTTGTGATCCTAAGAACTTCAATTAGATAGAATCTTAAATAGGTTTGATAGAATTTGAGGGTGGGTGGTAGGATTAAAGGCCAAGAAACGCCTCTTCGTTTTTAGTGAGCGGGTGGAAATATGAACATGCTAACATTTTTTCTTCCTGTAAGAAGTCTGTCCTGGATCTGAAGACTTTTCATGGGTGTAATTTTTCATGTTCTTCCTGGAAGGTTTGCCATAGTAAGAACTACAGCTTTCAGGATACTGGAAACTGGATTAACTCTCCTCTCTCCTTCCACATAGGAATTAATTAGTCTTTGATTTCTCTCCGTGTGGTTAACATTCACAGCTGATAGGAACGATTGCTGCAAATATCTTTTTGGCAAACTGTATTTTTTCTGTGATTTTCTACCAGCATTTCACATCATGGAGATACTGTTACACCCATTAATCAAGGGCAGCCTGTGTGTTATGTGAAATCATGTAGACACAGCCATGGGGACCTCGAAATAATTGTTAATGAACTTCAGTCGCTGTGCCAGAGCACCAGTGTCTGACATCCTGCCTTGCCCTCCTTTTCCCTCTCTCATTCCTCTTTAACCTAAATCCCCAACGAGATACTCTTAAGTCTTCTCTCACTTTTCTTGCCCTGAGAATGCTCAGACTACAGCCACCAGATCCAGACTGCTCATTTCCTAAGATTTGTACGTGCTGGTTAAGGAAACTCCGAGGCAGGGCTCTTGCATCTGACTATAGTATTAAAGTCCCCAAAGACACAAGGCCTCCTGAAACCCTCTTCAGATGCTAATATGCACACAAAGTGCCTCTGGCCCCAGCTGGCCTTCACCTGCAGCCCTGACAAGCAGGAGCCTCAGAATGAGGTCCTGGTTTCCATAAAAATAGGAAGGGCACACATGGTAAATGGCAAAGATCTAGTACAAGCTATAAAATTATTTAAAATTGGCTTCCAGTCAGTTAAAACTAATTGCTATGAACACAAAGCCCAGCCAGGAGGCCACTTTCTGTTTTCCCTTTGTTGTAATTAGCTTGAGACAGGGGTAGCTTGAATCTGCTGCTAATGTCCATACCTAAAATTAAATGATGGCACTAAATTTAAGATGTTGCCATTGTTGTTAATATTCAAAAATGCTTTAAGCACGGGAGAAACGTGCTACATGGTGGTGTGAAAAATATTCACGGCTCATCTTATAATTGTTCCTGGATTTTCTTGACTTTATGGGGATGCTTTGTTTAAATGTACCTTATTCCTGTTATTGCTAATTTTATGGCAGATTTTCTGTTGCTGCTGGTATAGTTCACAGGCCATTCATTCTACGTGCTATAAAACAGATTTGTAAATGAAAAGTTACTTAATTCACCAACATCTCCCAGGATTTAGTAGGCTGACTACATATAAGGCAAGAGCACGCCTTCTTTCATGTCCTTTTTGTAATAGTTTAGAGAATCCCCGTGCGATCCTTTTCCTGCCCATCCCTTTTCTTTTCATGTGGAGTAGCTCATAGGTTATCACTGAGCAGAGCAGAGTGCTCCTCCTAGCCGATCTCAGAATTCTGTTCCTGTGCTCCCAAATTTGTGACTAATTCACGAGACCCTTTGTTTAAAGGAAATCTTAATTTTAAGCAATAATTCCTTTAAGTTCAAAGAGCATCTCTGACATTTAAGAAAAATTATTCAAGATTTCAGATGCCTCTGAGAATGGTTGAACACATCTGAGCAAGATGTTTATTAGGTTTACAATGTGTAGCACATATATGTATGCATTCCAGCGTACCTGTCAAAATCTGTCTGACCTTTTCAGGAGCCCTCTACCTCTTCTCTCTGTTAAAGAACTAAGACTCAGTCAGAGGGCTATAGTTCTGTGCATATTCAGTCATTTGTGCTGCTGTTGACATTTCATTGAACCTCCCCATGCTTGTTTCTTCACTGTGAAATAAGGGTGGCTTATACCTACCATATTTACTTATCTCAGACTAAGGCAGGCAGGCAGGGAGACTCAGGAGACAACTGACTAGAGTAAAGCCATTTGGGGTTTAGGCTGACCCTTAACCTAAGAGTCAGTAGGTCATAAAAGGAGTCACAAGATGTGACTCAGGAAAGACCACAAGACCCCACTCTAAAATTGCTCCCAGTGGGTCGTTTCACAGCCCTAAGACAATGGAAAAAATAACCACCCAATGTAGATGATAAACCCAATGTTAAAGGGTAGGCCTCTCCCTATTCGGTTAGCTAATTTTTAAAACTTAGAAAACCTTTCGTTAATGGTAAAAGAGGATCCCCTTCCCTGTCTGGAAGGAGAAACCATTATTTTGTCTGTGAAGTAGCTTCTTTGTTGCTTCTATACTTAGTAAATCTGCGTCCCTTTTTCTAAATGGCTTGCTCTTAAATTCTTTCTCCAGCAAAGCCAAGAACTTTCTTGGCAAGTTGTGTGAGGCCCTCCCTCTTGGGGCCTTGACCTTCCTGCACCAATAGGTCATAGTAGAAGTTATATCCAGTAAGAACGGACAACAATTTGCTTCGAAAAGTATAAAGCCACTACAGGTATCTCCTGCTTTTCCAAAGATTGTGTCACATACAGAGTTTTGCTTTTACAAAAAGACCTCCATTACTACCCATTTCATTAATGCTAAGAAATTCAAAGAGGATGCAGTAAGCCATTTTAGTGGCAGTGAACACCCTGAGCAGAGTGTGGCACCGCCAAGCTCCTTCTCTGGGAACTACACTCAGCATCAAGCCTCCCTACCTTTGAACTGTGTCTGTGAGCATCTTTATTTTATCTCAATTTAGTTTGCATCTTTTAGTAAGATGTATCCTAAGGTATTATAAAAGACTGAAAGAAGTTATTTTTGAGTCTGGAAACACTAAAAAAAAAAAATCCATATAAATTAAGGGTAAATTGCTTTGCTTTATGCCATTTTGGCTTAGAAAGGTTTTCATAGAAACTCTCTAATTTGGATAGTGGAGGACACCTATGTTCAAGGCATTATTATTTGCATAAGGCTGAAAATTATGTACTTGACAAAGGATTAGGTACTATATATATGACATATAAAATACTAGCTATAAAGAATCTCAAAGCTTTCCTTACTTGATTTTTTAATAAATATATATATTTCTCCTAAATTTCATTAGATCTCACAAGAAAGAATTCAGACAAAAGGAACCACCTTTTTTCTTTTCTTTTTCCCTTTTTTCAATTTGTCAAAACCATGTGTTTGAGCACATACTTCCTGCCAGGCAGAGTGCTGGGTGCTCAGGACTCAGAAACAGTTATTTTTAAATTGGTAGACTAGATAATTCCTACACTAAATATTTGCCCTTTGCTTTCTTCCCTCCCTTCCTTTTTTGCCCCCAATCTCCCCAATTTTTACCCTCATGGAACAACTTAACATTTATGAAATCATAAGTATTAAATTTGGCTACTTATTGTTTGGAGATCAGGTTTTATGAATTCCAGGAATAGAAATGCTCTTGTTAATGTAGTTTAGGCTTCAACCGTTTATTCTTTGGGGTTTTATATCACCATCATCATCATCATCATCATCCGCTAGAAGGAGGAATACATTACTTTGCATGGTAAAATGAAATTGTTCCCTTAGTAACATCAGTTTTACTAAGTAAATAGAGAGATAAATGGAAAAATCCATATCTTTCAGTAGACCCAGCTTACAGGACTCTCTTAAATAGCATCTAAAAATAATTTTGGCATTAATATTTACCTTAAACCAAAAATTTTACCTGTTCATATTTTCTTTATGTTGCTTGCTTTCACTATTAACTATTAATCCAGTGTGCCATTATTAATGAGACCTCTTTGTATGAAAAAAATAAGCAATCCTATATAGTTGTATATAGATTTTCTTATTGGCTGGTTGGAAATGGAGATTTTTATCATTGAAATTCCTAAGTTGCTTTACTTCATTTAAAATTGATTTTAAATCTGCTTCTTATACCTCCAAATACTTATAGCTCTTCAAAGGAGGTTTTCTGGTTCTCTGTAATAATAAAATTGCCACTGGTTTTGGGGAGAAATGGAATAATATTAGAGAGGTAAGTAGGTGGTAACTTAGCACTGGCACAAAAGATATATTATATCATAATAAAATGTTAAATAAATGGATAGTATGGATAATAATATTATTTTAGTAGAGAGAGCCATGGGGCTATATCCAGATGCTTTGTGGTATATCTTATACTTGTGCAAAGGATAAACCAACTTGATCAAACGTATGGTTAAGTTATAAAGGCCACTTCTATTTCCAGGAGGATAGAATAGATGTTCTTTTCTCTATACTCACGCAGAATAAAACTAAAACCCCTGGACATTATTGTGTTGTAAGTCCTGAAATGAAGATGCAATATTATCTGTCTTAACGTTTGAAACTAGGAGGACCTGATAGATTAACAGTGAGTTCCCCTGCTCTCACCAGATATATTCTCCACACAGCAAGAAAGGCTCCCCACCCAACCCATTCCCTCTCAGCCAGACCAACAGCTTCCACCTGGCCCTCAACCTACTGGATTTTGCTTCCCAGACAGCCTGCAAAGTTATTCCGACAAGCCAATCACATCCTCCCAGGGGATCCCTTCTCTGACTCCTGCAAAGCCTGCCTCCCACAGCTTCACCTGGTTCACTCTGTTCCCGGGTGCATCTCTATGTGATCTTATATGGCAGGTGGTGTCTAGGGCTTTTAGGAGTCAAGGAATGCATGGTGGTGAGTTCTCTGGGTTTTTCTGTCTCTTATATTTCAGACTTGGAACTGAAGAAGATGGCAACTTAGAAAAACAATTGGTAGATGGGAAAACAAACAAACAAACAAACACAAACAAAGCCTGTTCTTTGTAGTCAAAGGACTGGGCAAAGGGACAGACTAGAAAAAGAAAAAAATTAGACCATACCCACAGTAGTACAGCCAAACATCACAGGAAATCTGTGGCTCCCACATCTGCACATAGCAGTAAAATATAAGCAGGAAACCTAGATTTCACTCTTACCAGGCTAGAATGAGGCACGAGGCACACAGCTTGCTTGCCAGAGTAACTTCAGAGAAAGCTGATTACGGAGCTGGGCCTATTATTAAAGTGACAACAACTCCTACCCTCTTGCAGTACTAGTAGAAACCATGTGGTGACCTTGACCTTCCACCCCTCCTCTAACAGCAGTTACTAGGGAAACCTCCTTCGTCTAAAAAGGGTGGTATCAAGAGACGCCTGATGAGGACCCAGAACTCCAGTCTCCATGCCACAGTACAAGGGGCTTTTTCTACCTTTATTCTGGTTATTGATGGACACTCAGTGGGGAACCTGGACCTCTGTCCACATCTGACATGAATACAGAAACACTCTTCCTTCCCTACTGAAGTGATCTCATAAGCTAGCTAAAACAGAAGAGTCTAAGAACTAGAGTCTCAAAACATAATACACTCAAAATCCAGGTTTCAGTGAAAATCATTATAAAAAAAATCGGGGCAATTTCAGCCAAAGAAAAATAAATTAATAGATGTCAACACATTGATCATAGCAATTGATACAGAAGAAGCATTTCACAGAATTCCATTCATGATTATAAACTCTCACTAAACTAGGAATTGAAGTAAACTTCCTCAACCTGAGAGAGAACATCTATAAAAATCCCAAAAGTTAGTATACCTAAGAGTGAAAAACTAAATGTTTTTTCCCTGAAATCAGACATAAAGCAAGGTTGTCTACTCTCATTTCCAGTTCAAATTAGCACTGGAAATTCCAGCCATTAAAATAAGATAGGAAAAGGAAATACAAAGTATAAAAATTTTAAGGATGAATAAAACTATGCGTAATGGCAGATGACATGTTCTGTGTAGAAAATCCTACAAAAAGAACAGAAACAACTTCTAGAACCAATAAATGGGTTCAGTAAGGTTACAGGATATAAGATAAACATATAAAAGTTAATGTCTATATAATAGCAATGAACATGTAGATACTAAAATTAAAAATACAAATCTATAATTATTTAAAAAGTTAGGTAAACCAAACAAAAAACATACTTAAAACTATAAATTGTTAATGAAAGAAATCAAAGAAGAGCTAATTAAATGGCAATACATTCAATAATGATAAATGAGAAAACTCAACAAAGATTATAGTTCTTCCTAAATTGATGTACAAGTTTAACACAATTCCCTTTAAAATCCCAAGATTTTGGGGAGATATAGAAACACAATGTTTTAAAATTTAAATGGAAAGGTACAGTTGAAGAATGGCTGAAACAGTTTTGAAAAAGAAGAATAAAGAAGTAGTCTACTTCATTAACAATAGCTTAGTAATCAAGACTACTTGAAAAAGGGATAAAGAAGTAAATTAATTAAATGGAATAGAGAACTCAGAACCAGACTCAGACAAATATGCCCAACTGATTTTTGACAAAGTTGAAGAAGCAACTCAGTGAAGGAGGGATCACCTTTCCAACAAATGGTACTAGAGTGATTGCACTTCGATAAACAAGAAAAAAAAAAAAAGCCCTCAACATCATCTCTTATAAAAACTGAACCCAAAATGTATCATTAAATTAAATAAAAAATGTAAAACTATAAAAGTATGTTTTCATTGAAAATCTTTAGGATCTAAGACAAAGCAGTGAGTCCTATGACTTATCACCAAAGAAACCACTCAAAGAAAAAAAAATTGGCATATTGGACTTCATCACATTGATAACTTGCTCTGTGAAACATTCTGTCAAAAGGATGAAAATAATCTATAGGTTGGAAAACAGGTTTGCAAACCATTATCCAACAAAGGATGGATATCTAGAATAGAGAACTCTCGAAACCTCAGCAGTAACCCAGTAATTCAACTAGAAAATAAGCAATAGACTTGAGTGACATTTCCCCAGAAAGTATGTGCACATGATAAATAAACACAAGAAAATATATCTAAGATGACTATCCATAAGGATAATGCAAATTAAAACCGTAAGTAGATATTACTACCTATCAGAATGACCCTAATAAAAAGTAGTGCTAACACAAAACGCTAATGAGGACCTAGAGAAATTGTCACTCATACATTACAAGGAGAGGAGCATGTAAAATGGGTAGACACTTTGGAGAACAATTTGACAGTTTCTTAAACTAAACTTGTGATTACCATATGACTTGGCAATTGTGTTGCTGGATGCTTATTCCAGAGAAATTAAAAACTTACAAAGAAATCTGATAAATTCATACTTAACTTTTTTTGTAATAGCTGGAAACTGGAAGCAACCCAGTTGTCCTTTGGGGGATAAACTGTGCTATACCCATACCATGAACATACTACTCAGCAGCAAAAAGGAATGCACTATTGATATGCACAACAACTTGGATGAATCTCTAGAGAATCATGCTTGATCAAAAAATCCCGGAAGAGGGACACCTGGGTGGCTCAGTGGTTGAGCGTCTGCCTTCGGCTCAGGGCGCGACCTCAGGTCCTGGGATGGAGTTGCATCGGGCTCCCTGCAGGGAGCTTTCTTCTCCCTCGTCTGTACCTCTCTCTCTCTCTTTCTCTCTCTCCGTCTCTCATGAATAAATAAATAAAATCTTTTTTAAAAATCCCAGAAGATTATATAAAGTATGATTCCATTGATATCACTTTTGTAAAATGATGAAAGTATCGACACAGAAGACAGATCAGTGGTTGCTGGGGATGAAAGATGGGGTCAAGGTGAGTCTATGTAGAAGGCAACAGGGAGGTGGATGTGACTATAAGAGGGAAAGATGAATAATCTTTCTTGTCATGGGAATGTTCTTCTCATTCTTGAACCTGTTAATGTCACTATCGTGGTTGTGACGCTCTACTCTAGATATGGAAGATGTTGATGAGAGCATCTGGATAAAAGGGACATGGAATCTCTTTATACTATTTTTTTTCCAACTGCACAGAAATGGACGATTATCTCCAAATTAAACATTCAGAGTAATTATGCATATCTGGCTGTAGCCTTCTAGTTTGACCTGTAATTTTTACAAAGCTACTGCGTGATTCCACAAAGAGATTTATAAAACTGCAGAAGAGTCTTCACTGTGTCCTATTAGTCTCCAGGTATAGAATCTCTTAATGATTCCAGTTTCTAGTTATCTTGGGTAAATTTTTGAAATTCATGTTTCTTCTGGTTCCTTAAGGTCAGTGCTATTTTTCTCACAAATAGTATGCTTTTGATGCATATGACAGTGCTTTCATGGGACCCCCAATATTAGAGAAAAGCCAGCCAAATTCTCAGGTTGGGCAGCCTTTCACCTTCATGCCACTGGAATGGGTCTCAGTGGGAAGTAATGAGGTTCATCTGAAACTACAATTTAATAGTAATAATACAAAGACGGGATCCCTGGGTGGCGCAGCGGTTTGGCGCCTGCCTTTGGCCCAGGGCGCGATCCTGGATATCCGGGATCGAATCCCATGTCGGGCTCCCAGTGCATGGAGCCTGCTTCTCCCTCTGCCTGTGTCTCTGCCTCTCTCTCTCTCTCTCTCACTGTGTGCCTATCATAAATAAATAAAAGTTTAAAAAAAAAAACAAAAAACAAAGAAAGCCCAGAGGAATGGAACTTACAGCCCATTCATCATATCAGTAAACCACGTTTACATTTAGAAGGGACTTCCTGTTTTTGCCCATTAAGTGCCCATAAGAGGTTCTGGTGGCTTTTGATTTATTGCCTCACATTTTCAGCCTTCCCTTTCTTTAAATATATAGCAAGGTTCAAATCCCAAATCAATATGCATAGTACTAAATTTGAGACAAGTGGCAAAAATTAAAAACAAAAATAGTCATGAGACACAACTTTATGATATTTTACTGGATGACAGTCATACTGGAAGGCCATTAATAACAAGGTACACGTTCTCCTCTTTTCTTTCTCTTCCACAGTTTAGCAGCAAGAGTTTCAGAGTAAGTCCCACGGATAACACCAAAAACAATTGGCACAGGGAGTCCCAATTATCCTTTCTTACCTGGGTATTTCAAAGTCATTATTTCAGATTAATTATCGCACATTGATTGTTCACCTTTTCCTCCAGGAAGTCTTCCTTGACTGCTCGAGGATGGAGAAGATGCCTTCTTTTTCTCCTTGTACCCCAGCTTACATATTTTAGAGCATCCTACCATATTGTGTGCAAATTATCTCCACTAGGCTATGCACAGTTTATCCATTTGTACCTCTACTGTTTTACATGGTGTGCTCAGTGGACGTTGGTAGAATCAAGGCAATATAGAACATTTAAATAGGATATTTACCAGGAAAGTGGAAATAGATCCCACGTGTAAACAAGTTTATTAGATTTTTAGTGCAGGGAATCTAGTTTGAATTCATTATATAGCAGCTGATGTAGTTTACTGGATGTTTTCCCTATCTGAGCCTTTCTAAATGAGGGGAGTGACTGCAAGAATGTAAGGGCCATGAGGACAAGGAGTCTGTTGCTTCTTTTTACAGAATTGGTCCCAAACGATACCCAAAATAGATTACTACAAATAGATCAAGTCAAAGAACAGGCATATTGGGTTTTTTTTTGTTTTTTTTGTTTTTTTTAGGTACACACCATTTAAGATTTTAAGAATTTGACCATCTACTGGATTTCATTTCTTTTATAAATGCTGGTGATGATAGTACAAAAAAAAATGGGTGAGAATCATAATATTTTCATTCATATTCTGATGATATGCTTAGAGTTTAGTATGTGTCTTAGGGTCAGACACACCTGGATTTGTAACCAAACACCATGATTTTATGTTGTGTGACCTCAGGAAGTTTATTTAATATCACTAACTCTCATCTAAAAAGAAGGACTAATATGTAGTATCAATTTGTAGCAAGTTAGGGAAAAATTCAAAAAACATGTATAAATTAGAAGCTCGATACGTGACACAGTTGTTCAGTAAGTATGAGCTTGTAGTTTTAGAGGTATTAATCTTTCCTTACCAGTGAGATTAAACATTTGACTATGTCAAAAGCGTTATCTTTGCTTTTGAGTACTATCCTTGCATTATCTCTATTCACCACCTATTGGAGGTAAATTTCTCTCTATTACCGAACTATAAAAGTTTACGGTACACGAAGACTAAGTCTTTGTGACACATATTTTCAGCATCTTTACCGATTTTGCCCTGTTATTTAATGTCACTGACAGTTTATTTTACTTTCATACCCCGAGAGGAAATAGTCTAGCTTTGCAAACATTTTTAGTTCTCTGCACTTTCCTGCTTCCTTTATAATTATGAACGGAGTCCCATAACTTGCTTTGACCAATAACAAGTGGCCAGTAGTGAACATGTGAGCAATAGTGTTTATGCCACATCTGGACAAATGAGTGAACGGCCAGGGCACAGTTTGCTCTTCCATGCTGATCCTGGCAGCGGACGTAGAGCTGGGGACCACGTCAGCCTGCACTCCAAAGGACTAAAAAGAGTGGAGCCCTCCCTCCCTACAAATCATGCAAACAAGATAAACTTTTACTATGGTGAACACCTGAGATTGGGGGCTGCTTATCACTACGGAATGATTCAGCCCTGTCCTCACCAATGCAAGGATATTTTTGTTTGGTGATTTCCCCTCCTCCCCCAGTTTCATTGAGATATAATTGACATACATCACTGTGTAGGTTTCAGGTGTACAGCATGATGGTTTGACTTGATATATTGTGAAATGATTGCCACAGTGAATTTAGTTGGCATCTGTCATCTCATAGATACAATGAAAAGGGAAAAAGGAAGAAATGTCCTTGCAGTGAGAAATCTTAAGATTTATTCTCTTGGGATGCCCAGGTGGCTCAGTGGTTAAGCGTCTGCCTTCAGCTCAGCTCGAGATCCTGAAGTCCCACATCGGGCTCCCTGCATGGGGCCTGCGTCTCCCTCTGCCTGTGTCTCTGTCTCTGTCTCTCTCTCTCTCTCTGTATATCTCTCAGGAATAAATAAATAAAATCTTAAAAAAATATATATTTATTCTCTTAAAAACCTGGTATCATACAGCAGTGTTAACTATAGCCACCATGCGAAACATTACGTCCTTGGCACTTGCTTATCTTGTAACTAGAAGTTTGTTGCTTTCGACCACTTTTCTCCAGTTCCTCCTCCCACCACCTCCACCTCCCGTAATCACAAATCTGATCTTTTTCTTTTTTCCCCCCTATGGCTTTGGTTTTCATTTTTTCTTTTTCTTTTAGATTCCACATGTAAATGAGATCATACAGTATTTGATTTCTCACACGTCACTTAGCATGATGCCCTCAAGATCCACTCATGTTGTCGTAAATGGCAGGATTTCCTCATTTTATATGGCTGAAGAGCATTCCATTGTGGTTGTGTGTATCAGTATTGTGTACATAGTTGACATTTGAACGCCACAGGTTTGAAATATGCGAGTCTAGAAATACGTGGATTTTTATAGGACAGTACTGCCAATGTATTTTCTCTTACGATTTTCTTAACCTCTTCTTTAGCTTACTTTATTGTGAGAATACAGTACATGATACATGAAACATACAAAGTATGTTGATTGTATTCTTGATAAGGTTTCTGACCAGCAGTAGGATGTTAGTAGTTTTAGGGGAGTAAAGTCATACACAGATTTGCAACCACGTGAAGGGTTGACACCCCTAATCTCTGTGTTGTTCAAGAGTCCACTGTTTATACTATAACTTCTTTACCTATTCATCCATCATTGGACATTTGATTAAGTTGTTTGCAGGTCTTAGGTATTGGAAATGGTGCTGCTAGGAACATGGGGGTGCAGGTATCTTTTCAAATTAGTATTTTGTTTTCCTTGTGTATATTCCCAGAAGTGGAATAGCTGGCTCGTATAGTTCTATTTTTAACTTTTGGAGGCTCATCCATACCGTTTTCCATAGAGGTTGTACTAATTTACAATCCCACCAATAGTATTCACAAAGGTTCCTTTTTCTACTTCTATAAAAAGGTGCCTTAGAATTTTGAAAGCGATTGCATTTGGACCTGTAGATGGCTTTTGGTAGTATTGACATTTTAACAACACTCTTCTAATTCTTGAACATAAGATACCTTTCTATTTATTTGTGTCATCTTACTTTTCTTTTTTTTTAAATCAGTGACTTGTAGTGTTCATAGTAGAGCTCGTTCATCTCCTTGGTTAGGTTTATTCCTAAGCTTTTAAAAATTTTATTTCAGGGACTCCTGGATGGCTTAGTGGTTAAACTCTGCTTTCGGCCCAGGGTGTGATGCTGGAGTTCAGGGATCGAGTCCCACATCAGGCTCCTTGAGGTGAGCCTGCTTCTCTTTTTCCCTCTGCCTATGTCTCTGCCTCTCTCTCTGTGTCTGCCATGAATAAATATATTAAATCTTTAAAAAAATAAAATAAATAGAAATTTTATTCCAAAATTTTTCATTTTGATGCTGTTATGAGATTATTTACTATATAGAAACATTACTGACCTTAGTATGTTAATTTTGTGTCCTACAGTTTTACTTAAATGAATTTGTTGATATAACAAGATTTTGGTGGAATCTTTAAGATTTTCTGTATAAAAACATGTCATCCACAAACAACTTTACTTCCTCCTTTTATTTCTCTCTGATTGTTCTGACAAGGACTTCCAGGACTGTGTTGAATAGGAGTAATAGAGAGGGGCACCCATGTCTTATTCCTAATCTTAGAGAAAGAGCTTTCAACCTTTCAATGTTGAGTATGATGTTAGCTGTGGCCATAATGTTGAGGTACATTCCTTCTATACCTCATTTCTTAAGAATTTTCATCATGAACAGATGATGGCTTTGTGAAATGTCTTTTCTGTGTCTATTGAGAAAATCATACAATTTTTCTCTCATTCTAGTAGCATGATGTATTACATTAATTGATTTCCATATTTTGAAAGATCTTTCCATCCTAGGTATAAATCCCACTTGATCATGGTGAACGATCCTTTGAATGCACTGCTGAGTTCAGTTTGCTTGTATTTTATGAGAATTTTGGATGTATATTCATCAGTGATATTGGTCTTTAGTTTTCTGGTAGCATCTTTTTCTGGCTTTGGTATTGAGTAATGGTGGCTTCATAAAAGGAATTTACATATGTCTGTTCCTCTTTGACTTTTTGGAGAAGGTTGAGAAGGATTCTTTAAATATTTGGTAAAATTCACCAGTGAATCCATCTCATCTAGGCTTTTCTTTGTTGGAGGATTTTTGATTACCGGCTTAATCTTCTTGCTATTAATTGCTCTATACAGATTCTTTTTCATTCAGTCTTGGTAGTTTGTAGTTGCTAAAACTTTTTCCATTTCATCTAGGTTGTCCAGCTTTATGATTCTTTAGATTTCTGTACTCTCAGTTGTAATGTCTCTTTTATATATATTTTTTGATTTAGCTTCTATTTCTTTTTTCCTTGTTTAGTCGAGCTAATGGTTTGACAATTTTGTCTATCTTTTTAAAGAACCAAGTTTTATTTTGTTTTATCTTTACCTGCTTTCTATTTCATTTATTTCTGCTCTGATCTTTACTATTTACTTTCTTCTGTTAATCTTTAGGCTTAGTTTGTTCTTTTTCTAGTTTCTAAATGCATAAAGTAAATTATTTAGGATATTCTTTTTTTTTGAGATCTTATTTATTTATTTATTCATGAGAGAGAGAGAGAGAGGGAGGCAGAGACACAGGCAGAGGGATAAGCAGGCTCCCTGCAGGGACCCCAATGTGGGACTGGATCCCAGGACCTGGGGATCATGACCTGAGCCCAAGCCAGACACTGAGCCATCAGGTGCCCCAGATCTATCTTTTTTCTTAGTGTAGGCATTTATTGCTCTGAACTTCCCTCTCAGAACTGATTTTGCTGCACCCCATAAGTTTTGGTATGTTGTGTTTCCATTTTTGTTTGCCTCAAGGTACTTTCTAATTTCCCTTGTAAATGATTCTTTGATCCATTGATTGTGATAGGGGAATGTTGCTTAATTTCCATGTATTTATGAATGTAGCATGAATGAATGAATTTTGAATGAATGAATTTATGAATTTTACTCTTGTTACTGTTTGTTTCAATCCATTTAGATACTTGGTATCATTTCAGGCTTCTTGAATTGGCTAAGATATGTTTTGTGGAATGATGTATGGTCTATCCTAGAAAATGTTCCATGTGCACTTGGGAAGAATATTTCCTCTACTATTGTTGGATAGAATGTTCTATATATGTCTGTTAGGTTCATTTGGTCTATAGTGTTCAAATCCCATTTCCTTATTTTTTTTTAAGATTTTATTTATTTATTCATGAGAGACACAGAATGAGAGAGAGAGAGAGAAAGAGAGAGAGGCAGAGACACAGGCAGAGGGAGAAGCAGGCTCCATGCAGGGAGCCCAATGTGGGACTCGATCTCGATCCCGGGTCTCCAGGATCAGGCCCTGGGCTGAAGGCAGGTGCTCAACCACTGAGCCACCCAGGGATCCCCTGTTTCCTTATTGACATTCTGTGTAGATGGCTTGTCATTGTTGAATGGCAGATATTAAAGTACCCAACTCTATGGTATTGCTGTTTATTTCTCCTTTTAGCTCTGTCAGGTTTGTTTTATGTATTTAGCTGTTCCAATGTTGCATGCATAAATTTTTATAATGGTTATATCTTTTTGATGTAGTGATGTAGTGTTGTTATATAATGACTTTCTTTGTCTCTTTTTACTATTTTTGAAGTCTATTTTGTCTGATATAAGTATAGCTATTCCTGTGTGTGTGTGTGTGTGTGTGTGTGTGTGTGAAGGGTTACTTTTGCTTGAAATCTTTTTCCATCCTGTTACTCTGATGTTTTCTTTAAGGCTAAAGTGAGTCTTTTGTAGGTAGGGTATCTTTGCATCCTTTTTCTTTTTAAATCTATCCAAACTTTCTGTGTCTTTTGATTGGAGGATTTAATCCATTTACGTTTAAAATAATCATTGGCAAATAAAGACTTAGTATTTCTATTTTGTTCATTTTTTTATCTCGTTCATTTGTAGATCCGTTATTTCTTTTTTCTTATCCCACTGTCTTTTTATATGTGTGTTTTGATGTCTTTTGGAATCAATGTGTTTGGATTTGTTTACCATGCTCTTTGTATAATTTCTTTTGTATAATTCCTTTTTTGTGTGTATGTGTGGTTACCATGAAGTTTACATAAGTTATTTTAAAATTAGGGACTCCTGGGTGGCTCAGCAGTTAGGCGTGTGCCTTCAGCTCAGGGCATGATCCTGGAGTCCCGGGATCAAGTTCTGCATGGAGCCTGCTTCTCTTTCTGTCCATATCTCTGCCTCTCTCTCTCTCTCTCTGTGTGTGTGTCTCTCATGAATAAATAAATAAAATCTTTTTAAAAAGTATTTTAAAATTAATTTAAATTTTAAATTAATGACCTGATTTCTTTACACCCTAGTCTTTACACTTTTACTCCTCTTCCCCTTACATTTTGGGTTATTGATATTACAATTTACCTATTTTTTAACACTGTGTAACTAAGATTGTTGTAGTTTTGTTTTGTTTTGTTTTTTTACTACATTTGTTTTTTTAACTTTTAATTATAACCAGTTATAATTAAATTATTTACCACCATTACCATATTACAGGATCCAACTTTGACTATATATTTATCATTACCAGGGACTTTTCCATTACCTTCTTGTGTTTTTTATGGTGTTAGTGTCCTTTTATTTTCTTTCAGAAAGCTCCCTTTAGCATTTTTTGTAAGATCTTATAGTAATAAATTCTGTAAACTTTTGTTTTTTATGGACTCTTTATTTCCATTTCCATTTCCCAGTTTCACCTGGGATAGTATTCTTGCTTGATAGGTTTTTTGTTTTCTTCTTCTTCTTCTTCTTTTTCTTCTTCTTCTTCTTCTTCTTCTTCTTCTTCTTCTTCTTCTTCTTCTCCTTCCGCTTCTGCTTCCACTTCCGCTTCTTTCTTTCAGTATTTGAGTATGTCATTTCCTTCTCTTCTGGACTAAAAACTTTGTGTTGAGAAGTTTACCAATAATCTTATGGAAGTTCACCTGTGTATAGCTTTTCTCTTTTCTCTCATTGCTTTTAAAATTCATTTTGTCTTTGAATTTGCCAATTTAATTGAAATCTGTTTGGTGTAGCTCTACTTGTGTTTAATCTACTTAGGGTCTTTTGGGCCTCCTGGTCTTGGATGTCTATTTCTTTTGCCTGGTTTGGGAAATATTCAGTCATCATTTGCTTTAAACATACTTTCTGTCCCTTTCTCTTTCTCTTCTGGAATACCCATAATGTGAATATGATTTCTTGTGTCCCATAATTCTCATAGGTTTTCTTCATTTTCATTTTTTCTTCTTGCCCCTCTCACTGGATAAGTTCAATTGTTCTGTCTTCCAGGTCACTGATTCTTTCTTCTGCATCATAGAGTATGCTTTTGAACCTCTCTATTGAATTATTCAGTTAACTTATATTTTTCAGCTTTAGGATTTCTGGCTTTTTTTTTTTAATGGTTTCTATTGTTGTTGGTGGTGGTGGTGAAATTCTTGTTCATGTATTATTTTCTTAATTTTGTCTAGTTGTCTATCCATGTGTTCTTACAGTTAACTGAATTTATTTAAGAGCATTATTCTGAATTCTTTGATGGATGATAGACCAATTTTTTGGATCTATCAGTTTTAGAACTTTCCTAATTTCTTTAAATGGTGTTATATTTACTTGTTGTTTTTTTCCCCCAATCCTTAATTCCTCATGTTGATGTATGCACATTTAAGAAAGTGGTTACTTCTTCCAGACTTTGCAGGTTCATTTTGACAGAGACACTTTGTTAATAGCTCAATTTCTATTTCTGATTGTGTTTTCTGGTAACATCCTTGAGCAAGTGGGACCTGCTATTGGAGTTTATTTTGGGGCAAGGCAATTGTTTGACTTCTGAGGTTGGGGATAGTGTGCCACTGGCTGAGAACAGCTGGATAAGACTGCTGGCTTGGTGCCCTGCTCCAGTGAGGTAGTAGGATAGATTTCAAAGTTTTGTGGATTCTGTGGTCAGGCTTACTAGACATTGGGATTGGGTACTACACTCAGCAGTAGGTGTGTCTTGAATTAGCTTCCCTGCCTTGAGGGAGTGGCAGGATGGGACTAGGGCCTACATCGCTGATTGTTTGGGAAGTCAAATTAGCCAAGTATGTGCAGTGACTATACTTGTGAAGCGAGGTCTTTTTTTTCTCAAAAGATAGGGAAACCACTCCACTCAAGTACTGCTGTAAACAGGGCTATTCAGTGGGCTCCACAGCTTCCCAACAGCTCTGGTTAGATTTTCTGGTTGGGTGGGCTGAAGGCTGTATTCAGCAATAAGTGGGGCTACAGATTAGTTTAATTGCCCAAGCACAGCAGGAGAAGCAGCTTTAACAATTCTTTGTTTGGGATACTGACTCAAGCTGATGTGGGCTCCAACTTTCCTGACTGAACAGGGCCACTGGTTTTAATCATGAGGCAATCAGCTTTGCCTTCCCTGCCTTTAGACTAGAGAGATGCTGGGTTATGCAGATTTCAGGTGTTCTCACCAGTTCTTTGTGTCAGGTGGAGCTGACACTATGACTCGGGGTCCTATGTGGATAAGACTAGGAAAGCCCACTTCAGGCAATTCCCAAATTTTCCTAATTTGGGACTTTCCTTTTGGGCTTTCTGGTCAGGAGGGGTTGGGAGCTACCATCTGCAGTGGTAGTTTCTGCCTGGGCATGGCCAGATGAAGCTCCAAGGCCTGCAGAACTCCTCATTTGAGGGCCCACGTTAGGCGGACCTGAACCCCACTGAATTCTTAGGTCCGACTGTGCTATAATCTGACTCTGCAGATAAGCAAAATTGTTGGTTGGGAATACTAGGTCTCTGTAGGGAGGAATTTGGTTCCCTAAGACCCTAGTAGTGCTGGTTTTTGGAAGCCCCTTCTCCCTTTCTCTATCTCAGACTCTCAGTCGTAGAGTCCCAATAGGGAAAAACCAGAGTCAGGGATCCCATAAAGCACCCTATAATGCTGGGAGGCTGGAGGTCACCCCAGGCTGTTGGTTCCCATGGGAGGAACTATAGTCTCAAGGGAAAGCTCTTGCTATGGTGTTGCTTCAGCCTAGGGGAGAGGAAGTGCAGTCAAGATGAAGCCATTACTTTTACCCTTTAATATAGTCTATCTTGGTCTCTGTGGTACGGGAAGGTGGCTCACCCTCACTCCCAGCTCTTGGATTTTTTCAGGGACATTCTATCTATGAATAATTGTTACATGTTCTTATGGGTAGGAACAAAGTGAGGAAAGACCCATGTCACCCTCTTGGTGGTCTTATTCCTTTGGTTATTATTTTTAAATATTACATTTAGACATATTTTCCTTAAAAGTACCTGTCTTTGATATTATGCTGTAAAAGCCCAGGAAGACCATTCTATTGGGGTGCCCAAACATTGACTGAATGGTGTTACCTGTGCATGAATGTTTTAAAGCAAAAGTATTGGCTGAATGTCAGGAATTCTGTGTAGTTATAAATTATATGAGTAAGGAGCATAGTTGACCTTTAAGTTTCCTTCCAGCTGTTTGGATAATAAGTATAGTGCATAGTTACTACTCTCAAGAGACTTGCAATATACCTACTATTTGCAAAGACAAGATAGAATCTGGGATAAAAAATCTTCCATTTTTTCCCCAAATAATAACTGATAAATATGTAGGTAAAATAATCCCTAATTTGTAGAATAGGTGTGGATTTCCATGACTATATATTAAAGTTCTGTGCATGTCAGTATCTCATCAGTGACTCAATTTGGCCCAAACAGTACAAAATAAAAAGTAATACCTTTTTATACAAATTGAACAGATTTCTTATTGAGAACATATTTTGGCGGTGGTGGTGTTTGAGTTGTTATATAGCTGAATTAATAAGACAGGTATTAGAGATGTAGAGCCCTACTGGATCCATGCAAGAGGATGAATTCAAAGCACCATTAAATAAAGAGAAGAGTATTTCTCACCTGCTCTGACCATGGCAGCCCTTGAAGAAGTTGACATGGGGGTCTGGCAGGTGCTGAGCTGCTACAGTATCTCACATCAACAGCTTTCTTTATTTTCTGTGCCATCAAAGGACTCCTTGAGGGCAGGTGCTCCCATTCAAATGGGCTCCCAGAAGGTATTTTCCACTTCTAATTGCCATCCTCCCCTTTTACTCCTCATGGTTCTTGAGTTTTGGGAGAAGACTCAAAAAGTTTAAGGTTAACTAAAGATAATTTGAAGAATTGTGTAAACATTTTCTTCCAAATGATGTATTTAGGTTCTTGGAAGAGAACCATCAAAGGATGAGCTATTAAGAAGAGTATAACATTAAAATTTGATTAGTAAGATTTCTGCTTTTGTCCATCTCATGTATACTTTTTTAAATGATTTTTTTCCCTTCATCATCAAAACTTTCTTGTTTCCATTCATCTCAGTGCTTTCACCTTTGGCAACCAAGTGTAGGTTGTCTGTTGCACAGAGAAGACATGTTGGAGAAAGCAGGAGGGAAGTGAAATTGAGTCCTTTGCTGCCATTATTGTTACAAATATCTGAACTCAAAGCTTTTATAAAATTATCCTCTAACTTCTACCTTTTAACAGTGACATTGGGTGGCTAATTTTATGCACCAGTTTCAAAATCCTGGAGGAAACATTCTGAAATATCTAACATTTTCTTCAAAATATACCTTGACTTCCATTCTACGTGCATTTTTGAAATGTAGGCATGTACAAATTTGCATAATCCCTCCTGCCTTTTTCCTCTTCCATTTTCATTGCCTTTTCACTGAGCCTAGCATCCCTCTGTCTGGACTCTTTTTATCTTCTTGAGAAATTAAACATACTGTGTTCTGTTGTGTTGAGAGGTATAATTCCCCACTGGGGAAGGAACCTAAAGATGTAACTGCCCTGCAAACACCCTATAAGTCCATCTTATCTTCTAGAGGTAGCTGATGCCACCATTTCTGCACAAAGTAGATCAGGTTGGCTATTGACTGGCTTTTTCTGTTACTGGCTTAGATTTTAGCTTTCTAAGGTATGTGTTTTAACTATATATTTTTCACTATAGTTCAGCAGTTTTTTATGAGGAAGAAAAATGATATATGTGGGTTTAAACAGTTTCCTTCTCACAGAAGTTCTCTGGATTCCTTTTTAACCACAGTGATAAATGGGTTTAACTTTAAGACAATTGTGCTTATTTCCCTATTTATTGTAGGAAATATGCTTACTTGTCATATTTGTGTTATAGGAAATCAAATTTGAGTTTACATTAAACTTGTAATATTTAATCAAGTGATAGTAACTTCCCTTCCTATTAACTCAAACAAACATAAAAACATATTTTTTTTTGAACCAAGGAAATAGCACCTTTTTTCTCCTTTCTTCAAGTATAGTGAGTTACTCTAACTGTTGATTTTAACAGTAAAACTTTAAAACACTATGAAGAATGTTGGCTTTCACCTCAATGGAGGAATTTACAATGATGTAATGTAAATTACAATTTACAAAAATTATACAATGATTTTTAAACTAAATTCCATGGGATCCCTGGATGGCGCAGCGGTTTGGCGCCTGCCTTTGGCCCAGGGCGCGATCCTGGAGACCCGGGATCGAATCCCACATCGGGCTCCCGGTGCATGGAGCCTGCTTCTCCCTCTGCCTGTGTCTCTGCCTCTCTCTCTCTCTGTGACTATCATAAATAAATAAATAAATACCTTAAAAAAATTTAAACTAAATTCCAATACTAATTGATTACATTTTGCACTTCTTTGGAAGATGAAAAGGGAAAGGAATATCTGATGTTTGTCCTTGTACATTTGCATTCTGATTTAAAAAATTAAAAAAAATCAAGAATAAAATATAATTGGGAATAAATGGGATAACCCAAAAAGTAACAATAGTGGCTTTTCATTTATCTGTAATATCCCTGGAACCAAGATTGAGTATACATTCATTGTGTTTCTTTTTTTGAGAAATAATTGATATAAATCACTGTATAGGCTTAAGGAGTGTGGCATAAGGTTTGATTTACATATACTGTGAAATGATTGCCAGAAATAGGTTCAACTGACATCTATCTTCTTTTATAGATACAATAAAAAAAGGCATAGAAAGAAAAGCATTTTCTCTTTTTGATGGGAATTCTTTTTTTTAAAGATTTTATTATTTATTTATTTATTTATTATTTATTTATCTATTTATTTATTTGAGAGAGAGAATGAGAGCACAAGCAAAAGAGGGGCAGAGAGAGGGAGAAAGCAGACTCTGCACTGAGCTGGGAGTCCAATGCGGGGCTGGATCCAGGACCCAGGATCATGACCTGAGCCAAAGGCAGTTGCTTAACCGTGTGAGCCACCCAGGCTCTCTATCATGATGGGAATTCTTAAGATTTACTCTTTTAATAATTTTCCTATATATCATATAGTAGTGTTAGCAATAGTCATCATGTTATATATTCTATCCCTAGTACTTATTTACCTTGTAAGTTTGCACCTTTCAACTGTCTTCCTCCAATACCCCTCCTCCAACCCTCTATCTCTGGTAATCACAGATCTGATCTCTTTTTCTATAGGTTTGGATTTTTGGGAGGATTTACATGAAAACGAGACCATACAGTATATGTCTTTCTCTGTCTGACTTAGTTCATGTCCATCAGGATCCATCCATATTGTTGCAAGTTGTAGAAGTTCCTCATTTTTGTGGCTGAATAACATTCCATTATTATTACATATACATATATATTATTACACACATACATATCACAATATTATTTACATACATACATACCACATTAGTATTACATACATGCCTACATACCACAGTAACATACGCATGTTACTATATACACATACATACAAACCACAACTTCTTTATTCGCTCATCCATCAATGAACACTTTGCTTACTTCTATGTCTCAGCTACTGTGTAAATAATGCTGCTGTGTACATGGGGGGGCAGGCATCTTTTAAATTTAGCGTTTTTGTCTCCTTTGGGTATATTCCTGGAAGTGGAATTGTAGGATCATGTGGTAGTTCCATTCTTAATTTTATGGGAGATCTCCAGACTGTTTTCCATAATGTCTGTATTAATTTACAATCCCACTAACAGTGTATAAGGGTTCTCTTTTTCCAAATCCATGCCAGAATTTGTTATTTCTTGTCTTTTTTATGATGACCATTCTAATAGGTGTGAAGTGACGTCTCATTGTGTGTGTGTGTATGTGTGTTTTAAGATTTATTTATTTATTCATGACAGACACAGACTGAGAGAGAGAGGCAGAGACACAGGCAGAGGGAGAAGCAGGCTCCTTGCGGGGAGCCTGATGCGGGACTCGACCCCAAATCCTGGGATCACAACCTGAGCAGAAGGCAGGTGCCCAACCGCTAAGCTACCCAGGCATCCCATCTCATTGTGGTTTTGATTTGCATTTCTCAAATGATGAACTATGTCCAGAATTTTTTAATGTACCTGTCTGCCTTTTATATATGTTCTTTGGAGAAATGTCTATTTGGGTCCATTTTTTGAATTGTGAGTTTTTTGGAGTTTTTTTGTTTTTGCTACTGAGTTGTGCTAGTTCTTTATATAGTTTGGATATTATTAACCTCTTATCAGACATATGATTTGCAGATTTATTTTCCCATTCCATATATTATCTTTTCACCTCATTGATGGTTTGCTATGCAGAAACTTTTTAGTTTGATGTAGTCCTATTTCTTTTTGATTTTGTTGCTTGCGCTTTAGGTGTCATATCAAAAAAAAAATTACTAAGACTCATGTCAAAAAGCTTTTATCTTTTTTTTTTTTAAAGATTTTATTTATTTATTCATGAGACACACAGAGAGACAGAGAGGCAGAGACACAGGCAGAGGGAGAAACAGGCTCCATGCAGGGATCCTGATGTGGGACTTGATCCCGGGTCTCCAGGATCAGACCCTGGGCTGAAGACGGTGCTAAACTGCTGAGCCACCGGGGCTGCCCTCAAAAAACTTTACTCCTGTGTTTTCATCTAGGAGTTTCACAGTTGCAAGTCTTATCTTTAAGTCTTTAATTCATTTCAACTTGATTTTTATGACTGATGTAAGAAGTGAGCCAGTTTCATTCTTTTACATGTAAATATCCAATTTTCCCAGCACCATTTATTGAAGAGACCATCTTTTCTTTATTGAATATTCTTAACTTCTTGTCAAATATTAGTTGACGATATCTGTTTAAGTTTATTTCCGGGCTCCTGATTCTGTTCTCTTGGTCTATTTGTTTTTATGCCAGCACCATACTCTTTTGATTACGGTAGCCTTATAGTCTAACTTGAAATCAGGAACTGTGATACTTTCTGCTTTGTTCTTCTTTTTCATATCACTTTGGCTATTTGGGATCTTTTGTAGTTTCATAAGAATTTTAGGATTGTTTTTTCTACTTCTGTAAAAAGTTACATTGAAATTTTGTTAAAGATTGCATTGAATCTATAAATGGCTGTTGGTATTACTGACATTTTAACAGTATCAGTTCTTCCAATACATGAACATAAAATACCTTTCCATTTATTGTGTTGTCTTTGGTTTCTTTGATCAGTGTCTTATAGTTTTCAGAGTAGAGATCTTCATTTCCTTGGTTAAATTTATTCCTAAGTATTTTATTGTTTTTGGATGCTATTGTATTTTTTGTCTCTGTTTCCATGGTTTCACTGAATATGTTTAGATGTATACAAGCTATAGTTTTAAATTATCTCCTTTATATTCTAAATCCCTCAAAGATGGGGATATTATCTTTTGTGTTTTTTTTTTTTTTAAATATTTTTTTTTTAATTTATGATAGTCACACACACAGAGAGAGAGAGAGAGAGAGAGAGAGAGAGAAGCAGAGACATAGGCAGAGGGAGAAGCAGGCTCCATGCACCGGGAGCCCGACGTGGGACTCGATCCCGGGTCTCCAGGATCACGCCCCAGGCCAAAGGCAGGCACCAAACCGCTGCGCCACCCAGGGATCCCTATCTTTTGTGTTTTTAAACCACATTCTATGCCCGTCTTAGCACAATGTTAAGAGTGGTATCAATTTCTGTACATTTAATAAAATTATGGCTAAATTTGTATTACTTGGATCTACATAGAGGCTGGTTAAATATTTAATTATCCAAGAAGATGAACCACAATGAAGATAAATAGATAAAAATCAATAAAACAATTTTTCCTATGCTAATTCTTTTTTAAAAAAATAGTTGACATGCAATGTTACTTTAGGTTCATGTAGGTGTACAATTTAGTGATTTGATGAGTTTATAGATTTTATTCACTACAAGTATATCTACCATCTATCCCATTACAGCTCTATTATAATATTGTTGACTGTATTCCTTATGCTGTGCCTTATATTCCCATGACTTACTCATTCCATAACTAGAAGCCTGTATCTCTCTCCCCCTTTTAGTCATTTTCTCCAGCCCCCTACCTTCCTCCCCTCTAGCAACCATCAGTTTTTTTACTTGGTATTCATAGGTCTGACTATGCTTTTTGTTTTACTCATTTTTTGTTTTTAGATCAAAACTTATGAGTGGAATCATAAGGTATTTGTCTTTCTCAGTCTGAATTACTTCACTTAGCATAATACCCTGCAGGCCCATCCATGTTGTCTCAAATGGCATGGTCTCAGTCTTTTTTATGGGTGCATGATACTCCTGTGTGTGTGTGTATGTGTGCATGTGCGCATGTGCACACACATCACATTTTCCTTATTCACTTATGTATTGGTAGACACTTAGGTTGCGATGTTTACTTTAAAAAACAAAACTACCTACTTCATTTGGTTTCCTAGATGTTTGTTCATGGCCCAACAATCTCCTTCCTTTCTCTAAGGGATTTATTCTGAAGATGAAGGCCGTACAGTCCCACATTTGAAATAAAGTTATTATTTTGCTCTTGGGCTCTACTTAAACAAGAAATTATTTTTGAAAGATTACCTTAAAGTAAATTATGTTTATTTGCTGAGCTCTTATTATTTACAAGTTATCGTGGTAGGTGCTTGCAGAATACAAAAATAAGATATAGTCTTATTCATTAAAGATTAGAATTTATTTATTTATTTTAAAATTATTTATTTATTCATGAGAGACACAAACTGAAAGAGAGAAGGAGGGATACAGACAGAGGGAGAAGCAGGCTCCTCGCAGGGAGCCCAATGTGGGACTTGATCCTGGATCCTGGGATCACGAACAGAGCTGAAGGCAGGTGCCCAACCGCTGAGCCGTCCAGGCATCCCAAGGATTAGAATTTAACTAGGAAACAAAATAGTCACAAATAAAGATTTAACTAATAATTCAAGCGCCAAATGAGGATACTATGTGAATTCAGGTAAAAATATCATCGATGATAAGGGTACTAATAAAGTTAGTAAACATTTATATAGCATATATTATGTTCAGGGAACTACTCTGAATACTTTACATATGTTAACTCACTTTAATTTTCACAGTAAACCCTTATTGTAGGTACCTATTATGTCCCTTCAAAAGAGTGATAGATGCACAGATAGGTTAAGTAACTGCATGAGATCACATAACTGGCAGCAAAACCTAGAACAGAACTCAGATCAGTAATAGTGTAAATATCATGGAGGGCCAGTAATAGGAGTTGGACACAGAAGATGTTAATCACCAGGAAGGTAATTAGGAAGCTCCAGTTCATGTAAATCAAAGTTTGAAAGTAGAATATGCAAAACTAATTCAGTCTTTAAGGATGTGAGATATTATCTAAGTATAAAATAAACCTGTAATTTATTTATTTATTTATTTATTTATTTATTTATTTTTTTTGTAATTTATTTTTTATGGAGACATTTTTTGAGAATGAAAGGGATTGCTAACAGTATATGATGTATGGTCAACAGGCGCAAACCGAGACCCATGGTCATCCTACTATTTCCCTTGCTCATTCAGAACAAGGACTCCCATGTCCCTAAATTGTTTCTGGCTATGGTGATTGTGTGGTCAGCATTGCCAAGCCCATAGCAAGTTGTGCAAAATGTAGAAGAGAAAAAAAAAAAAGCTTTAGCTCCACTCTCAGAGTTTGGTTCAATGTCTGCATTTCAGTGCAATTATCTTTGATGGTATGAACTCCTAGACTTTGCCTTCTTAGAGCTATTTTTCTTCTTTCACTGTTTTTGCATTAATGAACTTTATGGACACAAACTCTGACCTGCTTGAACTTATGCAATCCACTTGATCATTTGGGGTATGTCAACAGCGGCAGAATCTGACCTACTCACTGTTTGACTTATGGAACTTGTCAGACTCTTCCTGCAGAGCCAAAATTATGTCGTTTGTGTAGTTCTAGCTACTCTTAGCTAGATCTGGCCCTTTACCACCTATCAAAATGATGACTTTTAAATATAGTGTAGTTATGGGACTGAAGTTGGAATGGATCCTACATGAACTAAAGACATTTTTCTGTAGATGGGGAATAGGGGTTGGAGAGTCAGTTATTAATGGATTTGGGGCAGAAAAAATGACAAGATGAAAGTAAAATAGATCTGCTGGGATATGTAGGATAGATCACAATGGGAAACTGAGGATAGCAAATCAGTCAGGTGGACATATAATTGTCCATAAGTAAAGTAAAAGATGTCCTATGGTGGCAGCAGTGTGAATCCAAGTAAAACAGGTTGAAGAAATATTACAAAAGGAGAATTTTCAGAACACAGTGACTTTTCCAAACCTGGAGTGTGGCATAGAGTTCTTTGGGGTCAGTGAATCAGTGAATATTCTTGCTGATTTATTTTGTGTTAAATGGGTAAGGGAGAAAGTGTTAGTGTTTCTTCTTTGTTTTCCCAAAGAATACAAGAATGCATCCTGTTAGAATATATCTTTTTTTTTTTTTTTTAATTTCTGTCAACTGCATTTCCCTTAGCATCATCTGCTTCAGAACCAATGGGACATTTAGCTTTTTATCTTCAAGATGAAGCTTATTGGCTGGAATTGGCTGGCACAGGAAAATGCTCCAAGTGGTTGCTTTATCAGGTTAGCTAAGAGGGCACTGTGTTTCCATAAATTTCCTTCTCTGTATGGTTCCAGGGAATGGGAGCAAGTTACATGATATTTGGAAGGTAGATGTGAAGCAGCAGCCATTTTTAATACTCCAAAGGTCAGTGCATGAACTGTGACAACTCATACGTGATATTGCTGATCTATTAGTTCACCTTATTAGCATCAGGCAGCACAGTATATACTTAAAGAAGCAAGGCTTTGACTAAGAATATGGCATGGAATAACAAGTGAAAGTAAGGAATATAATGGGGTTACTTGGTTGCTTGTAAGTGCGGTAGAGAATTTAGGGAAAGAAGATTATGAGCTTAGGGCTTTAGATTCTCAGCTCAAAGTCTGGGAAGAAACCAGGAAGCTTCAAGTCTGCCTTGAAGGAAACCCTTTTCTCCTATAGCCTCATGGCTGAGATTTCTGAATATTAAATCCAAAGTTTACACTTGGCACATGGTTAAATTGCCAAAGTCACAAAGTCTGTTATGTTAATGTTAAGACATTCATTTGGAAGTAGTGGTATCCTGAAAACTGGGTTCATATTTGCAGATTCCATTGAATCTGAGGATGTTGGACCTTTGAATTTTCCTTTCTTTGTGTGTGTGTCTTTACTATTTGAAGTGATTCTGTTTTCTATTCCTTTCTGAGGAGGATAGTATCCCTTGCCTGAAGAAAGTGAAACGGACCCCATTTACCTTCCAGAGGACTGTTGTTCTTTCTCAGATCCAATACATAAATGTTCCATTGCTTCTACATCTATAGAATGACAAAATTTTGCCAATTTATACTGACAGTAACGTGGGGAAAATATAGGAATATATTCTAAGTGTGGTAAGGAGAGTGGAAGGAATAAAACGTTGGGCTTGTATGTATCTGTTGATATGGCTTACTAAACAGTAATTCTGGATTCAGTAAGCACCTTAAATAACTGGTAGTCTCTCTAAAAGTCTGCTTGATTGTTTGAAATTTGTACCCCCAAACTCTCCCATGAACTTGAAATGCCAAACTAAAAACTAGTGAAGTAGAAATGCCAGAACTTCCTTGGCATATTGTAGAGGAAGAGATCTCAAGGCTTAGTGAGCCCTCTATGCTAGAATACATTTCTCAAATAAACTCTGTTGATCTGTCCCCTAACTGTTCCCCAAGAGGGTCCAGAAGACAATTTCTTCACCATCAGTGTGGTAAAACATTTGTGAGGAGAATATCTTTTTAAGAGTTTTTTTTAATAGCTGTTCTCTGAATTCCTGCCAGTAATTAGAATGAACTTGGAAGAGGAGCTTGAACCCAAAGTGAGAATACAGCTGGTTGACACCTTGATTCCAGTCTAAGCAGAGAAGCCAACCACCTTGTGTCAGACTTCTTGCCTATGGAACATGAGCTAATAAATAGGTGTTGTCTTAAGCTAATAATTTTGTGATAATTTGTTATACAGCAATAGAACATTAATATAGGTAGCAAAGGCCAAGCAGAGGCCATTAAAATTCCCTTTTTCTACCAAAATAGCTTGATAATACCACCACCCACCACATTTTGAAAGGAATTGCAGAATTGTTGTCACTATAAAGGACTTGAAATATGTAGGAATGGGGATTCCCAACACATTTCCATTCAATTAACCTTTTTGGCCTATGAAGAAAACAGACAGATCTTGAAAAATGCCAGTAGATGATCATGCATTTAATTGGATGATAACTCCCATTGCACCTGTTGGTCCAGATGTGGTTTCATTGTTATGGCAAATTGGCATGTCACCGGGTATGCAGTTATTTATCCGGCAAATGACTTTTTCCTCTGTACCTATTAGCAAAGACCACCAGAAGTAATTTTCTTTCATCTGGAGGGTTTAGCATTATATACCTTTATTGTTTTAACTCAGGGCTATATCCACTCTCCAACCCAATGTTGGATCTAATCGACGAGACCTGTCTTCACCTCTCCAGTTCATGGGATAGCACACTCTTCCCTTACATTGATTACATCATGATAAGTAGATCTGATGAGCAGGAAGTAACACAATCTTTAGTTACTTGATTTAGACACTTGATAGAAGATAAATTTCTTCCAAATTCATTATTACCTAATATTCATTTCCCATTGCTGTTACAACAAATTACCACAAACCTAGGGGGCTAAAAACAAAGCAAACTTATTGTCCTACTGTTTTATAAGTCAGAAGTCCTCTAATCAAGATCTTGGTAGGACTGTGTTTCTTTTTGAAGACTCCAGGGCAGAATTTGTTTCTTTGCCTTTTCTGCCTTCAAAAGATTGCCTATCTTTATTGCCTTGTGGTCCTTTCCTGCATCCCCAGAGCTCATAGCATAGCATCCTTTAAGCTCTCTGCCTTTCTCTCTCTCTCTGACCTTTGCTTCCTTTATCACATCATCTCTCTGATTTGAACCTTCTAGTTCCCTCTTATAAGAACACTTGTGATTATATTGAGCACACCTGGATAATACAGTGTAATCTTCCTATCGTCAGTTAATCACATTTGCAAAGTCCTTCTGGACATATAAAACATGCACAGATTTGGGGAAATTAGGATGTAGACATCTTTGGCAGGACATTATTTTGTCTACCATATATCTCAATGAAATTTTTCAGGGTCCTTTGATGTGAGGCAGTCAAGATAATCTTTTCAAAGTGAAGGGAAAGTTGTTGCATCTGGCTCTTCCTACTACTAAGAACTAACCATAGTAATTGCAATTTGTATTTTGGAGGGAACATGTGCTTCGTTTGGACATGTTACAAACATTTACTGAGTAATCTGAAAAACCACGAGTTTTAAATTGGGTTCGGACAAGGAAGAGGAAGCTTTAAAATAGGTCCAGTGGGCAATGTAAGCTGCTCTGCCTCCTGGGCTATATGACCCAGGGGATATATTAGTCCTTGAAGTATCAGACAGGAATGCCTTTGAAAGGCTCTTGTAAGCAAATCACGTTGCATGCCCTCAGGAATTTGGAACATCATTATGTTAATCTCTGAAGATAATGATTATCATTTTGAGAAACTGCTTCGGGCCTCAGGAGAGACTGAATACTTGGCCTCAGACTACCTAATTTCTATGAGACCTAAAATGCCCATTATTAGGTATGTACTGTCTATAATGCTATGCATTAATCTGAGTATACACAGCAGCACTTCATCATAAAATGGAAGAGATATCTACAATATAGGGTGTAGGCAGATCCTGAAGGCACAGGTATACACTCCTGAGTCTAATGGCCCAAATGTCCATGTATCATACTTATGCTATATTTCCTCTTTCCTCTCAACATGTACTTGTGGTCTTAAGAGATTTTCCCTGTGGAAAAAAGACAGTGGTGAAACAAAATTCATTCAGTGAGCATAACTTCAAGTGATATACTTGGCTTTTGGCCGAGAGGACACATGGCAAGAGGTATGGATCCCTACTGATTTGTTTTCAAGTACCGAATGGTTTGGCCTGATGGTCGAAAGTTTAGAAGAAAAATTGGATATTGATGACAAAGAAGTATGGATAAAAATTTGTATTGACACACTTTTGCAGATTAGCAGGATTTGTGAGATACTTGTGTCATGTAAATGCCCGTGAAAGAGTAACTTCACTGAGGAGGTTATTTATAATTGAGTGGGGAAGATAATGTATCCGATGGAATTAGTCTCTCTCCCTAGACCCCTCTGAGCTTACCTAATGGATTCATGAACAAAATGACCAGGCTGGAAGGAATGAAGATTATGCCTGAACTCAGCAACATGGACTTTCGTTCACCTGAGTTGATCTGGCTGCTGCCTTTGCTGAGTGCTCAACCTGCCAACGGCCGACATTTGTACCAAGTCCATGATAAAATCCTGTTTTCTCATGTCATCTGACAAAAGTCAATGAGAGATTACTACAACCCAATGTGGATAAGACTGTTAATGGCTCAAACCATTCTGGATTGAAGGTATAAATCATCCTAGCAAGCAAGGAACTACAGGTGACTGAAGTTGTTGCTGAGGGAATATGGAAGGAGTCGTGGAAGAAGGTGATTCTAAAAAAACATATTTAACCATGTGGCAAATTATGGAAATAACTGTGATTATTATGAGTATATCTATCTTGTTTTGATATGAATATACTTTCTATATTAACCAACTCAATTCTTTTTTTCTTCCCTTCTCGCATTTTTTTTTTTTTTACCATCTAACATAATATATGTTAATAGTATTTAATTTTATGTTAAAGGTAAGTAAGGGGATATGTCATAGCCAGAAGAAGAATGAACATTCTCAAAGATGAATAAACAGCTTTGTATCCTCTTTGGGGGCAAGAATTAACATGTCTTCAATTTTATGAGGGACAGTTTCAAAAAGTTAGGTAAGGCTGGTCTTTCTATTTGGAAGTTTTAAGTATGATTAAAAGAGGACTATGTGGATGCCAGGGTAATAAGGATGAATTCTACTGGCTTTGTACTTACTCTTTCAAATTAGTTAGGCTGAAATTACCTTTTCCACAAATCCATTCCCTGTGCACTATGTGATTAAGGTTGGTCACAGGAGAAATTTGTTCAATATTTTGAAAATAGAAATAAAGCAGCAACCATTTTTTGTGCTTTGGAGATTATTGTAAGACACTAGGAACTATGGAGGCTCACATATTTTGTTGCTGATCTGCTGGCTGACCTTTTTAGTGTAGTGTTATCACTAAGGCCTGCAACTTGTCTAGTTCCTGGCATATATCCTTTCTAACCTCCCAGTATCCTGGCTCAGATTTGTGTGCGGATACATAGTGAAGGGCATCAAGCTCTCTTGAAGATCATACATATTACCAAGTAGGAGGCTATGAAATTTGGATGCATATTCTAGTTGGTCCTTATGGGATCCAGTTTGTTCTTATGAGTTCTAGTTTATGCTTGTTTTTCCCTGTTTCTTTCCTGACTACTGAGCTGGTTCAGTAGTTCAACCAAAACTAGTCTCAGAGATGACAGCCTTGTACAGAAGTCCCCAACAGCTCCTATATTAGCATAAAATAGAATTTTTCTAAGTCCCTTATTCTATATCAGAGTTTCTACTTCTCCGATCAAACTCTCTCTGCTACATGCTATAATATTTGTTACAATGAATTAGTAAAATATGACTGAACTTTCAGCTTTAAAGATAACACCTGTTTTAATTATAGTCAAGAAATAAGAACATAGAGAATGTGCTGGAGGAAGTGAATAAAGTTGACACTCAGGAACACTGGTTACCCAGGGGGAGAGGTCAAATAGTACATAGATGTGTACATGGAATGGAGATTTAAGAATGTTTGAGTTATTGAGGGCTAGTTTCAGGTCTGCATAAGGAATATCTCATTCCACGTTGGGTCATAAGGACTCTGGAACCAATATGAAGAGAATACCACTCGCCAGATATGGGGTAACTCAAGAAATAAGTGACAATAACCTCAAATGATGAAAACATTTTAAGCATTTTTAAATCCACAAATAATAAAAAAAGATCACTATTGGACGATGCTTGGAAATTAACTCATTACTTTGAAACCTGGTAAATTAAAAAAAAAGAAATAAAACATGTAATACTGGTTTTGTAAACTGTACCAGTGGGTAACTAATTAATAGAATAGAAGAATACTTTTTATGACAGTTTTTCAGCTAATAAACAAAGTAGAAATGATAGATTTAAAGCATTACCATTTTGTAGCCCCTAATGAATTACTAGAGGTAGGCATTCTTCACTAACAGCAGCTGACATTACAAAAGGATGCTTTCTAATGCAATGCACACCACAATCTATGAACGTTCTAGCTAAAGGTAATTCATATCAATCAATTATTCCAACTATCAATTTATAGTAAATAATAAGTTTATTTAAAAAGAATAAAATATTTTAATAAAATTTATAAAAACATAAAAATAAAAAAATAAAAACATATTGAAATCATAAAATATAAAAATTATAGTTAATTTATAAAAACTAAATAATAAAAAATAGAGAAACATGTAAAGGTGTATAGAGGAATGAACTCAGTAAAACTAAAAGTCTGAGAAACTGTAGATAGAACAAATGAACCGGTTTCTTCAACAAAGGGACAGAGCTGGAGAGGAAACCTATAGACTAAAAGAGGCCATGTAAACTTCGTGAAATCATTGACTTGTAAACTTACCATAAATGCATACTATGGTTTGTCTATTTTTTTTTATGGTTTGTCTATTATACTTCTATTAAGTTGGTTTAAAATACAAAAAGAAATTTAAAAATTAATCAGTGACTAGATCTTATTTGGATCTTGATTCCATTAAACATTAACCAATAATGGATATTTAACACACAATTAGAAATTTTAACATTTACAAGGTGTTTCATGACATTAAATTTTTTAAAATTTTATTCTGCATTACATCGATATTGTGGTCATCTGGTTTTAATGCTGAACATGCTTTGTCTCATGCCTGCTTGCTTTGGATGCTATGTGTTGAGCTTTAACAAGATGTCACTTTATTTGTATAACAGCTACTTGCTTTAAATTAGTAGATTCTGGATATCTAAAATAAAAGTATTGTATATAAAAAGAAAAGAAAACCATTGTTTTCAGATATATACTGAAAAATGAAATGCAATAAAAAGTTTGACTTCTAAAATTTAAAATGACACTGTGTCTTTTGCAATTCCAGAATATCAGTGGAGAGTGGATGCAAAATGGTATTGATCTTTAAGAGATTTTGGTAGGAAGGTTCCTTTTGGGGGCTAAAAGAAAGACTTCACAGGGCTCCTCAGATTTAGCCTACAGTTTCACTTTGATGCCAGTAGGTGCAATGCCATTCTTGCCGTGCTGGCTCAATTTTGTGTCCAGTAACCATGGCCTCAGATACTATTCCCACTTGTTGCTGGAAAGATCCACTGTTAGTTCAGAAAAGTATTTTAAAAATAATAGACACATATCACTCCAAATAGAGACAAAGATCAAATACACAGAGAAGATAAACTTATTCAAAGTTACCGTACTCTTCTCTGAAGCATTTTCCTAATTTGGGTAATTGCTAGGCTATTCAGAGTCACTTAAATGGCATGATTTTTTTTTTTAATTATCTTAAATAGAACGCACATATTGTTAAGCGACATTTATTTCCTAGAATCTTGAAAAAATATTTTAATGTACTTAGTCGATGCATGATTGGAAGTGCGTAACTGTGACTGAATTTATATCAAAGAAGTAGGTAATTTTATGATCATTAATAATGGTTGTAGCTATGCAGGCCAAGACAATGATATGGGTAATTGAATCTCATGCTTCAGAGGACAAAGTGATTGCCATGACGAAGTTAGGGAAAAATGTCTTGCCTCATGTAGAGCATTATGCATTTGAATACTTAGGTAGATGGAGACGAAGTAAGATCCCCTTTTCCGGAGGCATGATGGATTTTATGCAGAAGAATACTCATTGGATAAAACAGCGACATTGGTTCTGCATTAAAATGAATCATAATTTCTTTTCAACTTACATGTTACATGGGACTGTGGGTATGATCCTGATTATGGCAGTGCCAGCTCCTGTCTGGCACATTGAGCAAGCAAAGAAAACAGTCTTGAGAAACATGGAAGGAAGGAAGGAAGAAGCAGAGGGGATGACAGGAGTTCATTTATGAAGTTCCAGAACCAAAGACATCTGAGAAACAGACTCTGAGCCAAAAAGTGCTGGCACTGCTGAATAGAAGCAAGAGCAAGACCAGCTGGTCATTCGACAAAGGACCACTAGTAAGTGAAAATTCAGTGGTTTTTTTGTTTTGTTTTTGTTTATTTCTTTGTTTTTGACCAGTGGCGATTCCTGTAGGAATTGTTCTGTAGAACAACATCTTGCCTCGGATTCCTCGCAGAGAAGATGACAGGAATGCATGCACCACCCAAGCAGCTTTTCACTAGAAAATATGGCCATCCTTCTCAGCTCAGTAGACAAAATGTTTGCATACATTCTGTTCACTCAACAAATACTTTGGAGCATGCCCTGTGCCTATATGATCCAGGAGAGGAAAATATGTAAGGATCACTCTCAGCTTCCCTCTATACCTTGATTCATTTCTTTTTACAAGGGAGTGAGTAGACCTTTAGTGGTAAGCCAACTTTGGCTACAAACACAAAGCCATATTGTTCAACCATCTTTATCAATCTTGATTATTGATGAAAATTATATTTTGCTCTTTACCTGCATATCTCCTGTTTCTTGTTACTTCATTGATTCTAAATGTGGAAGGGGGGGAGGGAAATGACTCAGGAAATTCCCAATACTGAGGACTGGAGAAAATAAAAATAGTAGCATCCATTCCCATCACTGTGCACCTCACAGCTTAGTTTTCTAGATCACTTTTTTATTCCATAGTCCGGGTACTACCTTCTCATGAAGTATTTCCTGGATCTCATCCCTCACCAGGCTTGGCTTAGGGGTTAAAACTTAGATTGATTTAAAAGGCGAATTGGATCTGAGATTCTCTTTGTTTCTGGTCCTTTTCTTTACTGCAGCACTAAATACATTATATTAAAACCGACTGTTTGGTTTTCCTATTTATCACCACTGCTAGATAGTTGTCTCTGACCCAAAGGGACAAGTTTCCATATTTGTATTCTCAGCTTCTAATACACCATTGTGGTACTTGGCCTTCAGAAATAATTTTCTGAGTTGAAATCAGTTGCCCTCTGGGACTTGCCTAAAGTCTTAGTGCCTCTTATATTTGACACAATATATAGATTTCATATGCCTGATATTCCATGCAGTTTACCGGGAAGGGCTGGTAAATATGCTGGTGTCCTTACCATAGTAGAGAATTACAGGGATTTCTCTTGTCTTTATCTTGCTTAGAAGAGAAAGTTGAAGTGCACTTTATGGCCCAGACATCTCTGTGAGAATCATAAGCTATTCTTTTTAACCAGAAAGTGACCTTGGCTGTTAGAGCTAATCATTGGCCCATTGGGGTTCTAGCTATAGCTCTGCTATTGGTCTTGGCCCCCTATGTTTACCTCTTAGTCAAAGCACCAACTTATCACAATATCTTCTTAACTGTATGTCCTGTCCTTGCTTTTTTTCTCCAAGTAGAGTATGATAAGAGGAATTCTGGATTAGAAGAGGCATGCCGAACTGAGGGATATTGGTTAAATTATTTAATTCTTGAGGATTTGATTCTTCTTTTTTTTATAATTATTTAAGTATTCATTTTTAATTTTTTTTTAAAGATTTTCATCCATTTATGATAGAGAGAGGCAAAGACACAGGCAGAGGGAGAAGCAGGCTCCATGCTGGGAGCCCGATGTGGGACTCGATCCCGGGACTCCAGGATCGCGCCCTGGGCCAAAGGCAGGTGCCAAACTGCTGAGCCACCCAGGGATCCTGGATTTGATTCTTCTTGACAGAAATAGGATGAACTCTGTGTTCTTCATCTCTGAAATGGAATTGAAACTTGAGATTGCTTATGATTCCTGTAAGATTTTGAAAAAAGAGTGAATTTCTAGGATGCCTTTGTAAATTTATTCAGTTCACATGTTTTCCTTCTCTAAGGTCCTAAAGCAGTTAATATTCTGTACCACACGGTTCCTCAGTTGATTATATATTGTCTGGTAGTGTTCACTAATTGTTTCTTATATAAAAATCTTGTTTCGGTAAATAGATTGTATACTCCTTGGGTTTAGGAAACATGTCTTCTGCTTCCTCGTATTCCCTACCCACATTGGCTCTTTCCAAATCTTTCTCTCTTTGCACCCAGGTAACTCCCTGGTCTCTGTTCTCAATCCTTTAGTTCTAACATGAAATGTTTTCAGCTCTTCAAGCTAGTAGCATTTTCTTAGTACAGTAGGACATTTGGCTCTCATCTTAATCATGGGAATGAAATATTACAATTATCTGCATTTTTGTAAATGAGAAAGCTGAGTCTCAGAGTTGAGATTGTTTTTTTCCCATTGTCTCATTACTCTGTTAAGTAGTGAGATTGGAAGTGGAACTAGATTTTTTTTCCCCTAAAAATTGTTTTTTTACCATTTATCTTGCATTATGGAAAAAATTTAAAAAAGACAAAAAAGAAAAAGATATAGGGCATCAAGGAATTTTCACTATTAGTTGTGACCAAGTGGAAGAAGTACTGTAAAATACTTGCAGACGAGGGTTTTTTGTTGAAATGAAAGAATGTGAAATGAATATACGAAGCACGTAAGAGTATGTAGCGAAGTTAAGACAGCCTTCCTACCTTTGAGGTGACATCCGTGGAAAGGACGGTTGCATTTCAATCTGTAATCAGTGCAGATGGGAATGTGCTTTTCCCCGATCTCGTGACATCAACCATCAGGAACACAATGAGAAAAAAAAAAAAAAAAAAAAGGAACACAATGAGCACCACAGAAGTAGCAAAAGGGTTTCTGAAAGACAAGAATAACATAAAAATTCAGACCCTTAAGATCATATACATTTTTATAAAGTGTTTTCAAAGTCCTCAGAGCCTACCTGCTTGCATGTAGCTTTACTAACTTTATCACAGTTTTGACTATCTGGAATTTCCCATCTCCCAGAAGAATAGAAGTAAACAAGGTGGCAAAACTGTAGGAAGCACTTGTAGAAATGGTCATGGTGGTCAATGGCAAGAATTAATTGCGTGATAGTAAAAGATAAGAGGAAAAAGCAATACGATGGGTCATTGCTCTTAGAGCCCCCAAAATCTTCTATTAGAGCTTAAGTTATTCACGCACTCATCTGTCCATCCATGAATTCACTAATTCACAAATTATTTATGTGCCAGGCACTGTTGAGTGTCTTCCACATGAAGATGGATAACATGTAGTCCTTTTATCTATTTTGCTCAGAGTCTATTTGGGGCAAGAAGTAAGTAAACCAATAATTACAATAATGTTAGGGTAAACAGTAAGAAAAAAAAAGAATGCAAATGTATCAGGTGTCTTGGGAACACAGAGAAGAGATATCTAACCCGGCTGGTGGAGAAGAGGAAGGGAAGGAGGTAAGCAAACCGGTAAGAGAGTGTGGTGTTAGGTAAGGGAACAAATCTTGGACTCCATTAGAGCCCAGATAAAGAGGATACTCACACCAAGCCATGGTAGCAACAGCTTCTAATCAGTGTAAATAGCTAAAAAGGAACAAAAGTGGAGAGTGACATAGGAGATCCAGCTCTTCTCAGTGTGTATTTGAATAATGTTTTGTGGGATTTGTCTTTGCAGAGTCTTTCAGCCAGGAGGAAGTAACTATGTTAATAAGGCCATGTTCCTTCTTTAAGGGCTCTTTCTGAACAGAATTGGCCACCTGCGTGGTCTCTAATAGCAGTTCTGCCTCCATGTCTGAAATCCTAATGGTACTGATGCCTTAAAATACTGACATCCTTTGTTCATATCATTATTATCTAGTAGGTTTAACATATTAATTTCAGAGTGGTAGTTAACAGAACTGCTAATTTGATTTATCAGAACCCTGAGGTAATGAAATGGCTCACAGGTATGCTTTGGTAGGGGTGTATATGTAAGTAGGGTCGGGAGTACTAAAGAAAAGGTGATTCTTTATCAGGGATACTACTAGTTTCTGGAGGAACTTCTGAGCAAATATAGGAACTCAAGGATGACTAGTAGGGAGTACTATGATAGAGAAGACTCAGAGAGAGAAAAAATGAAGGGTCAATATGAGCTGGGACACCACACATATATTATGTGTATGCTTCTCCTTTCCAGGCAGGAGTCCAGATTTAATTCGGTGCATAGGGACTGAGAGCACAATCTATACCTCTCTTAGCCTTTTATCATCATCAAGAGTGAAGAGGGAGCAATAGAAACTCAACTCTGCAACTCCCTGCCCCCTCCTCCACCCCCGCAACATGCATGTTATCTCTTATTAGTTATCACAAGAAACTCTAGGCCTCCTGGTCATCCCTTGTCTCCCAACTATAATTCCTATGGAGATGTGCACATGGCCTTATTCTCTGTCTTTTTTCCTGTCCCCTACCCCCTCGCTGCCGCCCTAACCACATCTTAAACATTTCCCACTATGCCATTAGCAATTCACAATCAAGGGCTGGCAAAAATCCTCTATCTCTGCAGTGCCTTCTCTGAGCTTCCATTCACCTTATTCTTCTAATGAAGGGTTTCTCAGCCTCAACAGTATTGACATTTTGGGCCAGATAATTCTTTGTTCTGGGAAGCTATCCTGTGCATTGTGGGATAGGTAACTGTATGCTTGACCTTTATATGCTAGGTAAAGGTAGCCTTCTGCCCCAACTTCCAGACATTGCCAAATTGTCTCACATTGAGAACCACTAGCCAAACAAACTGGCTCACTCCAAAGACATTGCTTCTTTTGAAATACTCTCAAGGTGTGGTGTTTCCCCATACCTGCACCCTTAATCCTCCTATAACTAGGACTGAGATGAGTAAGTAACCTCTTTGCTACCCTGACATCATACCTTCCTCCTTTCGTTGTTCCCCCACCTCCTAAACATTTTAGCATGGAATATCATGTCATTAGATTATATCTCCTTCTGACCCTCCCTGTGGTTTTACCTACTGACTTTGTATCATTTTCCCTTCATTTCTGATCACCTTAGCTGCTGGATCATTGTATTTGCAATTTCAGAACAAATAAATGTGATTCTTCCAATACTCAGTTTTTCAATTTTTGGATTTTTTTTTTTTTTCCAACAACGACCTTGTCATTTACCCTATTTGTCTTCTCACTCCATGGGCACATCCTAGACATTGTAATTATCAATAACTGCAACTCCTTCATGAACTCAGTTCCTTTTCTTCAGTCTCCAGCTCCTGTCTTTTCAATCCATTCATTCTAATGCCCTGAGTTACTTCTGGTTCTCAGAGAAGCATATAGCATAGCAAGTTGGGATTAAAAATACAGGAGGCTTATTGGGGGAAAATGCTAATGAAGAACAAGAGGGGAAGCTGGAGGATGTTGGCAGATCCTTCAGATTGCAACGTAGATCCCTGTGGAAGAGAGAGGGAAGGTAGGCAGAGTGGGTAGGACAAGTCTTTGAACGCAGCGCAGCTCTAAGAATATTTTGGCAGAGCCATCCGGGAGTCTTTAGGTAGTTCAGTCACCAGTCATTGGGTGGAAGTTGGTCTTGGGAAGCTTGGTTTCAGTTCATTGGGCAGTGATACTCTTTGTAATTGTAGATCTAAGAGACGCCTTCTCATTGCCACCAAAAATCCCTGTTCCAACAGTCCTCACTCTCCCCATCCCCAACCCTATCTGGAACTCACTCATCTTGATTGAAACAGCTCTGCCCTTCCCAGAAACCAGAAAAATCATCCTTTTTTCTTCCCTTTCTTTCACTCCCTGTATCCAATCTATCAGGAAATCCTGTTGACTCTATCTTCAAAACATCCACAATCTAACCACTTCCAACTACCTTCACTGCACGCAGGTTTCCATACCTCCATTTAGACCTGGATTCCTGCCAGAACATCCTTGTTCCCACACTTACTCGTAGTCTATTCTCAACATGGAAGTATTCTGTTTCTAAAACAAATTTATTTTATTTATTTTTTATTTTTTTAAAGATTTTATTTATTCATGAGAGACACAGAGAGAGAAGCAGAGACTTAGAGGGAGAAGCAGGCTCCTCGCAGAAAGCCCGATGCTGGACTCGATCCCTGAACCTGAGATCACGCCCTGAGCCAAAGGCAGATGCTCAACCGCTGAGCCAGCCAGGTGTCCCTAAAACAAATTTAAATTATATCATCCTCTGTGCAAACCATTGCAGGGACTTCTTATTTCAGTGAGAAGAAAAGCCAATGTCTTTACAGGGGCCTCTAAGCACCACATGGTCTGCCTACCTCAATTCCCAACCCTGCATTAACACCTTAACCTCTATCTCCCCATTTTTCCCGACTGCAGTGACCTTGGCCTCTTACTATTACTTGATCATGCCAAGAACACTTCAACTTTTGGCCTCTCCACTGACTTTTCCCATTGTCTGAATCTCTCATATATTCCTTTTCTGTTTTTATTTTTTTTTTTTAAGATTATTTATTTGAGAGAGAAAACAAGTTGGAGGGAGGGGCAAAGGATGAGGGAGAGAAGCAGACTCCCTGCTGAGCATGAAGCTCTATCTCCAGACCCTGGCATCATGACTTGAGCTGAAACCAAGAGTTGGACACTCAACCGACTGAGCCACCCAGGTGTTCACCTTTCTATGCAAACTTAATTTTGCTGTTTGAGGTTCAATTTAATTGTTCAAAATACTAAATACTTTACATATAAAAATGCTCTATTTTAAAGATGCAAAAGTACTAGTGATTATATCTTTCCACTAAGATTTTGATTGAAACTGAAAAGCACACGTAAAAGGTTTTTTGTTTGTTTGTTTTTTGTTTTTGCTTTGTTTTGTTTTTTTGCCCCAAACAGAGTGGGCCACTGTACCTTGGGCAGATCTACCCACATGGGTTAACAACCCTAGCTGATCTAAGAAAAAATTCTGGCTAGCATTGGTGCCCCACCAACTGGGCATCAAGCCTGTCAAACCTGGACATTTAACTGCTGCAAAAGAGCTTCCCTGTTTCTCTGGCCAACCCACCAGGGACTGTTTTCAGTTTTCAGGTTTGAATCTCAAATTCATGTGAGAGCAAGGTAGGACCGGCCAGAGTGCATTCCTGTGTCATGACTGATGATTTTCTGTGAACTATCTCTGGGCTGAGGGCTAAAGAGAACCACATAAGATCTCCTGCCGGCAGAGCTCCTGTCTGAGCTCTGTCTTTCCAAAACTCTTCAAAAGGCTACACACTGGGCAAGGCAGCAACCAATGTGGTGATGTCTGTTGGATGTTGATGTTTATTCTTTGTTTGGGAAAATGCTACACATTTTTCTAAGGCTATAATCCTGAAAAAGGGTAATGTGCATGTATGTTGAGGAAAGGATGATTACATTTGCAACTATGAGTGACATTATTGGAACTCCCTTTGTGGATATGCCGTGGGAGGTCAAGGGGTAATTATTAATCTCGTCTGAAGCCACAAAGAAGTCATTTCCCGTAACTAGAGCTAGTCTACCCTTAAAGAAATAGAGAAAAGGAGAGAGGTAGCTGAAGGTTTTTTGTTTCTTTTTTTTTCCACCTCACTTATTTTATATCACAACAACCTGTTGTTGCTAATAACAGCTTGGAAGTGAAAGATTTAAACTTTGCTTTGGCATTATCATGTGATCATCACTGCAACAAAAAACATTTGGTTGCCTGAAATTTTCGTGGGTATTTAGAATTAATTTCAGTTGTCGTAGTAACAGAAATGGAATGACCTGGTGGTCAGCAAGGCCTTTGGAGTTGAACAGCCATAATGGTTCATTCCTGGTTCTGTTGCATATGGTTGTGACCGAGTTCTTTGAGTCTCAATTCCAAGCCATAATATGGGTAGTATAATATCTGTTCCATAAAATACTGGGAGAATTACCTTTTCAAAAAGCATTAAGAACATGGAGAGCAGTGATTAGCACTTAGTAAGCTTTCCATAAATGCAGTTTGTATTATGTTAAATATAGAGGCAGTGATACAAAGAATTCCAACAGTAAGTGGTGTAAAATGATTGGTACTATTTTTATTTATCTTTTAATTCTGAATTTGACTTTTTCTGGATAGTCTAATGACATTTTAGGAGTGGAGCATCTTTCCATACTTTTTCTTATGGCACCCCCAGTTGGGGTAAAACATGCTCTCTAGAAAGCAAAAACAAACAAACAAACAAACAAACAAAAACCAAAAAACAAAAAACCCTGATTTGTATCATTTGCTAATTTCTCTGATATAAATATTTTCACTGTGGCCAAGGTTAGGCTACCAGCATTTTAACAACCATCTCATAAAAGTTCCGAGTATTAACAATCGGCTCTTGTGAGCCTGTGGAACTCAGCAAGCTTCTGCCTTGGGAGCAACCTGAGTTCAGTCGTGTTTGTTTTCTTGCCAATGATCAAGCAATTCCTAAGACGCAGAGTTAGAGTGGGAATTCAGACCTGCCCATCTAGTGCTCTTGCTCTTATTCCATCTGCCTAAAATTGTCTGAGATCACAAAGCTGGATTGATGATAGAGAGTAAAGGACTTGCTTCCACACGGGTTAGTAGTTTTACAGAGTGTAAAAGTCCTCCTTTCCCCACGTACTTAACAGTACTTGACAACATCAGATTTAAGTTTTGTTGTTAATCTTCATGAGTAAAATTATAGCATATTGCTGCAGTTCACATACCTTTGGCAACTAATGTGAAAACAAATTAGAATAATCCCCCTTTCTATTCAAGCATTAAGTAAGAAAAAATATGTCTCTACGCAGGGAATCAGCTTTAAATCAAAGTGAACTCTGAAGTAAGTCATTTAGACCTAAAACTACTTTTTTGGTAAAGGCTCTGCGCTGTAAATTGTTTCTCTTTGTTGATAAGAAAAGCCAAGGTTACAGAATATTTATGACTCAGAGAGCTAAACAAAGAACATACCTGATAAATAATCAGATTGAGACAAAGTAAGATGGAAAACTTGGCTCTACACAATTCCAGTTGTTAGAAATTTTGTATGAGGATTTTTCTTTTCGACCAATGTAAAGAGGAAAAAAGATTCTCTTTTTGCTCAGTTCTTTGTATGCTGTGATTTTTTTCTGAATTATGAAGCATACTTAAAATTATAAAAAGTCATAAAGCGTAACTGGTGTCAGAAATAATCTTTCGTGAATGCAATGTGTTTATATAATTCATATACAACTAATTACAAACCTCAACTATGTTGTTTTCTAAAACTATAAAACATCAAACCTCAGTGATGCTTGGATTTTGAGATAACTTCCCTTATACACTCTCTTTTACAAAAAATTTAGTTATAGAGAAGCTTTCAACAATATCAAAATTTAATATAAAACTTCCCTTAATTCTGAAACTAATAAGATTAGGAATATTTTCAAATGTTAGTGAATTTCTTTCATGTGAATCTTTCTCCACACGTTGGCCTATTCCACTAGAATTGCAGGATTTCTTTGTATATTCCAGAATTAATTTTTTGTTATGTACATTTTAAATATCTTATTCTTGCTTGTGCCTTACATTTATTTGTGTTTATCAACTTTCTTTACAAATATCCAGAAAAGTGCATTTACAGCTGATATCATACTTAATGGTAAAAGACTGAGTGCTTTCCTCTTAAGGGTGGTAGCAAGGCAAAGCCACTTGCCCTCACCACTATTATTAAGCGTCATATTTGAAATCCTAGTCAATGCAGTAAATCAAGAAAAAGAAAAAAATGCATATAGAATGAAATGAAAGAACTGAAACTGTATTTACAGATATGATTGACTGTATAAAAAATACTATGGAATCCACAAAATACTATGGGATAGTGATTTTAGAAATGTTTTAGGACACAAGATCAATATATAAAAAATTAACTGTATTTCTATACTTTAGTAATAAGGAACTGGAAACTGAAATTGAAACAACTGTACCATTTATAATAGCTTCAAAATGAACTGTTTAGAGATCCCTGGGTGGCGCAGCAGTTTGGCGCCTGCCTTTGGCCCAGGGCGCGATCCTGGAGACCTGGGATCGAATCCCACATCGGGCTCCCGGTGCATGGAGCCTGCTTCTCCCTCTGCCTGTGTCTCTGCCTCTCTCTCTCTCTGTGACTATCATAAATAAATAAAAATTTTTAAAAAATGAACTGTTTAGTATTAATTTGGCAAAATTTGTGTGATACTTACACACTGACAATAGCTAAATGCTGATACAAGAAACAAAGATGGCCTGAATAACATGAAAGATTTTTTTGTTTTTATGAATTTATAATCTCACTATAGTAAAGTTGTCAATGTTTCTCAACTTGACCTATAATTATAATTCAAATCAAAATCCCAGCAGAATTTTTTAATGCATGGAAAACTTATTCTAAAATTTATATGGAAAGTTGGACAAACTAGAATAGCCAAAATAATGTTTAAAACTAATAAGCTGGAAGACACACATTCCCAGATTTTAAGATTCATTGGAACCTCTCAGGGATCAAGACAGTGCAGCAGTGGTAAAAGTAATGAAACAAATCCATGGAACAGGATTGAAAATACACAGATAAACTTATGCATACATAATCAATTGATTTTAGATGAAGATACAAAATTCGATGGAGAAATGCCACCTTTCAGAAAATAGTCATGGAACTATTGGCATTGGACATCTATTTCAATAAAGTAAACATTGTTCTCACATCTTTACAAAAATTAAATTGGATCAAATACTAAAGTATAGAATTCAAATCTGTGAAACTCTAAGAAAAGTACAGAGATATTTCTGAACTTCAGCTAATCTAAGTTCTTAGAAAAATCTTTGAAAACATAGTCCATAAAATAAAAAAAAATCATATTTGGATTTATCAAAATTTAAAAAATTTCCTCTGCCAAAGATTCTCTTAAGAGAATGAAAAGACAAACTACAGAGAGGGAGAAGTATTTTTAATCACATCTGACAAAGGATTTATATCCATAATATATAAAGAACTCTCAAAACTCAACAATAAGAAATCAGACAAGTAGGAACAACTGGGTGGCTCAGTCAGTAAAGCATCTAATTCTTGATCTCAGGATCATGAGATTGAGCTCCACATCTGGCTCCACACTGAGCCTGGAGTCGGCTAAGATTCTCTCTCTCTTCATTCTTCCTTTGCCCCTCTCCCATCCCACTTACGTGCACTCTCTCTCTAAAAAAAAAAAAAAAAAAAAAGAAAAAAGAAAAGAAATCAGACAACTGAAAAAAAATTGTGGGCAGAATATATGAACAGATATTTCACAGAGAAGATATTCGGATGGCAAATAAGCACAAGAATCATTAGTCATCAGAGAAAGCACAGTGAAACCACAGCGCAAAAACCATAATATAAACCTTTGAGGATGGTCCAATAACAAAAGACAATATAAGTGCTTGCAGGGATGTGGACTAACTGAAACCTTCATACATTGCTGCTTGTGGGAATGCAAAGTTGTACAGCTATTCTTGAAAATGACTTGGCAATTTCTTATAAAGCTAAACACATACCTGTGATGTTTCAACTCTACTCTTTTTTTTTTTTTTAAGATTTTATTTATTTATTCATGAGAGACACATAGAGAGAGAGAGAGAGAGAGAGAAGTAGGCTCCATGCAGGGAGCCCAGTGTGGGACTCGATCCCGGGTCTCCAGGATCACACCGTGGCCCAAAGGCAGCACTAAACCACTGAGCCACCCAGGGATCCCCTCAACCCTACTCTTGAGTATATACCCTATAGAAAATGAGAATCTATGTTTAAGTTCAAAAGGTTTGGGCCAGCGTTATTTATAATCATCCCAAACTGGAAATGGCCTAAATGTCCTTCAGAGAGTGAAGGGATAACAAACCGTGGCTCAGGTTTAAGATGGAATCCTTCCGTGCAATAAAAAGAAATGGACTATTGATATAACAACATGGATAATTTCTAAGGCATTATGCTAAGTGAAACAAGGTAGTCTCAAAAGATTGTATGTTATTCTATTTATATGGCATTCGTGAAAGGACAAAGTTATAGGGACAGAAAGCAGGTTAGTGGATGCCAGAGATTGGGGTGGGGAAGTGTTTGACTAAAAGAGACTAATAGCAAAAAAAAAAAATAATAATAATAATAATTTAAAAAAGAGACTAACAGCACAAGGGATATTTTGGGGGTGATGGAACAGTTCTGTATCCTTTCTGTAATAGTAGTTACATGAATATATCCACATGGTAACGCATAGAACTGTACATCCAAAGGAGTGAATTTTATTGTTTGAAAATTCAAAAATGTATTTTATCCAGCATTTCTACATGAGCAGGGATCAGAACAGTCCATCGTGTGGCAATAAGCTGTGTTTCTCTTGCTCTCCTAATAAGAGAATATAACACAATAAAAGTTACTGTATAAAGAAAAGGCAATTTCAATGGTAATGCTCCAAGGTAAGACGTCCTGTATGAAAATGCGTTTTTACCGAAGAATAAAATCCACTGTATTCTGGACTTCAGATAGGAACAGACTCTGCCTGTTTTGCCAACCCCACGGTGACTAGCATGGAGCCTGGTGGCTAATGAGTTATTAATAAATACTTTTACTCACATCCCTCAGTAAATGATGGTATGAACACAGACCTGCCGACAGTGGGAGAGGTGGGCCAGAGCCCGCGGAACTGGCTTAGACACTCTGTAGCTAATACAACAGGACAAAAGCCAAACACCAAATCTCCTGATTTTTATTTTTCTAGTCTGTACTTCATTCTCTTCTCTAACTCCTCTTCCTCATTGCTTAAGATTCAGATCAAATTTTGTCTCAAAGAGTTTTCCATGACCTCTCCACCTCACTTTTTAAGAAAAATTGCATTTGCCTATTGGTTCTTTCTGGGAATATAGGAATGTTGGGGTATTGGGTGATATCAGCCCAGATGCCAGATCTAAAATACCTGGGGTTTGGTTGGGTTTTGTCTTTAGTTAAGATATAACTGATCTATAACATCACATTAGTTTCAGGTATACGAAATAATGATTAAATATTTGCATATATTGTGAAATGACCACCATAGTAAGTCTAATTAGCATGCATCATGACAGGTTTTTTTCTTTGTAATTAGAACTTTGAAGATCTTCAATCTTAGCAACCTACAATAATTGTTCAAGACAATATTATTAACTATAATCACTATGTTTTACATCACATCCCCATGACTTATTTATCTTATGACTGAAAGTTTGTACTTTTGACTCCCTTTGCCCACCCCCAAACCTTGCCTGTGGCAACCACCAATCTGTTCTTTGTAAGTTTGAGTGTTTTACTTATTTTGGATTCCACATTTAATGAGATCATATAGCATTTGTCTTCCAATTTCACTTACCACAGTGCCCTCGAGGTTCATCAAATTGTGGCAAATGGCGAGGTGTCCTTTTTATGGCTGAATAATACTCCAGTGTGTGTGTGCGTACACACCTTTTATTTATCCATTCATTCACTGATGAACACGGATGCTGTTTCTCTGTCTTAGCTATTGTAAATACTGCTGCAGTGAACGTGGGGGTGTATATGTCTTTTTGAATTGGGTGTTTTGTTTCCTACGATAGAACCCAGAAGTGAGATCGGGTTGCTCAATCAAACGAATTTTCATTTTTTTGAGGAATCTCCAGGCTGTTTTCCATAGTGTCTGTGCCGATTCACATTCCCACCAAACAGGGCACAGAGGTTCTCTTTTCCCTTCCTCTTTGCACTTCTTATATTTCTTGTCTTTTTCATCACCACCACTCTGGCAGGTGTAAGATGACATCTCATTGTGGTTTTGACTTTGCTTTTCCCTGATGATTAGTGATGTTGAGCACCCTTTTATGTACCTGTTAGCCTTCTGGATGTCTTCTTTGGAAAAATGTCTATGCAGATCTTCTGCCCAATTTTTTAATTCAGGTGTTTTATTTTCTTTTGAGTTGTATGAGTTATTTGTATATTTTGGATATTAGTCCCTTATCAGACATGATTTGTACCCATATTCTCCCATTTGGTACGTTACCTTTTCATTTTGTTCAGAAGAAACCGGAAGAGCTTTCTGGTTTCATTTCACTTTGATATTTTTTCTTATTTGGATGCTGACAACTTGCATTCTGACAGTGAAAGGAACTTTATAGACTATTGTATGATATACTCTGTCATGTAGATATAACTTATCCCTGTAGATCCATTGAACACATATGAATGATAAGGACATCATTAAACATGTTGTCCTGTTCTTTTATTAATTCTCCTCAGCACCTACATTTTGCTTAATGCTCCTGGAGGGCAGTGTTGATGTCACATCAGAGCTGCTGTTCTGTGATGTTCCTCATGACCTCAATTCCAAGTTGGCAGGGAGCTTGGTTTTGCTAAAGCTAAGGGGTTGGGTGTATAAAAGGAAAAGTTGAGGTGGCCTCGTGTTGGCCCAGACTCTGATAGGATGCTATCAGAAACTTCCTGAGCAGCATCCAGGCCTCTGAAGTTACATCATCAACACAGCCGAGGTATCTGGCAGGAACTCGTGTGATGAAGAACAAACCCTTATTTTTCCACCCAGTCTTTGTATAAGAATCTCAGTCCATCCATAGACAAACTCATTATTACTCCAAGTCTAAAAAAAAAAAAAAAAAAAAAGTTTTAGTCTTAAAGATAAAAAGGTTAGATTGTAGTAGAACCCTTGCAAAGAAACATCATTAATGGAATTAAAATTATTATTATTTTTTAAAGATTTTATTTATTTATTCATGAGAGACACTGAGAGAGAGAGAGGCAGAGACACAGGCAGAGGGAGAAGCAGGCTCCATGCAGGGAGCCTGACGTGGGACTCGATCCCAATATTCCAGGATCACACCCTGGGCCAAAGACAGGTGCTAAACCGCTGAGCCACCCAGGGATCCCCGGAATTAAAATTATTAATAGATTTCATTTCTTGTGAGGAAAGAGTGAAAGTATAGTTTTCCTCTAAATCTTGCTTTGACCTTCAGACAGTTTCTAATAAAAAAAAGGCTTATCATCAAATTGATTTAATCACTGGATTTAAATTGTGCTTGACATTGAACTTAGTGATTATGACTTTGCTGTATTTATGTATTTAGCACATTTGCACGTGGCATTCTTATTAAGCACAACAAATACTTTGCAACAAAGCCTTCTGAGTCTTCGCAAGCTGAAAGAGGTCTAGAGCGGTGTGTTCCTTCTGCCCTCTTAAAACCTCTGAAATACAGGTTTACACATGTGTATGAGCTGGAGTTGCCATTTACTTGAAGCAACATTTCCTGACCCCTTCCCTCATCAAAAGAGGAGTTTGGGGAATTTTAAAGGATTCTGACTGTAAGAGAATAAAAACAAATTTGTGTCCTGTTTCAGAAGTAGCATAGCTCTGAGTCTGCTAAGGTTCCCACTAGGTAAGGAGAAAGAAGAGTGGTGACGAGAAGTGTCGGGAGCACAGAGCGCTTCTAGCCACGGTCTCTCACCAGCCTTTTCCGGTGACACTGGCTTATAATGGAATTACATAGTAGTAATAATGATCAGTACTCTGATTTAGCACTGACTTCCATTGCTTTATTATTTATTTATTTATTTATTTATTTATTTAGATTTTTTAAAATTTAAATGCAATTTGCCACCATACAGTATAACACCCAGTGCTCATCCCATCAAGTGACTTCCCTCGTTTTAAAGTGGCCCTTTTAAAATTGTTCTTTTTTTTGCCTCTTTTGCTGAATTTATTAATTTTTTTAATAATAAATTTATTTTTTATTAGTGTTCAATTTGCCAACATACAGAATAACACCCAGTGCTCATCCCGTCAAGTGCCCCCCTCAGTGCCTGTCCTTAAAATTGTTTTTAATGACTTGTCTCTCTTGGGGATGGAGGCATGCTACTCACTTTTTGGTGTGTCTCTATAGCCCATGCTATCGTGTAAGCCCTCAGTGGGTGCCCGGTTTTCAAGTGCATTGCTTGCTCTCTGAAGAAAAAAGATCATTGCCCAACGTTGGCGTATGTACAGATAGTACTAAATCCTCAACATGTTAATTTCCTGCCATTCAGAAAAGAAATATACTTTCTCCAGCTTGACCGAGGCTCTGTCCTTTTGACCTACAGCATTTTCACAGTTCCTTTAAATAGAGCGTAACTGTCACTTTTGACTCCATGAAATATTGTACTTCCACTGACCTTATTGGGTCTGCCTGGTTTTAATGGGAATATAAGCAACTGTGAAAAAGCCAGTCATTCCAGCTCTTCCACAGAATCAATATATCCAACAGCTGCTTTCCTCAGCTGACCAGCATTCACTCCCCCCAGCAGGATGAGGAGAGGGAAGGTGAGTCTGAGAGCATCGTTAATGAGTGACCACTGCATTGGGCCTTTAACGGACCTCTGACAAGCCCAGCACTTCCTGTACAGCCTACCTCTTCTCTCGCGCTACCTCCTTGCCCAGGAGCCATGCAGTTGAGGCTTCTGCAAGTTCATTCTAATCATCAGCCCATTTATGGCACTGTTTTCTCACCATCCTTCCTGGTGGTGGTCTCCTGAGGTTAGACAGCCCTGTAAGCAGCTTGCTTTCCCTCCTACACCCAAGGGGGTTCTCATTCTTTCCTAATGAGGTGCTACTTTTGAGCTCCCTGAAGTCTTATGTTATCAACATAGAAGGTAACAGACAGATTTAGTTTTATTTGGGAATTCTAACAATGTCTAGTGTCCTGCTTTGGGCACTGCTATGGATTGAATGTTTGCATCCTGTCCAAATTCATATGTTGAAGCCCTTGTCCCCATTGCGATGGTGTTTGGAAGTGGGGCCTTTGGGAGATAATTGAGTTTGGATAAGGTCATGGATTTGGAGTCCCCCTCCATGGTCCATGGGGGCATTGGTGCCCTTTAAGAGAGGATGTGACCAGAGCTCTTTCTCTCAGCCATACACTAACAGGACATCTCTCTCCAAACCAATCAGAGAGCCCTTATCTTGCAAACCAAGAAGTCAGTCTAGGAACTGAATGGACCATTGCCTTATGGTGGACTCTCCAGCCTCCATGACTGTAGGAAATAAATTTCTATTAAGTCTGTGATGTTTTTGTTATAGCAGCCTGAACTTAAGAAGCTGCCTTCCTTTCTGGGACACTGTGAGGTAGAGCTGAATAATTTAAGATATGGCTATCAGTGATTTCCTACGTACTGATAAAGAAGCCTCTGATACTTTCTGCTCATCTTTGCCCTTCTATCTGGATAATTGTCTCCTAAACTGAATTGTCTAGATCTGATACCTGAAACTGGGGCAGCCATTGTGTGACCTTGATTGTAGTCAGCCCAGTGGCAAAGCTGACTTACAGAGCATGACCACGTGAGTGATGTTCCAAAGAAAGAGTCCTTGATGACATCCTTGTTCTGTAGAGTCCATCAACCCTTAAGCTTAATGTTCCTTTGAATTGCTTCATATTTGGGAAAAAGTAGTTTTTGTATTATTGACTGTTTCAAATTGAGATTTTCTATGACTTGAAGCTGAAATTATCACTGATGCAGTTGGTTAAGTGAAGATTGGTTATTAGAGCTTCTACTTTACCTACATCAAAGGGTTCTTTGGTAACATATTCTTCAAATAATTATCGACTGGGCACTCAATATCTAAGGAACAGTATTAGGCAGTGGTGATATGATGGCATATAAGAAATTTCCCTGCCCTCATAAAGCTTATCTTAGGAAAGAGACAATATTAAAAAAATAGGCACATAATTATTTCTTTTCAATAATAAGTGCTGTGAAGGGAGAGTGGAAGGGGAAATCAAGGGTATAAGTAGTAAAACAAATTTGATTTATTTTATTTGTCTGGGAAGAATTCCCTGAAGATGTGATCTTGAAATCTAAGTTCGAAGAAGAGGAAAATGTGGACTCCAGAAGTCTTAGTGTGTTCTGGGTAGAGACAATGTGGATGCATAGAGTCCCCAAAGACTGAAGGAGGAGGAGAGTCAGCTTTAGTGGAATAAAGTGAGTGGGGAGGAGTGTGAATCATAGATGTATGCAAAGTATCTATTAAGTAATTGGCACTTGGTGTCAGCTCAATAATAGTAACTCATACTGTTAATACAATATTATAGGAATTGGGGGTTTTGCTTCACTAAGAATTACAGCATAAAAGTAAAAATCATTTCCAAGATGTTTGGGTGATTAATGAATGTAACACTTATTGTTGATTAAGAAAGAGGAGACTGTCTGGGTGGAGCATTGCTACTCATTGAAACACAGGTCATCCGAAACCAGACGGTTTTAGGGCCAGTGCTGCAGCGTAGTCCTGTGCTAAATGGACAATGGGTTACACAGACTTATGGACCCACTGCCACCTCCTTGTCCTGTTTTTCCAGCCTTGTTCTGTAGCATCGGCTCCAACTGCACATCCCAGGTCTATGGAAGGATGTGATTGCACATCAGGACAGAGAGATCTCATTGTTTTGTAAACTTACAATATAGACTATTTGTGATGTTGACATCAATACTTTCCTGTCTCAAAAATACATCCTGCTTTCTCAAAGTTTGTGAGTCCCAGATGTGATATAAAAAAAAAATGTTCTGGTGATAAGCAGAGAGCAGTAGGAAACCCAGAAGGAGGGAAAAAGGAGATTTAACAGTGGGAGAGAGGGAGGGTCATGTTTATCTTGGACATCTTTACATATTCAGAGCATTTAAAAAAATTTTTTGTGTGTGCCAGTATCTATCATGGTATGTTTTTAGGTGCTGGCAGATACCAAAATTGTAAAGTGATGGAGTGTTAATTTTTAATAAATCCTCAGGAATAAATGTAATAGCTCATCCATGAAGGATGACTGTTTTTTTTCACTTATGAAGAGACCTTGATAATATATTAATGAGCAGCATAATGCTTACCCTTCAAGGGTGACATGCTCCATATATATGCAAAAGCCACATCACCCACACTGAACTTTGGATAGTGTCCAAATGTCCTCCCTCTATCCTGGTTGTGTGCCTCTCATATCTGTTTGCTAGGTGCTTACTCTGGCACAGCATAGGCATAAATAATAGTGTCTGGAGGTTAAAGAATCTACCCATGTTCTGCTGATTGATCAATTAGTCAATTTCCATTGATTACCATAATGTTCTATTAATTTCATTATGATGTCTAAAGGGTAATCCGTAGCAATTAAACAAAAAGACACTTGATAGTTTTTTGTGGTAATTGAATTTGTAAATTTATTAGCTTTCAGTTGTTTACTTTTAATATAAGTAATTAATATTTCATGTTACTCTTTTAAATGGGAAAATGCTTATGAGATCTTTTTAATTAAGGAGCAGATATTGATTTGAAATGAAATCCCTAAAAGCCCTGAGTTTGTAATTGGATAATACCTCTGTTATCAAAGAGGATGCATTCTGATTATATTTGTATTTCTCAGAAATCTTATTCCCTGGCACAGAAGGCATATGGATCTGTGCTTAGATGTCATCCAAGGAATAAAGCTCTATGGTGTGAAGAGATCATTAAGTACCAGCTGAAATAATGCCAACTGTAGCAGTAAACATCGAATAAAGGTGGTCTCGGGACAGAATGGGATTTATAAGATAAAAGCAGAGAAGATAAGAGAAGTGCTGGTCCTCAGGTTGAAGATGGAGGAAAGCGATGTTGAGGAGGCCTTAGGGAAGGTACAGTGGGAGCCCTGTGCTGGAAAGCTTAGTTCATAACAGTGGGCAGAGGCTTTTCTGACCCAATGGAAGGAGGGGGGTTGGGCCTAGATTTTAGAAATCTTCTAATGTGGAACATGGAAGAAGTCTCTTATTTTGCTATAATTCATGAGTACCAAGGACCCTTAAGAGGTCACAGGGGTGATGGTCCTATGGCCCAGGCTGCCTAGAATCTCTTTATTTGGGAGAAATAAATGCAAGACAGAGAGAGTTGGATCAATCAGTTGAGGAATGATCATCATATGTATGAAGCCAAAAAAAAGGAAAGAAAGAAGCTTAGAGGACTGTTGTTTCAGAAAGTAAGGAAGTCAGGTGCAGCCATAGAAGGTTAGTTCCCAGGGAGACAGACTGTTTCTGACGCATTTGGCTTAGTATTCCCATGCCTACAACAGTGCTCAGCTTGCTGCAAGTCCTCAGAAATACATATTAATGCAGAATGAATGTGGGCCTGTTGAAGAAATAGGGCAGGGCTAGTTGTTCGGGAGAAGGTCTGGCTTAGTACATTTGGGCTGATGTTTTAAATACAACAGACTGGATTGGGGTGGGGTGGGGTGGGGTGGGAGCTTATAAACAACATGAGCTTATTTTTCACAGTTCTGGAGGCTAGAAGTCCAACATCAGGATGATAGCCAGACTAGTTGGGTTCTAGTGACGGCCCTCTTTCCAGTTGCAGATGGGTGTCTTTTTACCATACCCTCACATGGTGCAAGGGGGCGAGGGAGCTCTCTCAGGCCTCATCTGTAAGGCACTAATCCAGACCCCTCATGACAAATCACTTCCCAAAGACTCCACCTCCTAACACCTTCACCTTGGGGGTTAGGCTTCAACATACGAGTTATGAAGGAACACATTCAGACTGTAGGTCCAAGGGAGCACATAGACAGTAAGTAACGTAACGTGGCTTGCATTTCTTTGACTTCTGCAGTTGTCTTCAGCTTTTCCACTACTCAGTGTCCGCCTTAAGGGCAAGATTGCTTGATTTCTATCTACCTGGATCATTCCATGAAATTCTACAACTAAAAAACATTTCAGGGCATGTGTGCTGCTATTCATATTATATGAATGAGCTTTAACCAACCAGCCAGTAAGTGTGAGGGACTAATGGTAGATAATTTTTGTTGTTGTTGTTTTTGTAGTCATTAAGGATGTGGGAGAGGTATAGAGAGAGTAAGAGAGCTTTGCAGTTTGAAGTGGTCATTATTACCAGGGGGGAGCATAGTTAAGACATAACTATATAACTATAACTATTATAACTATATAATAGTTAAAGACAAATGCTCTTAGACTTTACCAGATTTTGTATGTCTTTGTGTGGGATCAGCACTCTTTACCTTTACTATGAGGCCACATATATAAAAGTGATTCTAGCACATAGTTCAAGTGCTGCCTGTGACATTTTTATAATTTGCTATAAAACAGTTTTATTCACAGTAAAATGATAACTATTATATGTGCATTTAAAAAATTGTCTATCACTGATATTTCTTCCATTTTGTCAGGACAAAGTGGAATTCTTATCAGACAATGACATGGGACAATTGCCTCCATCTTTAGAGATCCTTCCAAGGTATAGATTTTATTTTTTTTGGAATTTTATTATAACATTAATAATTTGAGATACTAAGTGCTAGAGAAATAGTGTGTAAATTGGAACATGCTAGGCTGTCATGACTTGAGTTCTAGTCCTGTTTCATTAAATATCTGGGTGACCATAGGCAGGCACTTCAAACCCCAGGCTTCACTTTTCTCACCAGCTAAATAATAGAACTAAACTGGATCATCATTTAGGTCACTTCCAGCTCTGATACCTGAGGGTAGAGTCTATGACAACACTGTCTAATAGGAATGAGCCACAGATATAATTTTAAATTTTTAGTAGCCATGCAAAAAAAATAAGAGACAGGTGACATTAATTTTAATATATATTAACATCAGTATACCACAATGTTATCCTTTCAACAATCTAAAGTTATTAAGGTTATTTCATATTCTTTTTATCACACTAAGTCTTAGAAACCCAATGTATATTTTACACTTCCAGTGTTTCTCAGTAGCCATTATATTAGATAACACAAGTCTGTTATTCAGCTTGACAAAAAGGAAGAGAAGATATTCCTAACAACATGTGCAATAGATAGAGGGTTTTTTTTCTTTTCATGGAGTGATTAGGGAAGAAGCTAAACTACTCAAACACAAGTCTGGCTGAGTTGTCCACATGCTAGCGGGAGCTAGAATTTACTCTCTTTTGATGCTCTCTTTTACTTAGCTGATGTCACTTGATCCTCAGTTGTGACTTGAGCTCTGCCTTAGAGTTCTCATTGCCTTTCCGTCCGTCTCTTCCTTTGGCACAGTCACTACTAGCTTCAAAGAGTCTTGGCTTCAACAGAGGTGGGTGAATCAGGCTCTGTCCTTCTTTCTCTGTCTCATCCCAAGGGTCTTCCTTGCCCTCCTTTAATCCTTAATGTGTCCTCAGTAACAGCAACAAACAACTGTTGTGTGTATTACACACCACCAGTATCGTGGGCACATCTTGAGGAAGTTAAACATGGTGGTAGGAGATTGAAGATGGGTGATATGTAATACTGTTTTCAAAATCAAAGAGGAAAAGAAAAATAAGAGTTTCTTGGGGGCCCTGGGTGGCTCCGAGGTTGAGCGTCTGCCTTTGGCTCAGGGCATGATCCCGGGATCCAGGATCGAGTCACACGTCGGGCTCCCTACCTGCAGCCTGCCTCTCCCTCTGCCTGTGTCTCTGCTTCTCTCTCTGTGTCTCTCATGAATAAATAAATAAAATCTTTTTAAAAAATAAGTTTCTTCATGTTAAGATTGACTGATAAAACACAGAAACTCAATTTGAATTTCAGATAAATGACAATTTTTAGTATAATTATATCCCAAATATTACATGGGATATACTTATACTAAAATAAATCATTATTGATCTGAAATTTAATTCTGATGAGGCATCTTGTATTTTTTTTTTCTAAATCTTGCAATCCTTCATGGAAACCTTCAATGTCTGGTGTCATTTCTACTAAAAATGTGAGCTCCTTCTTCAGTCTTTCCAGTGTTAATCTCATACATTTCTAGAGAATTCTTTTTTTTTTTTTTCTCTGTATTTGGTCCTCTGTGCAACCATTTCTTACACTAGTCTATGAATATAGCAATCTACATCAGATGATTTTCTAAAGTCTAATATAATCACACAGTTGGGAGACCCACAGTGATACTTTTAGTGGGCTTTTTTTTAAGATTTTATTTATTTATTTATTTATGAGAGACAGAGAGAGAGAGAGAGAAACAGAGAGAGAGAGAGAGAGAGAAACAGAGAGAGGCAGAGACACAAGCAGAGGGAGAGCAGGCTCCATGCCGGGAGCCTCATGTGGGACTCGATCCTGGGACTCCAGGATCATGCCCTAGGCCGTAGGTAGATGCTCAACCACTGAGCTACCCAGGGATCCCCTTTTAGTGGTCTTTTTGAGTTTGCAGTCCAGTTTCCTTGGGTAAATTTTTCTCTTAGTGTGAGTTCAGCATATGGCTTCTTTTTTCTGCCATCCCCCAGCCTCAAGTCCTAGTCCTCTGAGAGAAGTCTTTGAAATACACACAGAAACACACACACACGCAGACCAAGAACCTCTCCGAAACAGTAATTCTGGAGGAGTATGTAGTCTATATCTGTAATAAGGAAGGGGCAAATGACTTCCTAAACTCAACACATTCTTAAAAAAATCTCACTTTTGAAAAGAAGAGAGAGAACTTTCCTATTATTTTGTGGAATGGTTTAGATTTTACTTTCTGGGTCTCTAGCTCTCATTTGCTCAGCAGTCAACCTGAAGCTGAAAACAAAGTTTGCCTAGTGGTCTCCCTGGACCAGGCTCATAATGGTGTCTTCTCTCTGAAAATAGTAGTTGTCCCTCACAGCCATAGCTCCGTCTCCCCACTTATCTCACATACACACACAAATATGGAGTAAATGGAAACAGCTATTATTTTAAAGGAGCACCTTTTTCTTCCTTTTTGTCATGGTACACAAGGAATTGTTAGTAATTTTATTCTCAAGTAGAAGGCCAAAGTCAGGTTAGATTGCCTCTGTATAGGACCTGGGACTAATTCCAGGCGAAGTTGAGGAACAAAGCAGGCACTTTTATCATCTCCCTTAAGCTCTTTTCATTCTTCTGTGTGGTTTCTACGACCTGCTGTTATGATCTCAGCCTCCAAACACCCTCCTCTGTCCCCTTATGATTAATCCCTGACATATTACTTGCATATAGTCAGTTAGTGGATCAAGGTTTGTGATGGTTTGCAAAGTTTTATATCATGGTTATATCCCTCTGTTAGTGCTTCTGATCATCGTGATTGGAAAACCTCCTTGCAACCAGTTAAACCTCCTGAAAGCCTAAGTTGTGAGCGAGCGAGAGCTGTAACTCCTGAAACCCCAATGATGGCCGCCTTCCCACCATGCAGTGGCTGCTTCTATCTCTAGATGACACTATTTGGCTTTCCTGTGCCTTTATCCAAATGCTTGATAGTATGATTCTGACCCAGCTTCCTGGGCTTCTATTTAGGTATAGATATTCTTGAAATGCAGAGCTGCCCCTTCCCCCTCTAAGTATTTTTTTTTTCCTTCAACTGGGATATGTTCACCTTCAACATCATTTGCCAATAATTCTCCCAAGTTGCAATGACATTCATGAACTTGTAAGAATTCCTTTGGGTTAAATGTCTCAAGTGAATCTTGTTTATTACCCATACATCTTTCTTTGCTATAGACACTTAGAAGTTGCTAGATTTACCTTTTGATTCTCTCCCCTGTTATTTCCTTTTATGAGTTACTTGGCATCTCTTCCATTGCTTCTTGCTTTTTCTTTCTTTTTTCCTACTTCATACCTAATAACCTCCAGGGCAGCACTTTATGGTATAAGCTGGGCATTTCCCCATTTTTCCCTCAGGTCTCAGCTGAAATCTTTCTCTATCATGTTAGCACTTCTCGAAAACATATTCTTCTCAGGCCCCGTGAGATGAACTCTGTTCCTTGCCAGGAGCTTTTCATTTTGGTGTCATGAGTCATGATTTTAAGAAATACACAAAAATATCCTTTTCTTTGACACCCTGTCTATAGCCAACTGTTCACATCTCACAACTTCCAGTTGAATCTTAAGTCATGACTTTTAACTGGAAAAAGAGATGGAAAACTCAGCTCCAGCCTCAAGCCCTTTTCTAGCCTAATAATTTGTTGAAATGACAGACACTCTTCCTGTTTTTAATAGGATAATTTTATCTCATATCATTCATGTATGGTATAAATCTGTTATAATAATTCAGAGAAATTATAACATGAATATATTAAATGCACTGTACATAACAAAGTGGTTATGGGGTGTAGGTTCTAGATGCGCAGGACCTGAAAGTAGGGTATGCTGATATGTAGAATAATTCAAATCCAGTCTCTGGTCAAATTTGGTCTGGTTCACTTATTTATAAAGTTATAGAAGAGTCCTTGAACAATAACTTAGACTTATTGATAATTGAGCTTAGACATTAACAAAAAAAACATGCAATGGGTATGAGGGGTAGTGGGCATGAGAGCTGGATTACAGGTGGTGGGATGGTCAGATGAATCTCCATGGAGGAAAATGCAGTTGAATGAAGACAGTCTTTGGGCTTTGTTGGGTCAGTATAAGCAACTAGGCTTGAATGTGGGACAGGAACAGGGGGTTGTCATAAAGCATTAGGCAGAACAGAAAGTATTAGCTCATCTCTCTTGGAGGCAGCTATGTACCCAGAGAAGATGGGGACTCTATAATAATACTAAAATAACCCTGCCATCAGGGGAGACAGGAATTCTGTGGGAGTTTAGGATGGGATACTTTTTACCTCTTGGAGGAATGTGTCAGCACCTGAAATCCAGGGTTAGCAGTAAAGGAGAACAGAAAAAAGTCTATGTTAATGACTTCATGAGAACAGATAGTTTCACATTAAAAGCTGTAGGCAAAACAGTGATGGACAGTTGATGATGGATGAAAGGGGACTTCCCAGAGCACAAGGAAAGCAGAGATTATAATGTCTTAAAATGTACTTGAGGTTTGTTTCATTCAGATAAGTCAGATAAGATGATGGAAACAAAGACAACTGGCTTTGAAAGAAAAGTTCATTACTCATTTCCCAAGAGGAGCAACATACCACACCACAGAGAATCACACAGGGAAGCACCATGGTTGGTTAGTAGCTAAAAGTACCAAGTGGAAAGCATGGGCACAACCTTTATTACCATGATGGTGGGAAGTTGTTAGTTATGGACATCCCCTCTTGAAAAGCAAGTAAAGCACAGATATTGGAGTTTGTGTTGGGAGGGTTTGTAGTAAGATTTTTATACATCTGTAAAAACCCAGGGGACAATGACAGGGAGATATCTTGTTCTGTTAACAAGACTCTAGGACACTGGATGCCAAATCATAGATCACCGAGTCTCAATAATGACTGTTAACATGCAACAATGGTGCAAATTAAGGGTCTGGCAAATCCTACTTCGGTGTCTTTGGAGAGAAACCAAGAAAGGAAGGGGCTGGAAGGATATTGGTAAAGTGACCTTCAGGAAAACCTCCCACTGTTGAGAGAGAACATTTTGGTCACACTTGCAAACGTGTGACTTAATAGAGCCTTGTTGAGGTCTTCAATTTGATAAAGACATTTTACCAATCTGGAATTCCTGATGGATCAGTATCTACATTTCGAAATTAGGAGCGTCCTGACACTAACTCAGTAACATGAAAATGAAAGCATTTCTCCCTTGAAGTCAAAGACAGAGAATGAAAGAAAAATGACTTGTCTTTAACTTGGTGAGCCTTCCAGAATATGTCAAAGGAGAAAGATAAATGTTTTTCTTCATTACAGGGCTAAGTATTCTTTGTAGGTAGTAGTATTATCTAAATATTCATAAACATTTGAATCAGTATGAATTGGTATACAGTGAGGAACAAAATGTGAATAAAAATGTTCTCAGGGTAGAAGAATAAACATCATAGTAATGTTGATTATCTGTAAGGTAATGGAAAATGTTAATACCATCCTATTAAAAATGTCATCAATTTTTATGGGTATAAATAAGTTAATTATAAAATTAGAGTAGCAAACAGCCAAGAATAGCTGGTAAGGAAAACCAATATGGGAGTGCTATCAACTAACTATATCCTCCCAAATTGATTTGTTGGAATACTAACTCCCAATGTGATGGTCTTCGGACGTGGGGCCTTCAGAGGTGATTAGGTCATGGGGGTGGAGCACTTGTGAGTGCAATTAGTGCCCTTATAACAAGAGACCTGGGAGTAGTCCCTCACCCCTTCTGCCTTGTGAGGACAGTGAGAAGACAGCCATCTATGAATAAGGAAGTGAGTTCACCCTAGTCACTGAATTAGGACCTTGATTTCAGACTATCCAGCCTCGAGAACTGTGGTAAATGAATTGCTGCTGCTTGTTAGCCACCCAATCTATGGTAATTTGGTATAGCAGCCTGAACAGATTAATAGAGTGCTAGCTATATCAAATATTAAAACATTATAAAACCTGAATAATTAAAATGTGTGGTTTTGGTTCATGGGCAGATAAAAAGTGTATAGAATAAAAAATTCTAGAATGAGAAAAATGCATTTGAAATTTTTATGTATAATAATGTAGCATTGGAAATCAATTGAGAAAAGGTAGACATTTTAATACAAGGTGTTGGGACAATTAGGTAGCCATTTGAAAGAGATAAATCTGTTTCTCACATTATACATTAAGTTTCAAGTGATACCACTATATATATGTAAAAACAACAAAAAACCCATGTTATCAAAAGAAAACGTAAGAAGTTGCCTTTAAAATTTGGGAGTGGGGAGATTTGGAAAAGCCTTTCTCCATATGATGAGTAGAGTTGCGTTCTTTCCAGAGGATCTAGTGGGGATTCTGTTCCTTGTACTATTGTCTAGCTTTTAGAAGGTAGCCATATTCCTTGGCTCATTGCTCTCTCCTTTGACTTCCACTTCCAAGTTCACATCTTTTCCTCTGACTTGACTTTCCTTTTTCTCTTATAAAGACTCTTGTGATTAAATTGGATTATCTTCCCATCCCAAGATCGTTAGCTTAATCATACCTGCAAGGTCTTTTTGCCACACAAAGTAGCATATTCATAGGTTCTGAGAATTAGGACATGGACATCTTTGGAAGGCTGTTTTTCTGCTTAACAACAATATTCCCTCTGGTCCCCAAAGATTCACATCTATCGCATGTGCCAAATACATTCATCTCTTTCCAAGGTCACAGAAAGTCTCAATTCATTGTAGTGTCAACTCAAAGTCCTCACTTCCTTCTAAACCTTATATCAAAGTCCTGAATCTCATCACCTAAATCCTCTAAATCAGGAAATGATGAGACTCTGAGTATATTCCATACTGGGGAAAAATTCGTCTCTGTGTATTGAAAAACTAGAAAACAGGTGATTTGCTTCCAAATTATGATGATGCTGCAGGCATAGTATAGCTGTTTTAGACTTTATCTATAAAAAGGTAGAAATGAAAGGCAAAAGGGAGCCATCAGTCCCAAGCAATTTTGAAATCCAACTGGGCAAAAACCCCATTAGGTTAGAAGGTCTAGGAATAATACTCTGTGTCTTATGGTTCTGGTCTCTAGGCACAAAGTCCCACTCTTAGAATCATCTTCCTCTCATATGAAGGGTAGAACATATCTGCAGCTGAGTGGTTTTATCCACCTGTTTCCTGCATTTAGGAATTCCAACAATAACAGCTTCATTTTGCTCTTTCTTCCTTTTGATTCAAGACGGTAGTAGTGTTTCTCTTGGTTTAAAATTCTCCAGAACCTCAGAGGCCTCCTGTGTATGTCATATTCAGTCCTTAATATGAGAGGCTCCTTCTATAGTATGTTCTGGACAATCTTACCTATTTCTTGACTTCTGCTGAGCTGACTAAGGGGATCTGTGGGTGACAGACTTAGCTCTACACATGCACCTAATAACATGGATGGATCTCAAATGCATTATGGTAAGCGAAAGAAGCCAGATTCATTCGTATAACATTTTGAAAAAGGCACAGCATTTTGGGCGAAGAACAGAGCAGTGGTTGCCCAAGACTGTTGGACAGGAGAAGGTTTGATTTCAAAAGGTAGCACAAGGGAATTTGGGGGAGGTGTTGATGAATGTTTCTGTATCTGATTGTTTTGGTATTTGAACAACTCTTTGAATTTGTCAAACTCATAGAATTAAATATCAGAGTGAAATTTGCTGTACATAAGTGAAAAATAAGTAAAAATAAAACAGAAGGAGGAGAATTCATATTAGATGACTCCACTCTCTTGTGAAAGTTCTAGAAAGAGAGGAGAGTGACTGTAAGAGGAAAATAAGCTTTTTGTCCCAGGAGAACATAATTTGTAATAATCTCTACTCTCTCTGCCTTGTTTATGCTTTCCAAGGCAGGCCAATCCTGCAGAGAGCATTCGGCGCTCCTGTTTGAAGTTTCCTGCAATGAGCTCAGCAACAAAGCCCAACCTTCATCTCTGTTCAGCTTTAAGATAGAATGCATTTTTTCACTGCTATTGAAATCTCAACGTGTTGGTGTCTTTTGTTTGTTTATTTCAGATTTCTATTTAAATTCCAGTTAATAGTGTAGTATTACTTTCAGGAGTAGAACTTAGAGAGTCATCATTTACGTATAACACTTAGTGCTTATCACAACAAGTGCCCTTAATACCCATCGCCCATTTATAAAAAAAATAATAAAGTAGGATTCAAAAATTCTTAGGATTAAACTCTCCATCTGAAGTGTGTAGAGCATTTGTTGACCTTTAATTCATTAATAATAGAATAATTTGGAAATGATACTCTTAGGTTACTTGAGAATAAGATCTGGTTCTACCTTATTTTGATTTTTTTCAAAATTCTCATCGTAATCCCCTGCTAATACTGCAGACCTTCAATATATCTGCCCTGACTGAATATATCTGTCAACAAAAATTCTCTCTCAGAAATGCAAATATCCTGCAGGCTTTGAGAATTTTTGGGTTTTTTTTTCTTCATCCTGTTTTATATTTTGTATGTTTTTCACAATAAGCATGAATTACTTTTATAATTAGAAAAAAGCAATAAAGGTTCTTTTGCAAATGCAAAACTCTGGGAGGGTTTGTTTCAACCTTATTGCCTTTCTTGAAACAATTGAGTTCCTTTGCACAGAAAAGGGAGTTTTGATTTGGGGAGAGTTCAATAAGTCATGTAAGAACAAGGATTACTTTTGAGGCGGGGCTTATGGCAGTTGGAGAACACCAGAGGTTTGATGAGAGTTAGAAAAGAGATGCAGAAAGGGTGGGGAAGGAAGTGCTCTAAAATATACTTTGATATGTTCAAATCATTTTTTTCTGGCACCACTACATTATTAATAATAGGAGGAAGTAATTCTGCTTTTTTTTTGTCCCTCCAGATTGACTTGATACTGTACATTGGAAGTAGGGATTCAAGAAACCTTACATTTCTTAGAACAGTGTTCCCCAAGTCCAGTCCAGTCCCCAAGTCCAAAATTATTGAGGTTAGCACGAAAATGAGACAATAAGAACACTGTAGATATTTTTTTTATAGACCTGCTTACTCATTTAAAAAAAATGGTAATACCTTTTCTTGAATTCTGATGTGAACGTGTTCTATAGAATAGAATGATATTGATAGATCTCAGTTAATCTTTAAAGATTTTTTCTAGAGCAGCGCGAGTGGCTAAAAGGTTTAGCGCTGCCTTCAGCCCAGGGTGTGATCCTGGAGACCCGGGATCGAGTCCCACGTTGGGCTCCCTGCATGGAGCCTGCTTCTCCCTCTGCCTGGTCTCTGCCTCTCTCTCTTTGTGTCTCTCATGAATAAATAAATAGTCCTTGAAATTTGAAATCTGGCTTTGCTGCATTAGACTATAAGCTCCGTGATGGTAGGGGCTAAGTCTATCTTCATCTCCCTCCAGCCCTGCAACCCTGTACCTAGCACTGTGTCCAGGGCCTACCAGGTCCCACATAGAGATCTCTTGACCTTCTGTGGCAATCCAACTATGGTATGGGTTTGCATCTGTGAACTAGATTAGGATCCAGTTCCTTTGAATAACTCTTCAGGTAGTGCACACCAGCTTGACAGAAATGTCCTTAACAATGTTCACATGTTGCAGATAAAAATATAAATTTCATATCCATTTGGTATGATTCTGACACTGTGTTTTTCAAATATGTATTTCTTAGTTTGTTAACTTATGTATAGTCTGACATTTTCCAACAAGATGTAAGTTTCCTTGTGTCTAGTACAGCACCTGGCAAGTGTCTGAACTTTTTTTTTTTTTTGAATAAATGAATGTTCCACTTCTGTGCCATCTGCCCAGTGGCAATGTCTTGGTTATATTACATCCTGTGGTGGCAGACATATCTGGCATTCAGTAATCACATTTCTAGCTTTCTTGGTGACCACTGCACCCAACCCTATACCATCTGCTGCGATGCAAAACTCTCAGGGATGATGTCTGGGCTGGGTGTGAAAAGAGAAGTCAAAATTTTCCAGGTGTTAAGTATTGACGGGTTGGAAGATAGAGGAAAGGGAAGATTCCAAACAGGGGGAACAGTGTATCAAATGGAATGACAAATAGTTTCAGGTTCTCTTTGTCGAATTGTTCTTTCCGTCTGGAAATATTTTCACTTTTCTAGGAGTGGGACACCTCTAGGCAAAATAATAATAATAATAATAATAATAATAATAATAAATAATAATGTTTTTGCCTTCTTTTGGTCTCATCTGCCGACTAAACCCTTTCGAAGGCTAAGACCACCACTCATTTAGTTTTGGCTTTGTAGGATTTTGCTCAAGAAGCATTAAATGTGGGATGCCGGGTGGCTCAGTTGGTTAATTCTTGGTTTCAGCTTGGGTCATGATTTCATGGGTCATAAGATAGAGCCCTGCCTCAGGCTCACAGCTCTGTGAGCGTCTGCTTGAAGACTCTCTCCCTCCCCACCCCTGGTATTTGTGCACGCACCCAAGCTTTCTGTCTCTACCCCCTCTCTCTCTCTCTCAAAACTTAAAAAGCACTAGTATTAATTGAATGAAAGGTCATATGCAAGTTTCTCTAATAATAAAAAAAATACTTCAGTTGTACTTTATAGTTTTAAAAACCTGTTGTCAGATTCATATTAAGTATGAGAGAAGTAGAGGAGGGATTTACCTTCATTTTATCAGATGTTCATTTTATCAGTAAAAGAAAAAAATCTGAGTATTATGGACTGAATATTTGTGTCTCCTCAAAATTTGTATTTTGAAACCCTAAGCTTCAGTGAGATGGTATTAGGGGGTGGGATCTTTGGGAGGTAGTTAGGTTTAGATGAGGGCAGAAGGGTACAGCGAACAGAAGGGAATTGGGTCCCTTAGAAGAAGAAGTGCCAGAGTTTCCTTTTTTCCCATGTTTGGACACAGTGAAAAGGCAGCCATCTGCAAACCAGGAACAGAATCTGTCAGGGCTTTGATCTAGGACATCTCAGCCTCCGGAACTGTGGGGAATAAGTGTTTGTTATTTTAAACACCTGGTCAATGGTATTTTGATACGGTAGCCTGGATGGACGAACACTGAGGATTAAAGAATTAAGTGTAGTTCAAGATGATATATCCAGAGTGTAGTCAAGCCAGGGCTTGAACCAGGCCTCCTAATCTCAACCCAGTGCTCTTGGTATTCATTCATTCATTCATTCATTCATTCATTCATTCACTCTTTTGTTCATTCCTTCAACAACTATCATATCCCTCTGTCTTATTAAATTTGCCAATAGGGTGCCTCTGGAAAGATTAAGGAATGTGGTTCTCAGAAGGACCCATGAGGAGGAGAGCAACAATGTGGTTTGGGGAGATCTGGAACTGGATATGGGGAAGAACATTCTAGAAATAGAACATAATTAATAGCATAATGAAAGTTCATGGGTAGGGATAGTTTAGTTCCAGGGAAGGAATGAGATAAAAACAGATGAATCAAGTGTAGAGTCTGGGTACAATTTCCAAGGTGACTGCTGAGTTAGAGGCTAGGCTCCACATGAGGAAGAGAAGTGATCCCGAGCTATGAAAGTGAGCACAAATACTTTCTCAGAAGAGATCTTTCAGATATCGTTGCAGATGGAGTTCTGATAAAGCTTTCCCATGGACATATTTAGATGTGCCATTGATCTGGGATACCTCTCTTTATTCTTACCCTAAGGCTGAGAGATAAATCAGTTTAGTTTTGAAGTCTCTTATGGCCCAGCTTTCCCAGAATCAAATACCAACAGTGACTGACACAAGATTTAGATTCAGTGAGTCAGACCAGTGGATCTAAATGCAGATGACTTGACAGCTTTTCCATGTTGGAAATTCAACATGGATTCAGTGTACCCCACCCTGATGATCTGGAGCTAAAACAATTATTGCCTTTTAGGACAATTATTCTCATTTATAACATATTCTACTTTAGAACCTGGCTGTGAAATTTGCTTTTTAGAACATATTAAGTAAAAACTCTACTCTTGTTTTTGCTTGAGTTTGAAGGAAGAAACTAATAACAATGAGATAAATGCCAACATTGTGAAACCAAATTAAGTTATATCACCAAAGAGAAATCTCTTTTCTCTCTTTTCCTTTTTTTCTTATAGGTAAAATCTTTGCAAATTTGATTTTGTAGCTTCTGTTATATTTGGTGTCTGTTATTCTGCTATAAACCATTCATCTGTTCCCAAACCCTACAATCCATTTTTCTTTACTTGGGAGTGGGGGCTCTCTCTCTCTCTCTCTCTGTCTCTCTCTCTAACTTTTTTTTAAAGATTTATTTGTTTATTCATGAGAGACACACAGAGAGAGGCAGAGACACAAGCAGAGGGAGAAGCAGGCTCCATGCAGGGAACCTGATGCAGGACTTGACCCTGGGACTCCAGGATTATGCCGTGGGCCTAAGGCAGATGCCCAACCATTGAGCCACCCAGCTGCCCCAGAGAGTGGGATCCTCTAATGGTAGAATGGCTAACTGGGAGCCCCAGACAATGTGTAATCACATGCATGCTTGGACTTACACAATTTTTAATGCTCTGTAAAGTCAATGCCATGATTCACTAATTGAAGCACAAGGGCAGGATGTAATTAATGTACACCAGACCACTGTGTCAAGCGTGGATAGAAAACATTGTTTCATGCTCTAAAAACCCCACAACACATCAGAGTGATGAGAAAGGACCAATTACCATTAAAAACTCTTATCTCCTCAGAACTACTCAAACTGCTATGATTAGAGATGCTTTCCTTGCAAAGACTCTATGATGGAAAATGAACATTTTTTAGAAGTACCTCACCTTCTGGGTAGACAGAGTTTGCCAAGTTTCTCTATAATAGGTTTGCCATTTCCAGCCTCTTCCTATTCCTCTTCAAATGTGTTTCCTTACTGGTAGAAAATCTTCTACCCTTGCCTCTTAGTATTTGGTTCATGTGGGATTGAGGTTTCCAGGATAGTTATCTGATCCTAGAGAGATCCTTCAGCGTAGTATAGGAGAAGCTTTTAAAGCAGCAACTGTTCGGGTTTAGACTTTTACTAACCCTTAGAATCCATCCTAGTGAATATTAGCACTGAGAATATGTCATAATTTTTAGTTTTGTTGAGGTGGGAAGAAGCAGTGAGAACTACACTTCTTCATATATAAAATAGGAAGCGCAGTTGTGACGGGAAAATTCAGAGAATGGCTTGGTATCATGGAAAAAGGAAAGTGAGAAAAATGAATGGAAGTGTTTCAGTCTTTCTGAAAGCCTGTTGAAAGGCACTTTGAAGGCACTGTAAATCACCAGTTCTCAAGGAGTTGAGCAGACTGCTGGAGAATGACTCTAGATCCAGATCTAGGTCTTTTTGTCTTTTTTAGTAATCATGCAGCTGTTGGAATGATGAGAGTAGAGAAGGATCTCAGGTCATAACTAGCTATGTGGCTTGGCCATGTAGCCTCACTCCTATACTTCTTAGTTTCTTCCTCTGCAGAGTGCAGTAGATGATATCTAAGGAAACTTCCCTGTGGCATTTATTATCTATTGTTCTGTGAGCCTGCTGACTCTTCATTATATGCAATTTTCTTTTTTTTCCTGCTCCATTTGCTAAGGAAAATGGAAGTTAACCTCCAGGGAAAACTGAAATGACGGTCTTAGATCCTACGGAACCATATGTTCAACTTGATTCAAAGGAATAAGCATTTATTGAGTGTCTAGCATGCATTTAGCTAGTAATATATCAAAGACTCCAATAGGATTTAGTAGAAAAATAAGGCCCAATCTTTTTATATCTTCATATATATATATATAAAGATTGGGCCTTTTATATATATATATATATATATATATATATATATATATATATAGAACCAACAATCTAATTGTGGTAAAACAAAATATCAAAAAGGAGTGAGAGGCTCTAGTAAGATTCTGAACTAAATATAATCAAGCTATAAATTACATCATCTAATAGAATATTTTTTTAAAGAATTACTGGGCATTGCTTAGGTTTGTAGTAAAGGTGTTTCTGGGCCCTATTTACTCGTGTGTGCCAGAGTGTAGGTCAAAAATGGCAGAGATTCTGGGGAGGATAAGAATGGATTTGCCATTTTGCCTTGGGATGCTTGTGAGTATGGCAACTGAGCTTGTGTTATTGGTAAAATCTACTTTAACTTTCATTTGATTCATTCTCAACTCTGTATCTGCCTCCCCCACATCAGCTCCCAGTGAGGATATCTGTTGGAAATTTTGCACTGAAGACATACAGTAGCAACTTGATAACATAAATTCCATCACTGGGCCTCAAATGTATATATACAATTACAGATTCAAAAAGCTCATACTATTGCTTACATGCTATTTATAGGATTGACATTCTTTGCAATATGCAGAGAAGAATGATGAGGTTGAATATTCAGAGGTTGACTATTTTTCTTAGAATCATTATTAGGCGGGGAACCCTGGGTGGTGCAGCGGTTTAGCGCCTGCCTTTGGCCCAGGGCGCGACTGGAGACCCGGGATCGAATCCCACATCGGGCTCCCAGTGCATGGAGCCTGCTTCTCCCTCTGCCTGTGTCTCTGCCTCTCTCTCTCTCTCTGTGACTATAATAAATAAATAAAAAAATTAAAAAAAAATTAAAAAAAAAAGAATCATTATTAGGCTTTTAAGAAATTTCAGATATGCCCGTGCATTTCCATGTAGAAAAAAAGATAAGTGGGAGTCTCTTTCCAAATGTAGTTAAGGAAATCCTCATGTTGGATGCTTAGATTAGAGCCAGGTTCTTCAAAAATGTACCAAGAGAGGGGCTCCTGGGTGGCTCAGTTGGTTAAACACCTGACTCTTGGTTTTTGACTCAGGTCATCATATTAGGGTTGTGAGATGGAAACCAAGTTGGGCTCCCTCTCAGCTTGAGATTCTTACCCATTCTGTCCCTCTCTGCTCCTCCCCCTTGCTCGTGTTCTCTCTCTCTAACAAATAAATAAATCTTTAAAAAATAAAAAGAAAATGAACCAAGAGAATGTAAAATTACAAAGAAGGTATCGGATTATGTTGGTAGTGTGTTTGTTGGAGGTATGAAGTGGGTGCTAGTGCACATGATCACCTACTTCTGGCAATATCCCGTAAAATAAGATTGTCTATGTCATGCACTAAAATACCAGTGGGTGCAGAAAACCCAAGAATTGGAAAAGGATTTGGGTCCTAGCTATTCATGCATCCATTGAAAAGTAGACTATTCTTTGTTGAACTAGAAGGAGACATAGAGATTTTATCGATGAGTATTGTAGATAAGAAAGGCAATGACATAATAAAGAACAAGTATAACAGACACTGAGACTTACAATAAGCACAAGGCTTAAAAATCCCCCAAGCAGACAACACCATGTAAGTTGTAAAAGCAAAAGTAAATCTAACTTAATTCATGAACATAAGTGAAACTTAACATGGATTTTTCTCATAAACGCTACTGATAATCATAAAAGAAACTTACGTCATCTTACTAAAATGGTAAAGATAATTACTTTTAACTAATTCCACCATCTGGAACTCCTTTTGTAATAATAAGTCATGGTAAAGGTTAAACAACCTCATTTTCACTTTATAAGCTATCCTGTAATGTTATGCCTCTGAGCTTCATATCAGTTTTTTTTAAGATTCAAATATAATAGATATATTCTATTTTTGGTGTATATCATATTATTTGACATTTTTGTACATTAGAAAAGGATCCCTATGACAAAACTAGTTACCATCTGACACCGTACAAAGTTATTGCAATATTACTGACCATAGTCTTCATACCGTACATTATATCCTCATGACTTATTTATTTTATTTATTTATTTATGATAGTCACAGAGAGAGAGAGAGAGAGAGAGGCAGAGACACAGGCAGAGGGAGAAGCAGGCTCCATGCACTGGGAGCCCGACGTGGGATTCGATCCCGGGTCTCCAGGATCGCGCCCTGGGCCAAAGGCAGGCGCCAAACCACTGCGCCACCCAGGGATCCCTGATTTATTTATTTTATAACTGGAAGTTTATACTTCTTAATCCCCTTTACCTATTTTTGCTTATACTTCAAGACCTCCACCCTCTGATAACCAACTATTCTTTTCCTGTATCTGTAAGTCTGTTCTGTTTTGTTTTGTTTCATTTTTTAATTTCACACAAGTGAAATCATATGGTAGTACTTGTCTTTCCGTGTCAGACTTTTCACTTTCAAAATACCCTGTAGGTCCATACATACTATTGCAAATGGCAAGATTTCATTCTTTTTTTTTATGGCTGAGTAATATTCACGTGTGCGTACACACATCTTTTTATCCATCTATCAATGGGTAGATCACTTCCATATTTTAGTTGGTGTCAATAATGCTGCAGTGAACATAGGGGAGCATATATCTCTTTGAACTGGTGTTTTTCACTTTCTTTAGATAAATATCCAGAAGTGGAATTGCTGCCTCAAAAATAGTTTTAATATTTTGATGACCTGCATACTGTTTACCACAGTGACTGCAGCAGTTATTCCCATTAATAGTGTACAAATGTTCTCTTTTCTCCATTTCATTAACACTGTTATTATTTATCTTTTTGATAATAGCTAATCTGATTAACATGAGGTTATACTTCACTGTGGTTTTGATTTACACTGTGGTTTAATTCTTTTGAGTGTAACTGCTTAGTTTTCCCAGAGCCATTTATCAAAGAGACTGTCTTTCCCGCATTGTACATTATCCCCTTGTCACAGACTAATTGACCATAGATGAGTGGGTTTATTTCTGAGCTCTCTGTTCTAGTCCATTGATCTGTGTGTCTTATTTTCTGTTCATATCATACTTTTTTGATTATTACAGCTTAGTGATATAGTTTGAAATCAGGGAGCGTGATATATCTATGGTGTCATTTGAAACTTTTTTGTTTCTAATTTTATTTATTTGGGTCCTCCCCCTATTTTTCTTGATGATTCTGACCAAAGGTTTGTTAATTTCATCTTTAATGAACCAGCTTCCCAGTTTCTTTCATCTTTTTTTCTCCTATTTATTTCCATACTGATCTTTATTATTTCCTTCTAACTTGGACTCTGTCCTTCTTCTAATTCCTTTGGATGTAATATTAGATGGTTTGGGATTTTTCTTGCATTTTGAGCTAGGCCTCTATCACAATGAACTTCCCTCTTCAAACTGGTTTTTCCACATAGATTTTGTAAAGTTGTGTGTCCATTCCCATTTGCTTCCTCTTTTATTTCTATTTGACCTATTAGTGGTCCTGTAGCAGGTGTTTTATTCTCAACATATTTATGTGTTTTCTTATTGTAATTGATTTCTAGTTTAAAACTTTTATGGTTGGAAAAGATGCATGATACTATTTCCTTGCTCTTGAATTTACTGAGAGTTGTTTTGTGGCCTAACATGTGATCTGTTTTTCAGAATATTCATGTATGTACACTTGAAGAGAATATGGATTCTGCAGTTTTTGGATGGAATGTCCTATATCTGATCTAATGCATCATTTAAAGGCAGTGTTTTCTTACTGATTTTTTTTGTCTGGGTGATCTGTTCATTGATGTCAGTGGGGTATGAAAGTACTCTACTATTATTGCATTGTTGCCAGTTTCTCCCATTATGTGTCCTAAGATATGTTTATATATATATAAATATATATATTGGTGCTTCTCTGTTGAGTGTATAAATATTTATGAATGTTATGTCCTCTTCTTGGATTGATCCTTTTATCATTATGTAATTCCCTTCTTTGCTTTTGTTGAAGTTATGGTTTTAAAAAAATTTCTTATATGAGTATCACTACCTCAACTTTCTTTTCATTTTTATATGCATGGGATATCTTTTTTCCTTCCTTCACATTCAATCTGTGTCTTTAGATCTGAAGTGAATGCCTATAGGCATCACATGGATGGGTCTGGTTTGTTTTTAATCTATTCAGTCACCTTATACCTTTTGATTGCAGCACTTAGTTCATTTTCATTAAAGTAGTTATTGATAGGTATGTACCTATTGCCATTTCAATTGTTTTCTGATTGCTTTTGTAGTTTTTCTGTTCCTTCTTCTCTTGGTCTCTTCCCTTGTGGTTTGATGGCTTTCTGTAGTGTTATGTTTGGGTTCATTTCTCATGGTTTATGTATCTATTGGTTTTTGATTTGTGGTTACTATGAGGCTTATATACATTTACATATATATGTGTGTATTGATAAGTAGACACATATGTATATATTAATCTATTTAAATTTCTGAACAAATTTCAAAAACATTACAATTTTACTCCCCCTTACACATTTTATGTTTCTGATATCATATTTGACGTCTTTTTATCTTGTGTATTCCTTAAATACTTTTGTAGTTATAGTGGATTTTTCTATTTCTGTCTTTTAAGTTTCATACTAGCATTTTTAAGGGGCTGATCCATTGTTTTTCTTGTATATATTTGCCTGTAACTGTAAGATATTTTCCTTTCATGTATTTTCTTACTTCTAGTTATAATTTTTTCATTTAAAGAAGACCTTTAGCACTTTTTTGTAAGGCTGGCTTAGAGGTGATGAACTCATTTAGTGTTTGCTTGTCTGGGAAAATCTTTATCTCTTGAATTTTGAATGATAATCTTACTGGGTAAGTATTCTTGGTTGTAAGTTTTTCTCTTTCAGCACTTTACATATTATCTTACCACTATTTTCTGGCCTGTAAAGTTTCTGCTGAAAAATCAGCTTATAGTCTAATGGGATAGATAAATGGAAATGGGATTTCCATTTATGTGACTTTTTTTTTCTTGCTGGCTTTGTGATTCTTTCTCTGTCTTTAACTTTAGCCTTTTTAATTATTATTATGTCTTGGTATAGATCTCATTGTGTTCATTTTGTTTGAGACATTGTGTTTCCTAGACCTGGATGTCTGCTCCCTATCCCAGGTTAGGGAATTTTTCAGCCATTATTTCTTTAATATCTTTCTGCCCTTTCTCTCTTCTTCTTCTTCTGGGACCCTAGAATGTGAATGCTAGTAACTTCATTTTGTTGTAGAGGTCCCTTATATTATCCTTCTTTTCAAATATTTTTTTTCTCTTTGCTCTTCTTGAGTGATTTCTCTCTTCTGTCTTCCAGGTTGCTGGTCCATTTCTATATCATCGAATCTGCTATTGATTCTCTCTGGTGTATTTTTTATTTCAGTTATTGCATTCCTCCACAGTGGTTGGTACTTTGGTACTTTTGAATTCTTTATCAGGTAAATTACTTATCTGCTTTTAATAAGACTTTTATCTGGGGTTTTATCTTATTCTTTCATTTAGAACATAATCCTCTATCTTCTCATTTTGTTTGACTTTCTTTGTTTGTTTTTATAAATTAGGCAGAACAACTACCTCTCCTAGTCTCGAAGGTGTGGTTTTGTGTAGGACTGCTTCCTGTATAGACCACAGGTGCCTGGTTTGACTGGAGAGGGTACAGACTGGGATGGCAGGGTCCTGGGTGTGCTATGTTGGGGCTGCCATGACAAAGCAACTGGAGCTGGATTAGGCATGAGCCAGAAGTATGCCATGGGTGCATCATGCTGGGACCTCCCAGGCAGGTTCCTGGAGAGGATGCAGGCTGAGAAGGTCCTGGGATGCACCATGCTGGGGCTTCTATAGCAGATGGCTGGACCTGGAATGGGCATAGGCCCAGCTTGTCAGGAGAGCTGGATCTGGAGTAGGCATGGGACAGTGGAGTGCCTGGGTATGCCACACTGAGGCTGCCCCTTGGAGGGATGGCTGGAACTGGAACAAGTGTTGGGCAAGGGGTCTGGGTGTGCCTCACTGGGGCTTTCTTTGTGGGGAAGCTGGATGGAGTATGGCTAGGGAAATGCCAGGATGCATTGCACTAGGGCTCTCTTGGGATGGCTTGATTTGGTTGCATGTAGGCTGGGCATATCAGTTTTGGATTTGAAGACTTCCAGTTTATTATCTGTTCTTTTGTGTATAATAGACTCTTACTTAATATTATTTCACCATTGCGGTTTTAATTTTTACTATTTCTGAATCTTTGACAACACACACCTGTATCCTCTTCAGATTTAGCTGCCTATACTTGCTACTTCTGGCAGGACTGTCTTAGATTAATTTCTTTTTTACAGGTGATGACTCCAACTTATAGATATTTAGAGGAGTAAGTCTATAAGTTAGACTAAGCCATTGCAATTTTTTTCTCTAAAATTTTAACTAGAGGGAAAAGAAAAGGTGATCAATAAATTTCTTGAAAAAAAAAATTTCTTGAGTTGAAAGAACAATTACGGTCAAGACAATTCCGTGTGATATATCTGCAATCCTGAACTATGAGAGAGCAGGAAACATGGAAATTGATTACTTCTGAGTGCATAGAGGGAGCCTAGCAAATCCTGAGGTGGGGCAAGAGCTGGTCAGTAACAAAGAGTAAGAGTTGAAAGATAATACCCATGATTCGGTCCCTAACTTTCTGATTACCAACTTCAGGTTCCACGAAGCCTCACTATGCTTACCTTCAGGATAATACTGTCAATCTTTCTGGCAACCACATCCCATGACTTTGCTTTTGAGAGTTTGTGTGTTCCTAAGACTCCAATCACATGCCTAGAAAAGGGCACAGCAAGTTAGGGGAACAGACTTAGAACCTAAAACCATTTACCAAAGGCATGCTACCTTCCAGGTCAGTGTTTTACCCCCTGACCCTCATTACCAGCTGCTCAACCACACTGCCTATAGGCTAATTTCCTTCTATCTAAGATTTTTTGGTGGTTTAATAACACAGTGAGTTCATTTTTTCAACGAGAATTAAAAATCTTAAAAAAGCATCAACAGAAAAGTCTCATAAGGGGCATGAATTATTTATAAAGATTTAGAGTTCAGGCATCTATTTTCCCAAACAATAAGCTCATTTTTAGTATTTTCAGGTTGGTTGATTGTTTGCATTTTTGTTTTTGTTTTTTCGTATCGCTACATTCCCTTACTCTATGGACTACTTAGTGCATTATCCACAAGTAATTTATTTAAACCTTTTATATTATCATCTTCTTAAAGTTTGTAAACCCACACTACTAAGTGAACAAAGCAAGTTATAAACCAGTATATATTGTATGTTCCTGCATGTCTTTATAATTTCATAAATTGCCTCTACTGGTGCTCTTTTTTTGTGTGTGTATGCTCAAATTACTACAGGCACCTCCTTTGAGCCTGGAAAACTTCCTTCAGTATTTCTTATAATGCAGATCTGCTAGCAAAATCTCTCAGGTCTTGTATATCTGTGTGTCTTTATTTCATACTTCTTTTTGGAAATAGTTTTGCTGGATGTGGGATTTTTGGAGGAGAGCTTTTGTTTTGTTTTGTGTTTGTTTTTTGTTTTGTTTTTCCATTCAGCACTTAAATTCTCATCCCCCTATCTCTGGCCTGCCTTGTTGCCAGTGAGAATTCAGTTCCTAATCTTACTGCGGATCCTTTATATATGATGAATTTTCTTTTCTCTTGCTACTTTCACAGTATTTTCTTTGCCTTCAGCATTTTAACTATGATTTGTACTATGGATCACTTTACATTTTATGTAAATTTACTTAGAATTTGTTGAACTTTTGGGTATGTAGGTGAATGTTTTTCATATGAGAAGTTTTAGCCATTATTTCTTTGAGTATTATTTTCTGATCTTTTCTATCCTTTTTGGAACTCCCTGTACTTGTATGTTGGTGCACAGAGTGTTATCTCACATTTCTCTAGGGCTCTATTTCTTCATTTTTCTTCTTTTTTTTCCTCTGTATTTTTCTGGTGGTGTAACTCTATCAATCTGTATTCAAGTTTCGTGATTCTTATAGTTCAGATCTACTATTTTCCCCTTTGGTAACTGTTTTCTTTTTCTTTTTCTTTTTTGGTAACTGTTTTCATTCTGTTATTGTACTTTCCAACTGCAGAATTCCCACTTAGTTGTTTTTGTTGTTGTTGTTGTTGTTGTTGTTGTTCTTCTTCTTCTTCTTTTTCTTCTTCTTCTTCTTCTTCTTCTTCTTCTTCTTCTTCTTCTTCTTCTTCTTCTTCTTCTTCTTTCTCCTTCTCCTTCTCCTTCTCCTTCTCCTTCCTTCTCCTTCTCCTTCTCCTTCTCCTTCTCCTTCTCCTTCTCCTTCTCCTTCTCCTCCTTCTTCTTCTTCTTCTTCTTCTTCTTCTTCTTCTTCTTCTTCTTCTTCTTCTTCTTCTTCTTCTTTTGTAATTTTTATCTCTGTTGATTTTTCCTAATCAGTGAGAAATTGTCATCGTACCTCCCTTTTTAAAAAACATGTTTTCTTAAACATACTGTAACTGCTTTTAAATCTTGGTCTGCTAAATATACCATCTGGATGGACCCTCTTAAAGTCTGTTTCTATTGCCTGGTTTTTGTTTGTAGGCAACAGTTTCCTATTTTTCTTCATGCCTTGTAGTTTTTGTTGAAAATTGGACATTTACGGTAATATGTTGCAGCATTTTTAAATATTGAGGCCCCTCCCACCCTCCCTTGCTTACGTATTTGTTTAGTGAGTTGACTAGACTATTTTAGTGAAATTTGTTTCTTCCACACACAGTGTGGAACCTCTCATATTGTTCTTCTGAGGGTTCAGCCTTGGCATTCACGGTCATTCTGGGACAGTGGTTTTAGTAAGCCTCTCCTTGACTCTTTCCCTGAAAGCTCTCCTATTCTATCTTTGTTATGACACCCAGCTGTTAGTTTCCACTAATTTCTGACTTATTGCTGTATTGTTTATATGACAATGTTCTGGGGCATAAATTGCTCTATAGTCATAATTCAGACACATTTTCAGAAATAGTTTTTGAGATTAGTTCTTGAGATATATTTGGAACTCACAACGTTTCTTATTTTTCATTCTAGCCATTCTGACAAGTGCCAAGTGATATCTCATTGTGGTTTTTATTTGCATATCCCTGATAATTAGTGATGGTTGAGCATCTTGTCATGTATCTGTCAGTCATCTGTATGTCTTCTTTGGGACAATACCTACTCAGGTCTTCTGCCCATATTTTAATGGGATTTTTGAGGGTGTTGACTTATATAAGATCTTTATATGTTTTGGATGATATTAACCCCTTATTGATTGTATGATTTTCAAACATGGTCTCCCATTCAGTAGGTTACCTTTTTGTTTTGTTGATCTTCTTTTGTGCAGTACAAAACTGTTTATTTTAGTATAATCCCAATAGTTTAGTTTTGCATTTCATTTCCCTTTTCTGAAGTCATATATCTAGAAAAATCTTTCTAGAGCTAATGTCAAGGAAACAACTGTGCATGTCTCTTCTAGGAGCTTTATGGTTTCAGATATCACATTTAGATCTTTTTATTCAACTTTGAGTTTATTTTTTGATATAGTGTAAGAAGGCAGTCCAATTTCATTCTTTTGCATGTAGCTATGTAGTTTTCCCAGTACCATTGGTTGAAGAGACTGTCTTTTCCACATTGCATATTTTTGCCACTTTCATCATAGGTTAATTGGCCACATAAGCATAGGTTTGTTTCTAGGTTCTCTGTTTCATTGATCAATATGTCTGTTTTTGTGCCAATACTATACTATTTTGAATACTACAACTTTGGTGTAAATCTTGAAATCTGGGATTATAATACTTCCAGCTTTGTTCTTCTTTCTCAAAATTGCTTTCACTATTTGGGGTGTTTTTTGGTTCCATAGAAGTTTTAAGATTATTTGCTCTAGTTCTGTGAAAAAATGTTGGTATTTTGATAAGGATTGAATTAAATCTGTAGACTACTTTGGGTAGTATAGACATTTTAACAATATTTGTTCTTCTAATCCATGAGCATGAAATATCTTTCCATTTGTGTCATCTTCAATTTCTTTCATCATTATAGTTTTCAGAGTGTAGGTATTTCATTTCCTTGGCTAAGCATATTCCTAGGTATTTTATTATTGGTGAATTTCAAAAGACTTTAAATAGTTGCTTTTTAAAATTATTTTCATCGGTTATGATTGTTTTACCAGAGAGTGGGGCCACAAAATTCCTCTTTCTGCCATTCTGGAAGTGGAACTCTAAAGAATATATTTGTAATATTTCATAAATTCCCATGTTTTTCTATAATTTCTATCATGAATATTACTTCCATTATCAGATACAATTCAAAAAGTCAAATATTTAAAGAAAATCCTTAGTGTTTTAAAAATGGGGGATAGGGGATCCCTGGGTGGCTCAGCAGTTTGGCACCTGCCTTCAGTCCAGGCCCTGATCCTGGAGACCTGGGATTGGGTCCCGCATCGGGCTCCCTGCATAGAGCCTGCTTCTCTCTCTCTGCCTGTGTCTCTGCCTCTATCTCTCTCTTTGAGTCTCTCATGAATGGATAAATAAAAGCATTTGAATTTTTTAAATAAAAATAAATAAATAAAAATGGGGATAATATTGTAGTATATTTTCAGAGGATCTTTTTAATTACTAAAAATGAATCATTTGTATTTGGAATTTCAATTACTTTCATATAAACAGATGCTTCCAATCAGCTTGAGGGCACTTGAAAATAGTTGATTTTCTTAAATATTCTGACTCTCCTTTTGCAATCAATTCTTACACCAAGATTGTGTAGCTTTCAGTCATGCCCCAGTCTAAAGTATAATAATAATTTTTTCCCTTCTTTCTCAGCTGAGAATTCTTGAGGTCTCTGTAGTATTCCTGTTCACTTTTGGTCTCCATGGTATTCATCATGTTTATTTACTTGAAATGAAAATTATTCAGAATTGATGTGTGTCAAACTGTGAGCAATCTGAGAGTTTACCCTGTTTACAAGCTAACAAGTCAGCATACCACACTTTTCATGGATGCTGGCAGAAGACAAAAGATTCTTAGGTGAAAAATAAAGGACAATTTATTAGTTACAGCAACAGCCATAGCTACATTATCATCATTTTGTTTTGGCTCCCTAAGCTCCAGTTCCCACATGGCAACACCATGAGGTTGGATAACTTTTACATAGATTGTAGATTGCATTATGCAACAAGAATCCTCGGTTTAGGAAACCCAAATCTTGTATAATGGATAATAGTTCTGTCTGAACTTTGCACTAGAGGTAGGGTGGGGAGTAAATAAATATATATGGGGGGGGTGAGTAAATAAATCTGCCTTTTGCTCGAGAAGGAGAAAGTATTTTTATCATCCAAGATCATTTGCTATACAAATATCCTTGAAAAGATAGTCTAGAGCATAGCTAGTCAGTAGTGCTTGTGCATTCAACATGTACATAAATGTGACTCATGGAAAAGCGTCCTCCAACAGTGTGAATCATTTAGTTTCAACATTTTTGCACTGACAACCTAATCAAAAGCAATACCTGAAAATGGGAACTTCATTGGAAATAGTGTTTTAGGTGACATTTTCATATAACTGAAGTTTATACTTGCAGGTACCAAAATTTCAAAGGATGAGTACTTGTGATGGAAACATTCCAAATTATTATGTCATCTTAAACAGATGGTAGAAACATACTGACATTTATTAGTATGGAGACACAAAATAATAATTAAAACCTATTCTCTAATATCACTGTGCTTTGGGGACATCTGATTGGTATTTACATAAAAGGCTCCCCCAAAGCAAGTATGACAACACTGTAGAGTAGGAATTGGCTATTTAGTCCAACTCAGTTGATTAAGTCATCAGAACCAGTAGTTATTTAGGAATTAAACCTAAGGCACTACTTCTAAGCACGGAAGGAAGAATTCTAGGATCTTATACCTTGCCCTGGAATGGTGAATAATGCATTTACAATATATTAGTCAATTAACATATTAAATATCACTAACTTTAATTAATGAAAATCCGTTGCTAATACCCATTAAATTAAATTTAAGAGTAAAACTCACTAATGTCATCAATGAAAGCTTTTTGTTAACATTTGATATGCTAAATAACAAAACATCCATTGTGGATCAGAATAGTTTAAAATGCTTATAGTGGCTGAGTATTTTCATACTAAATGCTGGAATGTGTATTCTTGTTCAGGGTGAAATACTGCCCTTAAAGTGTAGAGTAAACTCAACTAAACATGCATATGTACTCTCCATGCTGGCATATAGTGTAAGTTATAGACCTGGTGATAAGGAGTTACTGTTAATTCCACTTACAACTAAGGAAACAGAGGCACACACTGGTTGTGGAACTTACTTAGGGTCACAAAGTAGAATATGACAAGCTTAGTTCAGAGTCACCACCTACTTCTGTTGAATGCTATAATTACTGCTACATCTTTAATTTTTTCCCCATATGCTGTCTCTACCAAGTAGTCGATTTCCATTATTTATCTCTTTTGTGGGTCTCTTTTTCCTGCTTCTACTAGTTAGCAAATTAAAATTCTCTGGGAGCTGAAAATCCAGATATATGGGTTCTTTGAGCTTTTTTTGCTTTAAATAGCAGTCAGTAGGACTGAATGAAAGAGTAGGGCCTGGGTTTGGTACTGGGACATTGTGAAACCTGCTTCCAGGATTCCTAAAGGCTGTGGAAATCTGTCCTCTCCATAAGTGCTTTGTGACTGTGTTTAATTTTAAGGTTAACAAAGAGGGGAATGGGAGCAGGTGATGGCTGGGTTGTACTTGATGACTCCCACTCCATTTGGGAGCACGTTTCTGTGGTGACCGTCTGGTATTGTGTAAGGATGATTATTAATTCCAGCTATCAGCAGGGCCTGAGCCAGATTAATCTCCATATGGCAGAGAGACACAAGAGATCTGAGTGTAACCATCGATACACACAGGTCTCAACCTTATCTGCATGCTGGCATGGAGTGTGTCAGTTTCTAATTCTTCTTTGGGAATATATCATTTGATTCATGTGTGAAATATCAGTGAGGGAGGAGTATAAATCCCACTTTTGTTCAGCCTCCTGGGCAGTTTGAGCCTGCTAATTTCCGCAATATGCATGCTGTATAGCAGAACAGCAACCTTTCAGATTTACAGTCTCTCCTTTGAGTCAAAATTAAGCAGGCAACCATTTATTAACATTTCAAAAACAAAGATCCATGTTCTGGTTAGCACTACAAGTTTAGGGAATTTTGATAAATGAAAAGCCCTTCTAAATACCTTCACCCAAGGTGTTCATTTGTGAGCATGTGGAAGCATATGTGAGTGTTGGGCAGTGTGTGTTTAATCTGTTACCCCTCACATCCACAGGGCTTACTCTCTCACTTCAGTTAGGTCCCTGGTCAACTGTCCCTTTATCTTCCCTGAGCACACTGTATGGGACAAGACTCCTCCTCATTCTATGCCACTGTCCCTTCTCCTATATCTTCTCTATTTACCTTTATAGAATCTATTGCCACTCAGTACATATAACCTGGCTGTCAGAATCGCTCCTTAGAATAAGTCCAGGACAGCAAGGACTTTGCCTCACTCATGATCACATCTTTAGAGTCTAGAGTGCCTGGCACACAGTAGGGATTTGATGATTATTTGATAAAGGAAAATGAAACGTTTACAAAGTTTCTTCTCTGCTTTCCTTTGGCAGTGGGGAAAAGGCAATTAATGTCCTTCAACATTCAAAGTAAAGAACTTTAATTTGTCTAGTGCTGTTGGCAAAAAATATTTCATTTAACTGCCATTAGTCCTTGTTCTAGAATGACTCCATGCTGTTGAATTTTTCTGCTTTCACTTGGAAGAAGCAGTGAAATTGTGTGATAGCAACTAAATTTTTCCTTTTCTTTTAGCATGCAATTTGCTGTCCATAGAATAACTAGATTATCCTTAATGGTCAAACACAAATAATAAGCATTTTGATCTAGATGAGTTGGAGAAAGGCCAAAAACTCTTAAAAGTAAGGGGAAATAATAACATGGCCTCCTCAGATTCAGTAAATTGACTATATAATGAGAAAAAAAAAGTTTAGTTTACCAGTGGCCCCGAAACGAAGCATTAGTAATGTTTATTACTAGAAATCTGAAGAACCTAAAATTATTCTATTATTTTTTTAAAACTTAATTTAACCAATAGTCATAATGATACAGAAAACCTTTCAGAGAAGAAGGTCATTATAAAAAAGACAGGTGGAATTTGCTTAATAATTATTAGATTCTACTAATGTTACCAAATACTCATATATTATAACATGCTGTTATCCAGAACCACCACGCTTTATGAAACAATTCCTTTTAAGTTACCAGTAGAAAAGGCAAAATTTCCTTTTTTGCCAAAATTTGTGGCTGAATTCTAAAATTCAGTAAAGATAAGGGCTCCCAGCATGCTCCACACTTCTTCATATTCTGCATCCATAATGTGGTGGAGTCCAAGATGAGGTAAATATATAGATTGTCCCCCAGCCACAAGAAAACATCTACAGCTTGGGCCACACACACACTTCAAGAGGCCATTGTGAAAGGCTGTTTCTACATAGGATTCTTGGTTGGTCATCTCAACCCAAATTCATTGTTTTGCCTCTGACTTATAAAGGTCTGCTCTCATCCCTTGCTTCCTCTCAATCTTCAACCCACTGATAATTCTTGACCCAATTCAGTTCTTCCTTTTCTTGGGAAGCCCTGCCTGGCTACTCCTGCTTATGGGTCTGAATGCTCGCTGGCATATGAAACTACAATGAGGATGATGGTGATAAATATTTCTTGAGGTCTTACAATGTGCCAAAACTATAGTTTCTCATTATTATCTCAATCCTCCCATTAGGAAGATACTACCATTATCCACATCTTTGCAAGGTCATTTAAGGCAAGAGACTAACATCTATATTTCTCTTTCTTTTCTTTCTTTCTTTCTTTCTCTCTTTCTTTTCTTCTTCTTCTTCTTCTTCTAGATTTATCCATTTGTTTTAGAAGAAGAAAGAGAGCACAGCAGGGAAGGAGCATCAAGAGAGGGAGAGAGAAACCTAAACAGACTGCAGTTAGCACAGCCCCACACAGGGCTCAGTCTCACAATTCTGAAATCACAACCTGAGCTGAAACCAAGAATTGTATGCTTAACTGGGTCACCCAGGCGCCCCATCCTATATTTCTTTAGTACACTGCTTGAAGGTTTTCGTAATTGCCAGTGGACTTAACTAAATAGTTGCTGATTGTTTGATACATTGGTCTAAGACATATTCCTCTTTCACACTCCTAGAGAGATGACTATCATGTCTTGTTTATTGTTTCCCTTGTATTCTTGACAATCTCTTGAGGCAGTTTTTTCACTAACAGCGATGAGTTGTTTGGTTCACCCAAACCCAACATAAGGCAGAACTTTTTTTCGGTGACTTAAAGGCTAGGCTAGATAATGCTTGTTCCTTTATCCATTTCTCATGGAAGATACTTAAGATAGCTTCAGTCTGCCGTGAGATGGATCATTGCTAGCTCATTCATTGCTCTGCAGTCAATTGTGGAATATTTAAGCCCACTCAAAACAGTAGAGAGGGAAATACAATTAACTCTCCCCTTTTTACAGATAAGGGAACTGAGATTAGTTGGCCATTGCAGGTACCATACTTCCCAAAGATTGGCCCTTGGCTCCTTCTCCTGCACCATTACTGAGCCACTGCAAAAGCCATGATGGATACTGTGTCAGAGTTTATCCCCTGACTCTCCTGGATCTAGAGTCCTGTGCAAATATCAACAAAGCAAGGTATTATTAGGTAACAATCTTTAAAAGTTCAGAGAAGGTAGAGGACACTCAGTGTCAATTTATGATACTCAGTGATAGCTTCTCAGAGGAAGGTATAACTGAGTTGGGAATTAAGGGTTGCACAAGATTTTGATAAGATGAAATGATAGAAATATTTTGTGGACTATAACAGTAAAGAAGTGGTAGCACCAAAGCCATACGTGGAAGCTGAGAATATTTGGCTGGAGGAAGGACCTCTTGAAACAGTGAGAAGAGAATTACCTCTGCCACAGATCCACGCATCCGAGAAAAAGCCTATGAAATTTTGCAGATGAAAATTATGAAAGCTTTTGAGCATGAAGGTGATGTAATAGAGGTATTTCATGAAAATTTATCTAATTGTGGCTTTCAAATTCAAACTGAGTGGTAAGAAACTGGAAGCAGGCCAGCCAACTTAGAGGCAACTTAGATGCTTTAGGGCCTGATTACCTCAGAGCTCCCACACATTATAGGGAAACCAGTTAGGATGTTATGACTCAGAGAAATTAGATTTAATTTTTGATCCAAATATTTTCCTAGTAAATGGAAAGAGGATTTTTTTTTCTTTTTTTTTTGTGTGTGTGTGGTGGAAGTTTGTTAAACATGGAGATCCTCCACCCAGATTCCTCTTCAGGAAGAGGTTGATGGTTAACTGTGGGGAGTAAGGTCATCAGATAATCTGCTGCTCTCAGCATGGTCAGGATGTGTCTCAATGGCTGAGAGCTACTCAGGGCATGCTTTCTGGTGGCTAAAATAGGCAGGGTACAAAGTATGGTCATTTCTGCACAATGATAGACATCCTGATGAACAATATTTGCAACTGCTCCCAGATGAATGAGTTGCAGCTTTGTGGGACCTGCATTGAAGTTCAGTTTTTCCCTTTCTTCAAATCTGCTTCCAAATCTCAGTGACCAAAAACAATGGATATTTAGTTTCTCACATAACACATGTTCATAGTAGCTGTTCTGGAGGCTTTGCTCTTACTTTGCTTATGTTCTGGGACCCAGGATCTTGTTGGAAAAACTTACAGTACCATATATCTCTTCACTCAATTACTCATCATGCTGATGACCATGGCAGAGGGAAAAAGAATTCTGGAAGATCTCACTTTTAGATACTTTAGCCTGGAAATGATACATGTGACTTCACACTTACCAGCTACAAGTAGTCATGTAGACTCACCCAACTGCCTGGAAGTGTAGGAAGTGCAATCTTACCATGAGCCAAGAGAAGGAGGACCTAGAAATATTTGGTCAAGTCCACAAATAATAAAAATTTTTTCATTTCTCTATTCTTCTTGCTAATGTTTACTTTTATTATTTTCCACTTGGCCACCTGAACTTAAAACCTGCCAGCATACCCATAGACACAACTGAGGGTTTTTAAGATTGAGAGTCATTGAGAGACTTCTCCCCTCTGCCTAAAATAGGGTTTTGTTTGTATGTGTGTGTGTGTGTGTGTGGTATTACTTACAATACAAAGTGACTATTTCCTTATAGAATTAAATTAGGCATTTGCTTAGCAACACAAAATAGGGGAAGGGAAAGAGTTGGGCAGGGTGGAAAAGATGTAATAGAAAACCCATTTTGTGTTCATTATAATATCACTCCTATGGCAAAATTACCTGTATCCCTGACAAAGATGAAAGGTTTTACTCCTGATTATCAACAACAACTCCTCTCATTAACCATTCAGCTCACCACTTAGCTATTTATCCAAATGTACACATAAAATTAAAAACAAATAAAATAATCCATAAAGGCATACTAGCATAGGCAGGTAAGGGGATGGGATGGGAGAAATGCTAGGAAAAAAGATTGAAAAATTATATTAAAGCCATATTTCACAAGGAACAGAAAAGAGATTTCTCATTAGCTCATCCATCTCATTATCTTCCCAGAAGATCTCTCAATAGTCGCTTCCACAAAGACAGTTTTTAAAGGCCCAGTTTTGTCTTGCTTAAATATAGGTTAAGCTATCTGAAGAAAAATGCAACATTTTCTAGAAATATGTTCACCTTTACCTGTAATGTTGACTCATGCTGGGGATTAGGAAAGTTTATTCTTCAAGAACCTGTGATCTAAACTCCATAGACATCACGGAGGGTAGGACAATAGAAAAATCTTTCTGAATTGCAATTAGAATGATCTAGGTTAGAGAAATGAAAACAATTCTCAACTGAAAGTATCATTGCATACTGGAGTAGTTTATGGTCAGTAACAACTACCATGTATGGTGAGCCTCTGCTTTCTATATTCCTAATGCTGGGGTAAGTATGTAGGTTCATTATTTCTAACCTTCACAGTGATCCCATGATGTGGACATGTATTAATATCCCGATGTCCAATAAAAAAGACTCAGAAACACTGAAAAATTTGCCCAAGTCTACATAGGGGAAAAAATAGCAGAACCAAGATGCAAACCCAGGTGTAAGAGAGTATCAACTATTTGTTGAAGTAGGTAGAACTCATTCTTTTTAATGGTGATGATGGTAGGCACCTGGGTGGCCCAGTGATTGGATGTCTGGCTCAGGTCGTGATCCCCGGGTCCTGGGATCGAGTCCCGCATGGGCTCCCTGCAGGGACCCTGCCTCTCCCTCTGCCTATGTCACTGCCTCTGTGTGCCTCTCATGGATAAATGATTAAAATCTTAAAAAAAATAGTGATGATTGTGATGATAAGAACATAATAATAGTTGAGCACTTAACTATATGCAAGCCCCTCCCATAGGCACTATTGATGTATTAACTCGTTTGGTCCTCAAAAACATCTAATGAAGTGAGTGCTAATCCAACATTTCATAGATGAAAATATTGACATGAAACTAAGAGAAGTTAAAGTAGTAGTAATAGTAGTTGTTCAAAAAATAACTTGCACCAACTTTGATTGATCTTAACTACTTATGGAGGACATAGCATGAAGCAGACTTTAGAGGACTGTGGTTCCCAATACCCATCTGTCCCCTGCCATCCAGTGCTGATACCATGTGAAGAGTGGAGATGAAGCATGGGAACTCTGGAGTCAGATTGACTGAGTGCTAATCAAAGCTGAATAGGCTTGGGGGAAAGTCCCTATATTGGTTTTCTCGACTGCTGTAACAAATTACCACAAACTGAGTGGCTTAAAACAATAGAAATTTAAGTAAATTTAAATAAATAAAAGAAAGAATTTGTAAGGGCTCACTAGCATAGGCAGGTAAGGGATGGGATAAGAGAAATGCTCGGAAAAAACTGAAAAATAATCTTTTTTGTGTTTATGTATAATTCAGGAAGCCAGAATCAAGGGACTGTGGCTGTCTCTGATGGTGTCAGGGTAGCATCTGTTATAGACCTCCCTTCTGTGTTCTGGTGCTTACCAATAATCCTTGGTGTTCCTTGGTATTCCTTGGCTTATAGATACATCACTCCAATCTCTATCTTCACTTGGCATTCTCTACAGGCATCTCTGATTCCATATTTTCTCTTCAAATGAGAACAACAGCCATATTGGGTTGAAGGCCCACTGCAATCAGGTGTGACCTCATCTTAACTCTATGACATCTATAAAGACCCTATTACCAAATAGGTGATGTTCACAGGTTTGAGGTGACATAAATTTTAAGGGGTATACTATTTAACCCTGGACTATCTTTAAAAATTCCCTATGTTTTATGGATAAAATGGGAATAAAAGTGACACCTGTGTCATAGAGCTGTCCTGAAACTTAATATGCGTAAAGAAACTTAAGAATGAGCTCAGTATAGAGTGTTATTTAAGAGTTCACTATTTTAATTATATGACCAAGTTCTACTTGAAACTTGATAGAATCAAGAGTTACATTAAGCCCAGTCCTGTTAAAAATAGGTGTGTGCATTGTAACCAATTCTTATATTTTTCTGTAAATTAATAGAGCTGATGGAAAAAACTGGTGCTTACAGCACTTGGTTTCATTGCAACAGGGCAGGCTTTCATCCAAATCAATGCAACAACAGAGTAAGGTCAATATACAAGTCATTCTTTATATAATGACATAAAAAATACTAGATTTCATTCTCTACCTTTTTGGAGGGAGAGTGTGCCCCTTTCCTTTTCTTTAGTTTATTATCATTCCTATTTTCTGTGTCCATATTCTGCATCCAATGAGAATATCAAAGAGAATTTTCACTGTGGCCTGAGCCTAAGAAATTATGAGATTCACACAGCAAACAAATAAATTCAGACAACAGGGGCTCCTGGGTGGTTCAGTGGTTGAGCATCTGCCTTTGGCTCAGGTCATGATCCTGAAGTTATGGGATCAATTCCTACATCGGGGTCCCAGCAAGGAGCATGCTTCTCCTTCTGCCTATATCTCTGCCTCCCCCATCTGTATCTCTCATGAATAAAAAATATATATTTTTTAAAATAAAAGGTGGACAACAATTGCATCCATTGCTGTAAGTACAGTTAATTTCACTTTCACAGCTGCCTACCCCTAAAACCATTGAAGTAAGATTACCTGACAGTGTCGATTATGTGTTTTAAAAATAAATCCTATCATCAGCTGTTGATTCTTAGTGTTTCTTAATAAGCCCAATGAATAAGGTCACTCAGTTGATTCAATGTTTATTTTCAATCATAGATTTAGAACTGGAGGGTTCCTTAAATGAGTCAGGGCCCCTTCTTCATTTTACCAACAAGGAAATATTTATCTACTTTGGTTTATAGTAGGCTGTGACAACCGTCCCTACAGAATTCCATTGTGTTCTTAAAGCTCCCAGTTGTAGTACCTGAATATGCAGAAGTGATTTTTTAAAAGCAAAAGTTTGGTTCAACAGAAGAAATAAGAGTCACTGGAAATGAAAACAAAAATCATGCTTATTAGTTACTGTCGGAAAAAGCCACAAAGAGTTAAAAGACGTCAGACGCAGTGGCATAGTGCAGTTTTTGAGTGTTTGAATATACCTAAACCTTGCTGAATTGCAGTTCTTTTGGGTTCACATTAATTCAGATTTTCAAGTTTAGAAAAATGGTTGTGTAAGCTCTCATTTTGCTCAAGTTGGCTTTATTTTCAGTATTACTTTTGGCAGCACTCCCACAAATAATTTTAAAGACTAATTTTGCTTGGCCATATTTGAATTTTTAATGAGTTCATATTTCGATAGAATTCCCCTTAACCCTAGGCATGCTTGGTGAAGGTTTTGATTTGCTCAGAAAGTTCTTGCTAGGAATTTGCATGTATGCTAGTCATTTCTAAATTAAGTAAATGAAGAATTCCATGTAGGCTGTCTTAAAAGAGTATATGTAAGGTGCCTGGGTGGCTCAGTCAATTAAGTGTTCTACTTTTGATTTTGCCTCAAGTCATGATCTCAGGGTCACAGGATTGAGCCCCTCATAGGGCTCTGTGCTCAGCAAAAACTCTGCTTGAGATTCTCTCCCTCTTCCTCTGTTTCTCCCACCACTCTCACACTCTGTCTCTCTCTATAAAATTAATACAAGCTTTAAAAAAAGTATATTATGTGGTCATAACAAGTCAGAAAGGCAGTAATAGAAAAAATAATAGAGGATACCAAGAAAGAGACTACATTTTATCCTTGAACATGTGTTTGAACTATGCAGGTCTACATATACCTGGGTTTTTTCCAATAAATACAATACTGTACTACAAATGCATTTTCTCTTAGGATTTTCTTAACATTTTTTTTTTCTGTAGCCTACTTTATTGTAAGAATACAGTATTTAAGACATATTCAAAATATGTCAATTATGTTATTGATAAGGCTTCCAGTTGACTGTAGGCTCTTAGTAGTTAAGTCTTGAGGGAGTCAAAGTTATATGTAGGGATACAATGCTCCTAATCCCCATGTTGCTCAAGGGTCAATGTACAGTAAAATACTCTATCTTATTTCCCTCCTGAAAGCAGATGTTGTTTCTTTGGGACTAGAAAACTGGGCTGAATAATGGAAAGAATACTAGGTTTCATCTGACTTTGTCATTTGAGTCAACCTCTGGGTTCATACTGGTTTAATCCATGTCTGTATTCAGACATCATTTTCTTACCTGTAGAACGAGGTGGACTAGGCTCAGAGAACTTTGCTTTTTCTTGCCCTGAAATTCAGAGTCTTCATCACTCTGTGATGTAAAAGGCCATTGCTCAAAAAGCTTAAGGCATTTTATGAGTTGCTTATGTAATTGATCTAAAAACTCTTGAAATAAAACATAGATAAGCATGGCCCTTTAGATGGAGGTGTCTCAGGCTGGTGAGCCACCTGCTGTATGTTTTCCATTAGGATATGTTATAAGAATTTGTCCATAACTTGGAATCAAGAGATCTGGATTTATGTCCTCACACTACTGTTTGCTTAGGAGAGTTTCTTAGTTTTACTTTCCTTAACTGTAAAATGAGAATAGCAATACCTTCTCTACTCACCATTTTAGGGTTTTTATCATGAAACAGTGAAATTTGGACCTGAAAAGTCATTTGCTACCTATAGGGTTCTAAGCTGTGGCTTCTTTCCTAGAGATTCTAGATCACAAAGAACATATCTGTCCTTTTAGGAGAGAACATCAAATTTCGCTTTGCTCCCTTATATGAATCCAAGGCACCCTAGCACTCTACACATCATTATGCCCTATAAAATATCTTAGGAAACACTTAAAGAGTAGAAATATCAGGGACCTACATATCCAACGTGCTTATGTCATATCTGGTCATCTTTACATGAGTTCCATTCTCAATTCTGTTCAGTCCCTACAAATAAATTCTGGACCTTTCTCTTCTTATTCTTGGCCATAAGTGTTCTGACACTTCCTTCTGCAAATGCCCCTGCTCTGAAAGCTGCCCTGGCTTAGGTATTCTCTTTGTCTTCCCATGTCTTTAAGAGCATCACTAAGTTATTCAATGTTTAACCCTTCATTTGATTTAATAAAATATTATTGAATATTGCTCTGTCCTTGGTACTCTTAATCCCAGAGTACAGCTTTGAATTTTACAAAGTCCTGGTCCCCATGGATCTAATAAAGTATATCATTTGAAGTGTTTCGACTCTTTTTGACCTCTTGAGCCAATGCTGAAAATTCATGGGAAAAGCCCCTTCTTTCTCCTTCCTTAAATGACATTCTTTCTTAAATCCCTCTTTCTCCTGAAAAAAAAGGGGGGAAGGGGGATAATCTGCACAAGGAATAGTCTTCCTTGTCATCCTTTTATTCTCTGGAAAGAACTATCTTATAAAAACTCACTGAATAGGGATGCCTGGGTGGCTCAGTGGTTGAGCGTCTGCCTTCAACTCAAGGCGTGATCCTGGAGACCCAGGTTCGAGTCCCGTGTCAGGCTCCCTGCATGGAGCCTGCTTCTCTCTATGCCTATGTCTCTGCCTCTCTCTCTGTGTGTCTCTCATGAATAAATAAACAAAGTCTTAAAAAAAAACTCACTAAATAGATATTTGTTAAAGTTATGTGGTTCGCATAGTGCAGAGACTTGCTCTGCATTTATTTTATTTGGAAATTATACATTCTGATGTCTCTAGGTGGGCTTATAAGAATCAGAGGGAGAGCTGAGAAACTGAGTCCCCTACACTCATCAGATCATGTACATTTATCTTATTTCAATCTATGAAACATGACTTCACTCTCTGTAGACTGACCTTGCCCAGGAACCCTGCTGGTGACCTTGTCCTGTCACTGGTGTTCAGGTGCCATCAACCAATCTCTGTAAGTCAAAAAATGATGCCTCTGGTAGAGCCCCACCTCACAGCTGCAAAAGAGATTAGAGCTACCACAGCTTTGGAGAACAAAGTTGGGAGCCTAATGCACTATAATTGCTAATCATCATCAATGCTGATTAGTCTATTGAAGGAGAGAGAATGAGTCAGCGTCTGTCACTTACTGCTATCCAACAGGTGAGAATACTGTGTGTTGGCAGGAATGCTATGGATTTCATGTGTCTGGATGGAGTGGAAATGACTCAGAGCCCAAATTAAGGAAGTATAGCAGCCCAACAGAGAGGCATTAACTCAGCTGGCTGGGTTCCTGAGCCAGCACAGAATACACAGTGTCAATTGACAACTGGATGAATGTTTATTGAGCCCCTCACTCTCTTACTCTTCAGTTGTCTCTCACTAGCTTTTTTGAGACACAATATACATACCATAACACAATATACATACCAATATACATGCCTATTTTTTTAAGTATGCAATATAATGATTCTTAGGAAAATTTAGACTTGTGCAACTACCAAGTCAAACCAGGTTAGAACACTTTCATTGTCCCCCAAAGATCCCTCATGTTTATTTGCAGTGGATACTCATTTCCACTTTGGTCTCAAACAGTCACTAACCTACTTTCTATCTCTATGTGTTTGCCTTTTCTAAACATTTCATATGAATGGCTTCTTTGCATTGGCTTCTTTCACTTAGCATAATGTTTTTGAGGTCTATCCACAATATAGCATGAATCAGGAGCTCATTCCTTTTAAAGAAATGAATAGTATTCCATAGTGTGGATATATCACATTTTGTTTATCCTTTCACCCACTGATCGACATTTGAATTGTTTCTACTTTTTGGCTATTAAGCATAATGTTGCTAGGAATATTTGCATGACTATTTCTGGCTTTCCATCCACCAGTTAGAGTCTCCTACAGTTGGGATTACCTATGTGCTAGACAAATGTATCTTAGGTCTCCGTGTTTAGAATTCTTCCAAATATGTGTGTGCATGTGTATTATAAACTACATATGAATCTACATAGGTGCTGTATACTGCATAGACTTACTGTGTTTCTCTGATCTCAGAACTCATGAGGTATCATTTTAGGGTACCCCTCACTTTTGTAGTGATGAAACAGAAAAATAACACTCGAACTTCCCAGTGATACTGAACCAATGAGGATGACAGGGTGGGAAGAGCCCAGGGAAGCAGTATTCTGGGTCATCGTACTTGTTCATGCTAAAGTGGCTAGTCTTATATGGAGGACACTAGAAGGAAGAGAAGTGATGAGCAGAACGAAGCAGGAAGAGAGATCAGTCATTTTTCATGAGGATATGTAAAAGGAGGTAACGGGAGGAAGTATGCAATGTACAGGTGTATGTACACTGTCAAAAAAATCTGGTGATTGTTTTATATTCCTCATTATATTTAATATTTACAACCACTCTAGGAAGCACCTAGAATTATACCTATTTGATATGTCAGAAAATTAGGGCAATACAAGATTAATCAATATGTCCAAGGATAATATTACTCATAATAAAGATCACATTTAAGCCTGAGTAATTGTGATTATATAGCCCAAGTCTTGAATAGAAGCCTGAAATTGGAGGCACCTGGGTGGGTCAATTGGTTAAGCACCTGCCTGTGGCTCAGGTCATGATCCCAGGGTCCTGGGATTGAGCTGCACATTGGGGTCCCTCTCAACAGGTGGCCTGCTTCTCCCTCTATCTCTGCTGCTTTCTCTACTTGTGTTCTCTAGCTCTCTCTGTGTGTGTGTCAAATAAATAAGTAAAGTCTTTAAAAAAGAAGCAGCTGTAATTGTCTCTCCATAACATGAGGTAAGAGAACAGAAAGGTGTTCTGGGGCAGCCCCAGTGGCCCAGCGGTTTAGGGCCTGCCTTCAGCCCAGGGCATGATCCTGGAGTCCTGGGATCGAGTCCCATGTCAGGCTCCCTGCCTGGAGCTTGCTTCTCCCTCTGCCTGTGTCTCTGCCTCTCTCTCTCTCTGTGTCTCTCATGAATAAATAAATAAAATCCTTAAAAAAAAAAAAGAAAGGTATTCTGAAGTTCCTAGTCATCCTATAGTCCTTAAAGACAGATTTAAATGTTAGGTAACCAGCTCTCTGGTTGTCTTTCCCCTGTGTAGGAAAACACAAACTTCAGCTCCAAACTTGCACTGAATTTTCCATATTCTGAGAGGAACCAAGATATGATATTAAGCAAGATGTGGTACCTTGGCCCAGAAGAGCGCGAGAGTGTGTATGTGCGTGTTTATAATGGAATATTATCAGAAGAAAAGCTGGGAATATAAACCAGAGACTAGTTTGCTGAATTTGTTCAGGAATTTTAATCGGCTGGCTGCAAAAATTGTAACACAAGCTACAATTAATACAATGCTGCATGTGAGCTCACATATTACGTGCTTTGTGTCCATTACACATTTCCCTCTCAATAAGAAACCTATGACGTAGGTTTTGTGATCAGACAGTAGATGCTAGGTTTTGCTATAATCACAAAACAAAGAAAGGAAGCCTTATAATTTCAGTTACTTAAAAAATAAGAGTTTACTTCTTACCACGTTATGTGTCCATTGCGGATAGTCAGGGGTGTTTGCAAATCAGTCTCTCAGAAACCGAGGCTGACACATGCATCCATAATTGTTGAAATTATGAGCTAGGCACTGGCCATCAAAGTCCCTGTCTTGACACATGTGAAACATCCACACCATATCAGCTGAAATAATCTACATTGACCATAGCTAATTTCAAGGATCAGGACAGTGGACTCCTATTGTGTGACCAGAAATGGAGAAAGGACTGGTAACACATGATAGTCGCAGCGACTACCATAGTCTTTTCCTTGTCACCAATATTGGCTCACTCTCTTTTTTCTATGGAGAAGTTTGCAGTGGAGGAGACCACTTAGGGGGCTCATCCAGTTACACTATCGAGTCCAGGATTTCTGGGTCATGTGCAGAGAGCTCTTTGCTGAAGATCATGGGTATGCTTTGGTCTCTCCATCAGGTATGACTTACTTTGGGTCAGACATACCTGAACGAATGGTTGAAGCTGTCTTCTCTTATAAAATAAAGTGGCAGAAGAGAGACAAGATGAGCACAGTAAACACTTCTCTGTAGGTAAAGTGAAGAAAGAAATGTACACAGCAGCCACTTGTCCGTAGCAATCTTAAATCTTACTGTGCAGGCACCACATGTGCTGGTGTCCTGGACCTGCAAAATATCCCTTTTTAGGCATTGTTTATGCCCCTCTGGGGGCTCCCAATTTATTCTTCTCTGTGGTTCCTGACTCTGAGGAATTTTTCCTTTTCTGTCATCCGGCTTGGGTACAGCTGAATCGGGTGTTTGAGAATGTGCTTCGTCTGGGTCGAACAGACTTTTCAGCTTACTTTCTGCTTTTAAGATTGGGACCAAAGGGTTATATTAGGTCTTGTGTTGCCACAGAGATTTTTGCATGAACTACTACTCTCTTAAAAACTCGTGAGGAAAAAATAAAAATAAAAAAATAAAACTCGCGAGGAAAGAAAGGTCAGATTTCAGTGGCAGTGCTGAAGTTTTGAAATCTTCCAAACAGTTACAAAAGATGAGAAGGATTAAGTTAACAAAACCAAGGACCCCAAAAAACTTCTACAGAATGCCACTTGATGAAATACCATCAGGCCTTGAGAGACGTGAGTGGGGACAGAGCACTGTGTGCTGATCAACAACTGTGCAAGAGTAATGAGGGTGAACAGAGGGAATGGAATGGCCCCAAGAGAGCAGAACTCTCAGGGAATCAAATGATCACTCACCTCCTTAAAATGTCCCCAAATACTGTGAAGAGCTCCCTGGGGCTCTGTGGGCACAGAACCAAAATTAGGAGCTGGTTTCCAAATTATGAGTCAGCGAAAATAAGCTACAAATCAGTTCAGGTGGAGCCGGAATAGTCTGGGCTCCATGGACGTTTTTCTGAAAGCGGCCTTATTGAGATGTAATTCACGCCCCATATAACCCGCTCACTTGGAGTGCACAGTTCCATGGTGTTTCGTGTACTGACAGAGTTGTGCAACCATTACATCAGTCAGTTTTAGAACATTTCCATCATCCGCAAATGGAAGCTCGTATCTCATTTCTAACTTATCCGGCCCTAGAAGACACATAATCTACTTCCCATCTATATAGATTTGCCTCTTCTGACATTTCATTTGAATAGAATCATACAGTGTGTCCTCTTTGGGGCTGGCTTCTTTCATTTAGCATGATTAGTCCAAGACCCAATCATATTGGAGCATGTATGAATGTTCCATTCCTTTTATTGCTGAGTAATATTCCATTACATGGACCTAGCATATTTTATTTATCTATTCATCAGTTTGTGGGTATTTGGGCTGTTAGCACTTTTGGGCTGCCATGAAAAAGCTACTGTGGGTATTTATGTGCAAAGTTTTGTGTGGACATATGTTTCCATTTATCTTGAATGTATCTGATAAGTTGGATTGCCAAGTAACATGGAAATACTAAGTTTAAACTTTTGAGGAAATGCCAGACCATTTTCCAAAGTGGTTGTACCATTTCACATTCCCACTATTAAAATATAGCATTTGAATTTCTCCACATCCTCAGCAAAATTTGTTGACTTTTCTTTTCTGCAGCCATTTTAGTGGGTCTGAAAGAGTCTCTTGTGCTTTTGAATTGCAGTTCCCTGGTGGCTGGTGGTATTTATGTGCTTATTGGCCATTTGTGTATCTTCTTTGGAAAAATGTCTAGTCAAGTCCATTGTCTTTTCTTAATAGAATTACTTGTCTTTTTATCATTGCGTTGTAGGAATTCTTTATACTATTATAGATTGGAAATCCCTTTTCAAATATATAGGTGGCAGGTGTTTTTCTTCCACTCTGAGTTATCCTTTCACTTTCTAGGTGCTATGTCTTGAAGCACAAAGGATTTTAATATTGATGAAGTCCAATTTATCCCTTTTTTTTCTTGTTATTTGTATGTTTGGTGTTATATTTAGCAAACCATTGCTCAACCCATGGTTATTAACCCTTCTATTTTCTTCTAAATGTTTTATAATAGTAGCTCTTACATCAGGCCTGTGCCTCATCTTGAGTTAATTTTTGTTTATGGTATGAAGTAGGGGATCCAGATTTCCCAATTTGTTTTTTTTTTTTTTTTGCATGTAGATATCCCATTGTATCAATACCACTTGTTGAAGCGACTGTACTTTCCGCAATGAACTGTCTTAGCATTCTTACTAAAAATGAATTTGCGATGAATGTAAGGGTATATTTCTGAAATCTTAATTCTTTTCCATTTATGTATATGCTTATCCCTTTAAGAGAACCACATTTTCTTGATTACTGAAACTTTGTAGTAAGTTTGAAACTAGGACATGAATTAACATTCAGCATTGTATTTTTTCAAGTTTGCTTTGATTCTTCCGGGTGATCCTTGATATTTCCATATGCCATTTGAAAATCAACTTGTTAAGTTTTGTAAAAAGCTCAGCTGGGATTTTAGTAGAGGTTGCATTGAATCCATAGATTAATTTAGGGAGTTTTGCCATCCTAACAAATATTTAGTCTCTATTATATTAATGTGAATAATTCTGTTTATTTAGATCTTAAAATCTCTTAGTCATAATTTTCAGAGTATTAGCTTTGCACTTTATTTGTTAAATTTATTTCAAAGTGTTTTACTTCTCTTTATGCTATTGTAAATGGAATGTTTTATTAATCCCACTATTGGATTTTTTGTTATGTATAAAAATTGATTTTTTATATTGATATGTCCCCATAACTTCACAAAAATTATTTATTAGTTTTAATAGTTTTTTTAGTAAATTTATTAATTTTCCGTATAGATATTGCAATGCATGTAAATATAGTTTATTTTTTCCTTTCAAATTGGGTGACTTTTATTTTTTATTTTAAAAAATTACCATTATTATTCTTTGCTTAATTGCCTTACTAGAAGCTATAGTAAAAGGTTGGATTGAAGTGAAGATAGCAGGAATCTCTGTCATGTTTCTTAGAGGGAAAGCATTCAATCTTTCATTATTAAGTATGATGCTAGCTCATTTTTCTGAATGCCCTTTTTCAGACTGAGAATATCTCCTCCTAGTTGTTGAGTTGTTTAAGCTATTGGGTATTTAGAAAATACTTTTTCTGTATCCATGGAAATAATCATGTGATTTTTTTAAAAAATTGTATTAATATGATTTATTACATTAATTGATTTTCAGCTATTAATCCAATCTTGCATTCCTGGGCTAATCCTACTTGCTTATGCTGTGTTATCCTTTTTCTATGTCACCAGATTCAGTTTTCTAGTATTTTATTAAGGATTTTTGTGTTTATGTTCATAAAAGACATTGGTTTATAGTTTTTGTTTCTTTGTGTGATGTCTGTCTGGTTTGAGTATCAAGATAATCTTAGCCTTAGAATCAATTGGGAAGTGCCCCCACTTTCTCCTGCGTTCTATGAAATTTCACAGGTGTTTTAGAGTTGGTATTATTTCATAAAATGTTTGGTATAATTCTCCAGCAAAATAACTTGGGCCTGAGTTTTTATCTGTGGATAGTGGTTTTGATTGCTAAATAATTCTCTTTACTTTTTTAAGTCTTTTCAGATTTTGCATCTTTCTTGAGACAGTTTTGGCACTTTTGTCTTTTTAGGAGATTGTCCTCTTTTTTTAAACTTTTTTAAAGTTTTCTAATATTTTGGCAAATAGGTGTTCATAGTATCACTCATGATCCAGTTTATTTCTATAAAGTTGTTAGTATTTTTCTCTTATTTCTGGTTCTAATAATTTCAGTCTTTTTTTCGTTAAGTATAACAAAGTATATGTCAATTTTGTTGATATTAGAAACAAACCTTTTTGTTTCAATGTTTTTTTCTATTGTTTTCTATTATTTATTTTATAATGTGCCACTCTAATCTTTATCATTTCCTTCTTTCCTTTTGCTCTAGGGTTAGTTTATTTTTCATTTACAGTCTCTTAAAAGAGGAAAGTTTGGGTTATTGTTTTGAGAATATTCTTTGAGATTATTCTTATTTTTTAGTGTGTTTACAGCTATAAATTTCTAAGCACTGCTTTAATTTTGTCCCATAAGTTTTAGTATGTTTTATCTTTATATTCTTTGATCTCAAAATATTTTCTGATTTCCTTTGTGATATTTTTTCTCTGAATCATTGATTATTTAGAAGGTATCCAATTTCCATACATTTGTGAATTTCCCAAATTTCTTATTTATATCTAACTTTATTCCTCTGTAGTCAGAGAGCCCCTTTTTAAAGAAATAATTCCACTTATTTTACATTTTAAATATATTAAGCCTTGTATTATGGCCTAGGATATGGTTTTTCCTGGTGAAAGCTCTATGTTCAATTGAGAGGAATTTGTCTTTTCTTGCTATTAGGGAGAATATTCTAAGATACCTGCTAGTGTAGTTTATAGAGTTTTTCAAGTCTCCTGTTTCCTTTTTTATCTTCAGCCTAAATCTATCAAAATTAGTGAATGTGAGATACTGAGATCTCCTGCTATTAGTGTTGAATTGCCTAACTTTCCCTTTAGTTGTGTCTGTTCTGACTTCAAGTAATTTGGGGCTCTGTGGTTACATTTATAATGGTTACATTTTTCTGATGGTTAGATAGATCTTTTCATTATTATAAAATGTCATTCTTTATCTCAAAGAATGCTTTTTATTTTATTTAAAAAACTTTTAATTAAAAAACTTTTTTATTCTTTTTTAAGTAGGCTCCATTCCCAACATGGAGCCCAATGTGGGGCTTGAACTCAAGACCCTGATATTGACTGAAGCTACCCAGGCACCCTGAATATTTTTTAAAGTCTATTTTGTCTGATATTAGTATATCTACTTTAGCTGCTTTCATAATATATATTTTTTCTTTTTATTTTCAAGTTGTAGCTCAATATAAAGTGTGTCTTCTGCAGACAATACATAGCTGGTTGCTATTTTTACCTTCATTTTTAAAATCTCTGCCTTTATACTGTATTAGATAATCCATTCACATTTAATGTTATTATAAATATAGTTGAATTTTCATTTACCATTTTATTTTACCTTTCCTATTAATCTGATGTGGAATTTTTTTGTTGCTGTTGTTTATCAGTTCTTCTTTTACTATTTTCACCTGCATTTGGTGAATATTTTCTATTGTAACATTTTAATTGTTTTAATGAATTATATATATATATTTCCAACTATTTTCTTCATGGTTGTTCCAGGGCTTATAATATATCTTAGTCCATCTGAGTTTACTTTAGATTTGTACCTTAATTCTAGGAAGTACAACAACATTATTCTTTACCATCTCTCTGTTTTGTTCCTCTTTTTATGGTATTATCGATATACATATTATGGGTATTTATGTTATAATTCCAAAATACATTGTTGTAATTATTGCTATACCTAATTTAATCTTTTTTTAAAAAGTGATAGAAAGGAGCAAGATATTTTAGTGTTATGTTAAACTTTTAATTTACATTTTCTGGCTTTTTTATTAGTTTCTGTGAATTCGCATTACAATTTTGTGTCACTTCCTTATTCCACTAGAGCTTTGCTTCCACCTACTTCCTTTATGATGTTTCATGAAGTATATTACCTTTCTGTATGTTATTTTGGCCTATAAATACAATTATAATAATTTTATGCAATATTTTTTATATCAGTTTAAAGAAGAAAGGAGTTTTTTTTTATAATTACATAATTACCTTTGTAGATATTCTTTCTTTTTATATGCAAATTTGAATTTCTGTCTGGAGTCACTTTCTTTCTGCCTGAAAAATTTCCCTTGTTATATCTCCTCTAGGTGGATCGACTAGTAATGAAGTCTCAGTTTTTGCTTGTTTGGGGAAGTATGTAATTTACTTTCATTTTTCAAAGATAGTTTTGCTGGATATAAAATTCTTGTATGGAATATAACATCCTATTGTCCTATGATTCCAGTTTTAATGAGAAATAAGATCTTGATCTTAATGGTTTTCATATATGTGATTAGTCGTTTTCTTTTGCTGCCTATAAATATTTGGCTTTGGTTTTCAGCATTTTTATTATAATGTTTGAGTGTGGATCTCTGCTTATATTTTATTTATTTATTATTTGTTTTCACTTATTGCTTTAAATTTGTTGACCTTCATCAAATTTGAGAATTTTCTATCATTATATTTTTAATCTTTTTATATTTCTTTATCTCTTTTCTTTCTAATACTACTTTTACATCTATGTTGGTATGTTTAATGGTGCTCCACATTTCTCTAAGGATAATTTTTAAAAATTATTTTTTTCAAAAAAATAAAAATAAAAAAATAAAATTATTTTTTCTCTCTATTCTTCAGAGTACATAAATGTAGTTGATCTCTCCTCAAGTTGGTTATTTTTTTTCTTCTTCCAGTTCAATGATGAAACCACCTAGTGCTTTTTTAATTTTAATTATTAAACTTTTAAAATCCAGAATTTCCATTAGTTTTTCTTTTTTAAATTATATTTATTGATATTCTCTAATTGATGACACATTGTCATCTCCTTTTACTTTACTTTTTAATTCCACTATAGTTAACATACTGGAAGTATAGTTTTTTTTGTTTGTCTTTTTTTCTTGTGTTCATTTCATTTCTTAATTTCTGCATATGAACGAAATAATCTGGTATTTATCTTTCTCTGACTGACTTATTTCACTTATCATTATGCTCTCTAGATCCATTCACATTATTGCATATGGAAGATTTAATTCTTTTTTATGGCTGAGCAATATTCCATTGTATTTATATTCACCACATTTTCTCTATCCATTCATCAGTGGACACTTGGATTGCTTATAAAATTTGGCTATTGTAAATAATGATGCAATAAACATAGGGATGCATGCATCTTTCCAAATTAGTGTTTTTTATTTGGGTAAATACCCAGTAGTGGAATTACTGGATCATGTAATAATTATATTTTTTTAAATTTTTTGAGGAACCTCCATAATATTTGCCAAGTACATCATTTTACGTTCCCACTAGCAGTGCATGAGGGTTTCTTTTCTGTACAATCTTATCAACATTTGTTGTTTCCCACTAGCAGTGCATGAGGGTTTCTTTTCTGTACAACCTTATCAACATTTGTTGTTGAAATGACCAGTGAATGTTAATCCAGGGGTTATTTTGAAAGATAGCCTTCCAGGCCTTTCAAAATTATACTGAATAAATCAAAGAAATTGCCATTGAGATTGAAATAATGCATTAGAGTTCAGAATTTGTCGCCTTTCTGTAAAATCATACCCAGTGAGCACCATTCCTTGGCCACATTTTGAGGAACAGATATTGGTCCTTGTGATCCACTAAGGAGTGCCTGTTGAATTGGCCTTCTACTTCTTTAAAATTTCCATTTTTTTTTGAGGAATATTTTGAGGTTATATTATTATTAGCAATAACATAACTTGACATGAATGACTAATATTTTCTTTATCATACACAAAGTGTGATTAGAAGTGTATTTAGAAAATGGTTTTTACTGATTTGTGATACAAAATATAAGCAAACTTAATCTGCTTACTGTGAAAATGCACTTTCAAGACTCCCCTTCTACATTAAGCCCCTTCTGTATGGAAAATCTGGGGCTACCTGCTGGCTGGTTACATTGATGAATGATGACTCTGAAATGGTTTGCAATAAGAGGAAGTTAAGAGTCTGCTGGATCCTTCCAGTAACTGGGATCTCTCTCTACTCATATGTCTAATGTTCCTGGTGTACAAGTAATCTTTAGTTCAGACTTACAAATATCTTCTTGTTTACAGAGTTAGAATCATTTCATTTTTAACTAACCCTAAGAGAAAACAAAAAGCCAGGTGGTCTGGAGGAAGTAGAAAAATCTGTATTGAAATTTGGTTCTACCTCTGAACAACTGGAGCATGATTGGATAGGGTACCCTTAAAATATTTGTTTTATTAAGGTATCAAATAGGTCAATCTGAATTTAATTCAAGGCTACAGACTTTAAAAGCAGTGGCATCAGCACATGGCAGAGAGGGGAGAAAGGCTTGACCAGGAATGGGGAACTAGCTGGGCATATTAAACCAAATTTTGGCAACAAGATATCTTGTTCTTTGGAGAAGAGGCTCCAGGCAAGGATATGTATACTGATAATTAAGTTAAGAACCCAGTGACTGGGGAAATAAAAACCAATATCAGAGTGATGTGGAGAGGAAATTGCATCCTCCCTTTTTCATAAGACATTTCCTTCAGAAAAGGCTAATTTGGTAAGCATTTGCTAAACTACTGGATGGTTCTTTGTATTTCCATTTCTAGGGGCACAAAAGGGCCTAGAGTCTGGAATTGGGTCAGACAGGGAGAGAAAGAACTAAACTGAAGCGTATTTCTAAGTTTGGGGACATTAGAAGAGCAGAAAGTCAGGCAGTCTCCACAGAAAGTTACTTTCCTGAATGCCTGCTTTCCTCCTAGAGCTTCCCTGAGAGGCAGTCCTAGGTCATGGGATTTATGATAATTATTTCAGAGGATTATGATTGGGTTGGATTAGGACATCTAAGTAGAAAATCTGATACACAATAAGTTCAGAAATTAATATCACTTATTTTGAACTCATTTGAAGGGTGCTTATAACTCTTAATTTTCTCAATTTTTCTTACTCTCTGTCACAGTTTTTTTCCCCCTGTTTTGTCTAAGCCACTCAACAAAATAGAAATTTCCCCTCATAATTCAATAATCAGTACTTCATGGAAATTTAAAATTAACATATATACTTATCCAATAATTCAGCTTTTAAGGTCCCCACCCAATTATAGAAGAAATATATGTGCAAAGTACCTACTTACTTGGAGAAAAGTAGAACCAACTTAAACATCAGTTAGTGGATATAAGGTTAAATACATGATGGAACACTTACACAGTGAAATACCATGCTATCTCTAAAATAGAGTACATTTCTATGAGTTGATTTTAAAGTAGAGCTGAGATACAAGGGTGGAAAAGAGAAAGGTCATTTGTTGTATGTTTGTTTGCATAACTCTTTTATAGAAGAATCTGAAATACTTTCTATTTTTAAATGTAGTACATGAAAGGTGTGGTGTTTAATTTTTATTTTATATTTTATAATTGTGTTTGGATTTTAAAATAGTTAAAAAAAAACAGATAATCTGATTTTTTAGTTCATAGACTGAAAAAGTGAGAAATGTGTGTTGGCCTGAGACACAAATGCAATAATTCTTTACTATATGTCTTACTTTTTTTTCTTTAAATAGTTGAAATATTTCATCTCCACAGAAAAGCACAAAAAAATTTAAAAAGCTGTATAATCCCAAACATAGTTATTACCACCTTAGCATTTGCCATCTTGGCTTCAAATCTTATTTATAAACAGACACAAGCAAAACTGCTCTATTGGACATTCTGCTTTTACATTTTCTGTGCTATTTCCATTTCTCCTTTAGAATCACTATCCTAAAGTGGTGTACTTCTCTCTCATCCATGTGTTTTTTGACATTTAGTCTTTACAACTCTTTGTTTTATCATTATCATTGAGGCTTACAAGATGTAGTAACTTATACTGCTCACGTGCATAGTAAATGATGAAACTTAAATTCAAACCCATGGTAGTCTGTCTTAGCCTTCATGTATATTTTACTAAGAAGTGATTATTTTCTCTTGTAATTGCATTTATCTTATCTGAATCAGGGATCCCTGGGTGGCTTAGCGGTTCAGCACCTGCCTTTGGCCCAGGGTGTGATCCTGGAGTCCTGGGATCGAGTCCCGCATTGGGCTCCCTGCATGGAGCCTGCTTCCCCCTCTGCCTGTGTCTGTGTCTCTCTCTCTCTCTCTCTCTCTCTCTGTCTATCATGAATAAATAAATAAATAAAATCTTTTAAAAAAATATCTGAATCTTACTATTATGAGTTGAATTATGTCTCCCCCAAAGATTTTTCATTTCTAACCCTCAGTACCTGTGAATCCGACCTTATTTAGAAATAGGATGTTTGTAGATCTAATGACTCTAAGATGAGGTTATACTTGATTAGGATGAGACCTAATTCAATATAATTGGTATCCTTATAAGAAGAGAAGAGACACAGACAGGCATAGAGGGAAAAGTGCCATGTGAGGATGGAGGCAGAGACTGGAGTGATGTAGTTGCAAGCCAACAGACACCAACAGTTGATGATGACCACCAGAAGTTAAGGGAAAGGCATGAACATATTCTTCCCTAAATCCTCGAAAGAGAACATAGTCCTGATGACACTTTGATTTTAGATTTCTAGCCTCTAGAACTGTGATGTAAGATAAATCTGTATTGTTTTAAGCCATCCTAATTCACAATACTTTGTTACAGTAATCCTAGGAAACAATACATTTTTTCATTGAACAAATATGTGCATCAATATGGATTCTTGAACCAAATTTCCTGGGTCCATATCCTGGTTCTCCTGCTAACTAAATGCAAGATCTGGAGCAAATTATTAACTTCTTTCTGCTTCAGCTATTGAGGATATTAAGAAGCCTTTAATGCAAAACAAAGTGAAAGGAAAAAAGTAATAAAAATAAAAGCATATTTTGGCAGTATATAAAGCAAGTCGATTATATAGATTATCAAAAAACTAAAAGGGACCACTAACAATGAATACATTTAGCAAGACTGATCAATAAATAGAAAAAACACAAGAATATCAGAAATGAAAAGAGAGAGAACCATAGTTACATATTACAGTATAGATTTTTTTTAGATCTTAAGAGATTCCTATTAACAATTTTATGAAAGTGCATTTAGAAATTTAAATAAGAACAAATATTTTCTAGAATATAGATGACTGATATCAGCCAAAGAAAAGCATCAAAAATCTAAATAAACCAAAAAATAGACATTGAATTGATAATCAAATTACTTCTCTGAAAGACTAGTTCCAGACATTTTTACAAACTCATTTCCCAACCCTTTGAAAAATAAGAATAATGATTGCAGAAAGAGGTAATTGTCTAGTATGGCATTGATAACAAAATTGTTCAGGACAACACAATCAAGATAATAACATGCAATTTTACTTTTGAGCAGTGATGCATATATTCTAAGTGAAATACAAACATATTACCTAAATATTACCTAATTACTAAGGGGATAATATGCCAGAAATGTGATGATGATTTAGCATCAAAAAACATAAGACATATCAGCAGTAGTGGTTTTCTGGAGAAAATCTTAAGAGTATCTCAATAAATGAAGATATGACAACATTTTTAAAAAATGACCTTCGTTAAAGTGATATATCAAAATCTTACTGAAAACACGGTTAATAATTAAACTTCATAATCTTTTTCATAAGCAATTTGTACATCTTCTATGAGCTTTACTGCTCCATTATTATCTTTTATTTCTTTGCATTTTCTAATTATTTTATAGTATATACAAACTGTTAATTTTTATATTAGAACTTTTATTCACTCGTTTTGCTGAAATATCTTAGTTGGCTGACTGTCTACATAGAAAAAAGAACTTTAGTTCCCATTATAATATATTTTATTTCTTTTTCTTATCTTATTGCATTAACTAGTGGTGTTAATGATGACAAGATAATCACTGAACTCATTTCTAGTCAATATGTAATATTTGTGGCAATTTATAGGAGGTACACTACAAATGACCAATGATGAAATAAAATAATATTCTCAGTAATAATCAGAGTAATACAAATTAAAACCACAGAGAAGCCATTTAACTCACATCAAATTGAAAAGTATGAGAGTCCCAAAGGTTCATAAAGGTGTAGAATATCATAAAATCACAGTGACAGAAGTATAAATTTATGTATTCACTTACAGCAGTGGTTCTCAAAGTATTATCCCCAGACCAACAGAATTAGCATCACTTGGTAAATTGTTAGAAAGTCAAATGGTCAGGCCTTGTCCCAGATCTGCTGATTCAGAAACATGGCTTAGGGACACAAAATCTGTGTTTTAATAGGACTCCCTTATCCTCGTTCCAATTGTGATACCAAAACATACTAAAAGTTCCTGACTTAGAATAACAAGCTAGTAAGTTATTTGATATTATCTGCCAAAGAGAAAGGTATAACGGTTCAAAGTATAAAACCTCGAGGAACTCATGGATCCATGTAAGGAACATGAGGCGAAAGTTTAGACTGTATTGTCTGTGATAGTATAAAATTGGAAATTTATTATAGTTGACCTTCAATAGGAAAATAGATAAACTGCAATAGAACCAAATAAAGGAATACTGCATAGCTCTTGGAATGAATTAATGAAAGTGAGTAAATCTCTCTTAGTTAAAAATAATTTTGAATGATAAAGCTATGCTATATAATGCTACTTAAGAAAGTGAAAGTTTATTGAATCTCCAATGTATGCTAGGCACTATTTACGATTCTTTATGTGTGTTTCTACATTTAATTCTGTAAGCAAGCCTCTGAGAGGAAATAGAATTAGATCCATATTTGAAAATGAGGAAAGGCTGGTACCGAGAAGTTAAGCACCATATCTAAGGTCACATCACTAGTAGGTGGCAGCCTGACTCTGGAGTCTGAGCTCTAAGCAATAGTGCCTCTTAGTATGGAAAATTCATCATTGATCCTAAGTTGTTAACAGTGAAAAACAGGACCATATGTTATTAATGAAGAAAAACCAAATTCAGAAGCGTAGCTACTTCTGAGGGGAGAGAGAGTAGGTCCTGGGAAGGTTTAAACTTGACTGGAAATGGTTCTCTACTTAAGTTTTGAAATAAATAGAGCAAAGTATGAATATTTTATTTAAAAGATCCATTTTTTGCACAAACTTTGTTTATGATGTTAAAAATGCTTAATATTTCTAATAAAACCTTATCTTTTATACAAAGGGTGCTTTTAAAATTGGACTTTGAAACAAATTTTTAATTTATTTAAGAACCCAGGAAAATTCATGAAATAACTTTCAAATCACGCAGATTTATGACCTGAGACAAAGTTATTAAAAGAAATACATCCATGGAAGACCAGAAATAATTTTGTCAGTGATCTCCTCAGCGAAGTTAAACTATTATTAAGTATTCTGGGCATGGAGATAACTAGACGGTTATATTTAAAAGGACAATGACATTCTAAATCTATTTCATTCTTTGAAATTTAATTTAAAAATTAAAAATTTTATGTATGCAATATCCAACACGAAGGCAGCATCTGGTTTACTTCTTAGAGACATCAGCCATCCTTAGAAGATTGTTCAGAGCAAGAGATGACTCACTTTTTGTAGTTCCTGGACAGATCAGAGCAGATTTTAGACTATCTACTATTATCACTAACTAATAGAGGCCAAGCTGTTCCCACCTTCACATCATCAGATCTTAAGCAACGTGTGTCCTGCAATCAGTCACCGTCAGATGTAGACAGAAAAAGATGAACATCATCTGTTCTCCGTGTCATGGTCATCCGTCACTGCCTTGGGGGAATTCCGTAGAGCCTAAGGAGGAATTGTAAGTAGTGTAGAAAATGAACCCAGAATGAGAACTTAGGAGATATGTGTGCTTGTCCCAACTATGTTATAAAAATAATAGAATTTTCGGATGTTAGCATTAAAGGGATCTCATAGATCATTTCGCCCAGTGCCATCATTTTAAAGATGAGATTCAGAGTGAGGAAGTGACTTGGCCAATGCCATATCCAACCCATCATCAATTATTTATCGAGGAACAGATGAATTGAAGTGAGAGATGTGCTCACATACAAATCCTGGACTCCGAATCTTGGATATACTACAAAACAGTGGGACTGTGTCTGGGGTGGATCAGTATCTCTTACAGCTCTTTTAATTTTCAGTATATTAAACAGGGTACAGTGAGCCCTCCACCTCCATCCAGGTTTACCGTGAAATTAGAACAAAATAGAAGCATTTTCCCACTTGTCTCTGCTTTGCTTTTGGTTACACCTATTACTCATCTTTCTGCTTTATTAATTCCGCGTCATAAAATAAACTCTTGTTACCACCAACTTTTTAGAAGATGACAGGAAGCATTAAATCTAAATGTAGAAGTGTCTAGTCCCCAAAGATTAAGATGTTATACAGATGGAAGGGGAATTGGAGAGTGGTTTACCTGTTGTTTGATAGACTATTGCAACTTCTCCTATTCAGCCATTGTCTTGGAGTTGCGGGTGTGTGCATGTGTGTATCGAGGGTGGACAAAGTAGAGGCAGGTGGGGAGGGGAAGACGCATGAAGTACCCAGGAAGGGACAATAGCAATTTGGAGACATAGCCTGATAGGGGAACAATGCAAGGAGCCTGGAGTTGGAATACAAACTATCAGTTGTGTAATCTAAGCAGAAACCAGTCTGGCCAAACTGCTCATATAGAGATAAAAAATAGATTTGAATGTACTAGCCACTTTTACCCAAACCCAACTTCACTTACCATCATATATAATCCAGAAACAACTCACAGGCATCTTTTCTGTGTCATCATGTAATGTGTGGTTCTTGAAAACATGGCTGATGCAAACCTTTAATGATGCTAAATACCCATGTCAGTTGTCACTAGGAGAACTGAGCTCCCAGTCAACCTCTTCCATGTGACTCACTTATCACAGGGCCTGATCTGAGATCTGCACTTCTCAAAATGTGGATCCTCCTCTTGGTGTTTAATTGGGGCCAGAAAGCCCCCATAATGAGTATTTGCGAAGTGTTAATTTTAGTTGACAATTTAGGGAAGGAAGATACTGTTATTTAACACCTAGTTTAAAATATCTTCACATAAAATGAACATATCCTACAGTGCAATGCAAAACCTACATACAAATAGGAAAACCAGTGACTAAAAGAAGTTTCCCATAGCATGTGCTTGGGGTAATCTCATAGGCCCTTGGGTCTCTACCTTTGTCATCTGTGCTGTAAGGGAGAACTGTTCCTAATCCTCTTACTTTACCATGTATCAGGCATTGGATAAGAGTTGTCCTCTGGGATCCCTGGGTGGCTCGGCAGTTTAGCACCTGCCTTTGGCCCGGGCGTGATCCTGGAGTCCTGGGATCGAGTCCCACATCAGGCTCCCTGCATGAAGCCTGCTTCTCCCTCTCCCTGTGTCTCTGCCTCTCTCACTCTCTCTCTCTGTGTCTCTCATGAATAAATAAATAAAATCTTTATAAAATTAAAAAAAAAAAAGTCGTCCTCTGGGAGGAGCTGTGTCCCTAGTAAGACAGAGATGGCTTTCTTGGACTGAAGTCCAATGCCATTGAGGAACTCAACTGTGAGCTCTCAACTATCAAGTATCTGCAGTTGGAGTAATGAGTGCCTCAGTCCTGAGAGGAATCTGGGCTGCATACCCCACAGCCCCTATACCCCATCTGCCAGTTGCTCTCCATACTTATCTTGCAACACAATTCTGTGGTGAGAATTAAAGGGCTCACTCTGGGTATGCTTTGCAAACACACGTACCCTGACAGGGCAGCTGATTCCAATGAGAACCATCTAAGGTCTTCAAGGGCTGGATTATTGTATTTATTTATTTATTAATGAGACACACACACAGAGAAAGAGAGAGAGAGAGACAGAGACACAGGCAGAGGAAGAAGCAGGCTCCATGCAGGAAGCCTGATGCAGGACTCGATCCTGGGACCCCAGGACCATGCCCTGAGCTGAAGGCAGGCACGTTAACTGCTGAACCACCCAGGTGTCCCCAGGAAAAGCCTTTTTACAGACCACTAAATAAGCTTCTTTTCCAAAATTACTATTCTTTTTGACTCCCTCCCTGTCCCCCTCAAACACATTATTATTATTTTAATTTTAGTGAACATATAGTACAACTGGTTTCTGGAGTAGAATCCAGGATTCATCATTTATTACAACACCCAGTGCTCTTCACAGAATGTGCCTTCCTTAATACCCTTCACCCACGTATCCCATTCCCTCATCTATCTCCCTCCATCAACCCTCTCAGTTTGTTCTCTATCATTAGAGTCCTTATAGTTTATCCCTCCCTCTCCTTTTCACCCCCCCATGTCTCTTTTTTTTTTAATTTGTAAGGTTCAAAATCTTAAAATCTTAAAAAGCATAAAATGTCACTTAGATAAGTTGTCAGGTGTAACCCAAGCACCTGATGCTAAATGCTGGTGCACATGCTTTCTTCATATGACCCTCTTTACTTATACTTTGCCTCCTCCCAACTCTAGATTATTTTTTTCTCCTTTTTTCTGGATTCCTTATGGGGCTAGTTCAGCATAAGGAGGGGTAAGCTTAGAAATATACAACAAAACAAACCCAGATATTACTAAGAAAAATAAAAAGTAGCTGAGATTTAAAAATGGTGAGATATCATGAACTAAGGGCAGGAAAAATTAACTTGCATGCATCTGAAGTTCAGAGGAGAAAGGGGATGGGAGAGAAAAAAGAACGAGACTTATAAAATTAACACAAAGGAAGAAAAATCACTTCGTTTATTTGGATTTGGTGTTATTCATGGCTACAAGCAGATACCGAAAGTAATCATTTTCAAGGAGGCAATAATAGAGGAAAAATTTTGGAGGAAACACTTGAAAATAAGTTATTAAAAGTAAACTATTACATGGATTCTGATTTGCTTTTATCTAATTTCTTGATTTCTGCTCTTAGAATTTATCAGTTCCTTGTTATTTTTAAATTTTAAAATCATTTTCCACCAACCAAAAACTACTGAATTTTGTTCAATAACCTGCAGCTCTGTTTCTAATTTTCAGAGGGAAATAATTAATGCTGTCACCAGGATCTTCCTTCTTATTGTTCTTTCTGGCCCAAGCAGAGCCCATCATCAATTAGAATCTGCATCAGTTAGCAATTGCTGTGAGAAAAAAAAAAAGAAAAAGAAAGAAAGAAAGAAAAAAGACAAACAAAACAACAGAATCTGTGGTGGTGGATTATATGGAGTATCAACTTGGGGGAGCTTAGGTAGGCTTGAAGCATGTAGCTCATGTTTCCCTTTCCTGGGTGATTCCAGACCAGTGTGGGCAAGGAGAGGCATTTTACTCCAGATGCAGAAGGTAGAAGTTGAACCATGTCTTTTGTGTGGTCAGAAGCTGTCTATGTGACGGCACTGCCATAGCACACCCCCTTGTCTCCTGGATCACATCATTGGAACCAACAGGCAACCGAGCTGGTCTATCCTCCAGCTCTCCTGACTCTGAGCCAGGTAAGAGCTCAGCTCTTCCTTCAGGGACCCCCATCTTCTAAGTTGAAGGTTTGGTGGGATGAGCAACTGAGAGGAGTCCCAGTCCTCCCTGCTCACCCTCACAGGCGCCAGTCTATCTTTGCTTCCTCTTGCTTCCCATTCACATTCTTTTCCCAGGTGCCTGCTTTTTGGAATCAGCACGAGGTACATACACAGCCTCATACAGAATGTGTAGCCAGTTGCAATAGGTCAGATCCCTAAAAATTTCCTCTTTTCCTTGCTTTCATTCTGCTTTTCATCTACTAGAATTTTTGTTTATTTGAACAAATCTTATCTAATGCAGAATTTGGAACTAGAAATAGTCCTAGAGGAAAATGGGTGACAAGAAAATCTGGGCAAGTATGTAGTTAGACATCACTAAATGGACAGAAAATAGATATAAATGTGTTTCCAATTCAAATGCTCACCAAAGAGCAATGAGGATCTTCATAATCAAGTGGGTAAGATGATTCATCTTGTGGACATCAGTCAGCCTATTTGCCTAGTTACCCATTCTTCCCATGAGCTCTTGAAAAAAGTGGCCATAATAGCAGAGATGATCATGCATTGGCTCAGCAACCTGGTTTTTCCACTTACCAGGGCCAACTGGCTGCATTCACTGCGGAGTATCCAATCTTCCAATAACAAATATCAACACTGAGTCCCGATTGGGGTAACATTCTCTGAGTGGATAAACCAGACACCTGGAAGAAACTTGATTATACAGGACCAATTCCATCATGGAAGGGGCAGCACTTTGCTCTCATTGGAATAGATACTCTGGATGTGGATTTCTCTGTTCATAATGCTTCTGCCAAAACCAACATCCCTGGATTTGTGGAATATCTTATTAATTGTATTTCACAGATGATTCTGACCTGGACATTTATTTAAAAGACAATGAAGTATAGCATTGTGTCCATTCTCATGGAATTCACTGGTCTTACCATGCTCCCCACAGCCCTGAAGGAGCTGGTTTTACAGATTGGTAGGATGGCTTTTGAAGTCTCAGAAATACTTCAAATGTTAGTTGGAGTGGCATCACCTGGCAGGGCTTGGCAATGTCATATAGGATGTTAATGTTCCAAATCAGTGACCAACACACGGTACTATTTCTACTATAGACAAGATTCATGGGTATGATTATAAAGGAATGGCTGTGGAAATTGATCTTCTCACTTTGACTCCCTTGTGCTAGATGAGCAAAATATTTTTCTTCCCCTCCCTGCAGCTTAGGGCTCTGTTGGTCTAGAAGGTAGTTCCCAAGTGGAGAATACTTTCACCACAAGAGACAACAATGGTTCAGCCAAATAGTTAAACTGGAAGTTGAGACTGTCCACATGATGCTTTGGGCTCCTCATACCAGTAATCAATAGGCAAAGAAGAGGGATATTTGTACTGGCTGGTGTAATTGATTATCATGGGGAAATTGAGCGGCTGCTTCACATGGGGGGGGAGGGAAGAACTCTGTTTGGAATACAAATGGTATCTCTGGAGTGCCACTTAGTATTCCCATGCCCTATGAGTAAAGCCCTTGGAAAACTAGACAACTTAATACAGTCAGGATCACTAATATGTAGACTCTTGAGGAGCAAGGAGACATGGCCAACTAAGGTGCTTGCTTAAGGCAGTGGTAATAAGGAATGGGCAATGGAAGAAAGTGCTTAAACAACAGCAGCAAAACTCAGCTATGACTGTGGGACCAATTTCAGAAACATGAGAAGCTTGTGTAAATCCTGCCCAGGGTTGAGTTTTCTTAAAAGGGCATTCTCGTGCATCTGCCATTAGCTGAAAGTTTGGCTGTGACACGAGGCTCGGCTCCAGATGGTCATTCATCCTCCAGCAGACTAGTTCACTGTGGTCTCAGACAGTAGCAGAATTTCAAGTTGAGCAAGAGGAAGACGAGAAAAGTGTAGAGCAATACCATGATGTCTGCCAGGCTAGATTCAGAGCGTGAAGGGACCACAGAGTTTCAACACAAAAGGTGAGGATATAAAAAGTCCCTTCATTGTGGTCGTTAATGCAGTTAGGGTACCATGGAAACTTAGTTTATCGAATATACTAGGATGCCGATAAATGTGTCACTGAGCAGTTTGAAAAAAATGTTAAAGTCTTAACTTAGATTTTGACCACACACTCCACCTACTTAGAATTTGCTTCATTTTTCTGTTTGTTACTAAGAATTCAACCACATTTTCCCAGGGTTACCTTTGTATCTCTAATTTTGATGCTTTATGAGATTTGATCTTTGCTCTTTCCTGATTACCCCGAGAAATGACAACAAGAAGCTTATTCGTGGCACCCCGTGAACTATATCAGACTCCTCAAATTAACATATTCTCTGAATAAATTTTGTGTGGATCCTGTGCAAACTGTAGCTTCTAAGACAAATCATCTAACCGTTTTTCCATTCATCTAATTTGAGCCATATGAACTCGCCAACTTTCAATCTTTTTGAACTATAAAAAATGGCAGTTTCAGACAGCTCAAATAGTAGATGACTGAATTTTTTTTTTCTTTGTCCCCTGTGGCACAGTGTCCTCGAGATGTTTCCTGGCATTTAATACCACCTGGGACCTCCCATCTTTACATACTCTTTTCGGATGCAGTTCCCTTGTGCCTGGCCTACTTAGTGGGCCAGCTCAGGCATTTAGGAGACTGAAACATCGCCATTAACTGCAGGATCAAAAGGCAACAAGAGGAAGCTAGTAAGCAAAGAAGGCAGTGAAATCTCCTTCTTTCTCCTGTGAAAATGTCAGTGTCCCCGGGAGGTATACATTCGTTTTATTCTTTTATTGTGTTTGAACTATACTGGGGTAATAATAGTCTGGTATTTAAGGCAGTTTAAGATGAAAATTTTCCTGTTGAGCAGTTTCCATGTGTTTGTTAGCACCTTATAAAAGTCTATTAATTTAAAATTGCATTTGTAATTACAATTGGCTTAGGATTTACAAAGTGAAATGGGTAAATGGGGATATGTGTGGAGGTAAGTTACAGGAATGGGTGAGAAAAGTAGGAATGGGGAGTTTTTTTTTTTCTCCTCTTTTTCTTTTAAAAAATGATGATGATTTTTATTTGAGAGGCTGATATCTGGAATGTTCTATTTCTGTTTATGTGTACAAACCAATAGTATGTATTTATAGTCTATCATTATAAAAATAGACATGGAATCATAATGTTCTTGAGCCTGGAAGAGTTTTAACAGTCTACCAGATTAACTGCCCAAGTCTCCTCGAGTTGTCATCCATCTTTTCCAAGGGATACAATCATTCAGGTGATACTTGATCCCTCCCAGGGTACTCTTGCAGTGTAGTCTGTCCTATTTGATGCATTTCCAGTAATTAATAGTTTTCTCAAATGAGCCAAAATCTGCCATGAAATGTTTGTCTATTGATCCTAGTTTCTCCATTAGAAGACTATTTAGGAAAAAAAAACAAAAAACAAATTGAGTTTCATTTGCATAACATAGAGTTAAGAATTGTCATTTTGTGCAAGTATTGTAAATTGGAAAAGACTATAAGCAAATATGTGCTATTATTACTGTTTCATATTTTAAAAAATCAACTATTTGAAATCAGCCATTAGGTCAGTGAATTGAATAATTTATTCAAAAATGACCTAAGCTTCTTTGTATGATTAAATTCCTAAATTAGAGTAATATTATCAAATGCTAGTCACTTATATTTAATTGGAAGTATGTTAGAAGCTTTTTATAGCTGTATTTTACTTTTTCCAAAGATGAATGAAGGGATGAATATACATTTTATGAATAGAATCATAACATTCAGTTAAATATTAATCTAACCTTTGTGTATTTTAGATAATTTATCTTACAAAATGGGATTTAGATACAACTATTTATAAATATTTTTATTAGAAAGACATATGTCTGAAAACAATTATTTAAACTTTTTTTTCTTTGTTATAAGTAGCTTATCCTACACTGTGCATATCTACTTGGCAAGTCATGGTTTTGTACTAAGAATTCATTAATTAAGAAAAGAATTAGATGAAGAAATAATTGATACTATATGACTTTCTTATACTTCTGGGAATTCATCTGCATATCAATAGCTATCATTCTGAGACAGAGGTTTGTTTTTTCTTTAATGTTTTACCCCACTTTCTCTTATCTTTATAATCACACTATGTTGTCATTGGTCCCAGGTTAGATGCAAAAATTAAATGGCTGAAAAACAGAAGGACTTAGTCATCAACCCAAAGCCACACAACCAGTGACTGGCTGAGCAAGATCTATCTGACCCCATGACAGTCTAGGATCAAACTTACTGTTTGACTCTTAGTCAAGATCATCTACCTGACTGTGCTCTCCATGTCTTTCTGATGAGATTCCTTGCAATTCTAATGTGCATTTTTTGCTTCCTCAAAGCTCTTAAAGACAAATTCTCAAATTGATTTAGCTGACCTGGCAAGCGAAAGTCAATGTCACTACTTCGGGTCTTTGCAAATAAGCCTTTTTCCTTTGTTGTGATCAGAAATTCTGTCTAGAGCTCCAACCCTGGGCATAATTGTTTGTGGAATGCTTGGAGGTTACAAGTGCCCCTGGCTGCTTCAGGCTGCTCAGTGTTCTCACCCCCACACCCATCCCACAGCTGCCTTGCTTTTTTTTTTTTTTTTTTTAATATTTATTTATTTATTTATTTATGATAGGCACACAGTGAGAGAGAGAGAGGCAGAGACACAGGCAGAGGGAGAAGCAGGCTCCATGCACCGGGAGCCCGACGTGGGATTCGATCCCGGGTCTCCAGGATCGCGCCCTGGGCCAAAGGCAGGCGCCAAACCGCTGCGCCACCCAGGGATCCCTGCCTTGCTTTTTAACTGTATTTCTCTCTCCACCCTAATCTTGAAGAAAATACCTGGTGGGAATTAAGTCCTTCTAGTATTTTTGCTCAGGTTTCTATTTGATCCAGCCCAATCTGCTGCACTAATTTCCCTGAAAACCAGCCTGCCCTGCCCTTCCTGTGCTCCAGAATGCCACCGGAGTGATCTTTAAATATAACCAGAACATTTCCTCTGCTTAACGCCACCTAGTCCACCCCATGGAATTAGCTGTCTATAACCTACTATATAAAATCAGTACTCTAAGCTGCTGAGAGTCGGGCCTTAGCCTACCTTCACAGGGGCATCTTCTCTGTGAAAGTCGTCCACACCAGGACACCAGCCACACTAAACTTGTCAAAGTTCCTATGTGAGTTGTCAGTTATTGTATTAGTTTCTTAAGGCTCCTATAACAAATTGCCACAGATTTGATGACCTGAAACAACAGATGTGTATAGGGTAATGGTGGTGGTGGCCAGAAGTCCTAAATTAGTATCACTGGGCCAAAATCAAGGAGTCAGAAGATCCTTCTTCTGAGAAGTGAGAATCTCTTCTTTGCCTCTTCCAGCACTTGATGGCTGCCAGCATTCCTTGGCTTGTGGACATGTCACTTCTATCTCTGCCTCCATCACAATGTCTTCTTTTCTGTATGTGCCAAATTTCCCGCTCCTTCTCTCTTATAGAGAGGTATTTGTGCCTCCATTTAGGGCCCACCTGTGCAATTCAAGATAATCTTCCCTCTTCCCCAACCCCAAGATCCTTAATCATATCTGCAAAATCTCTGCCATAGGAAATAACATTCATGGGTTCTGAGGATGAGGATGTAAAATTATCTTTGGGGGCCATCATTTTGCCTCCTGCAGTTATCTATAGCTGAGTAGCATATAACCCCCTTAAAACAATAGTATATATTAACTCATATTTATGGTGAGCCAGGAATATGGGAATGGCTTCAGTTGGGGCCTCTGGGTCATAGTCTTTTACAATACCATAGCTACCTCAGGACTTAATTTGGAAGGTCCCACTTTCTTCTTGTGGTTGTTTTAATATTTAGTTACTCCTGGGTGGTTGGACTGAGGCCTCAGTTCTTCATGAGCTGTTGGCTGGAAGCCTCTCTCAGCTTCTTGCTACATGGCATGGACCTCTTTGTAGATCATCTCACATCATGGCAGCTTGCTTCATTAGAGTGAGAAAATGAAGAAAGGCTAAGTAGAAGTGCCTGGAGGAGGGTGTTAGCAAGGTGGAAGATTGACACAGGTGTCTTACCTGATTATGGAAGTCACATGCTATCAGGTGCCTTGTTCCATTCATGAGATGAAAGTCATTAGGTCCACCCCATGCTCAACAGAGGGGATTACACAGGGGCATGGATACTAGGGAGCAAGGGTCACCAGGAGCCATGTCAGAACCTATCTACCTCAGCTCTGCAAACCTCGCATGATCCTTCATGGCTGTGGGCCTTAGTGTGTGCTTTCCCCTCGGGCTGGTCCAAGCGATCTGCTTGGAGAATTCATCCATAAGCTCCTGCTCTGATCTCCAAGGCTGTCTGGTCAAGCAATATTTGGAATCCCACAACATTTTATTAACACCTTTTCTGTGCTCAGTACCTCTCTGGTAGTGTTCAGCATAGAATTGGTGCTCAATAAATATTGTTCTGAATAATAGCAGTTTTCACAGTTGTGTAGGTTTTTTTCTCTTTTTTTTTTCACAGTTGCATAATTTAGTCCTTATTTGATTGAAATGTACTTGAAGTTCATTGTTCATAATTTTCCTTGGAGAATATGACTAAATCTACAGTGGTTTAGCAGTGTTTCTTCAACTGTATTGCATAAATTTCTTAAGACCTCTGTTAAAATGCAAATTTGTATTCTCTAAGCCTGAGCTAGAGTTCAAGATTCTGAAGTTCTAACATGTTCTAAGCTGATGCCCACGTTGCTTGTCCGAGGATCACGTTGTGATTTGTAAAACATAGAGAAATGAAAGCAAGAATAACGTTAAAGAAGTTATAGGGAGGGATATTTGAGTTCAAGTTAAAGAAATGTTCCAAAAGTAAAATTGGTATAAAAAAGGATGTGGGGGAGGGGTGTATATATAGTATGTATATAGTATGTCTGTGTGTGGCTATGGGTATGAATTAATGAGTTCATTTTCCCTGGGGTCAATCAGATGTGGGCTGGAAGTCCAATTGTTGAGGATGATGTGACTCGGGTAACAACTAGAATAAGTTCGAATTTTCTCAAAGTGACCCATAAGGTGCTATTTTTCTGTTTAGGTGCTTAGGGATATCCATGCAAGAAAAACCTAAAATATATCTAATTTTATTTGTGTTACCTGTTGAACTTCTGCATAAGATTTAATTTTTTAAAACAAATTTCACTTCTTAGAATGCATACTCACAAACAAAACACACACTGACACACAAAAGACGCTCTACACCAGCAGAGTTTCTGATTCTATGAGGCCTGATCAGAGAACACAATCAGATATTAAAGACAAGGTTCCTTGATGCACAGCCTTTCAATTTGTTATATAAGAATCATTCTCCAGTCTCAAAACCCTTGACTGGATTGCAGTGAAAACTCATGATCTACAAAAAGTGTCCAACTGCTAAATCGCTCAAAACCCCACCCAGTAAGCAAACTGACTCACAGAATCCAGAATCCATGAACCATATGATAGTGTGCTCTGTTCCCAGGAGAGCCCCTCTGGCCTTCCTACATCTTACGTGCTATTTGTTCTGACTTCATAGATGACTCTAAGAGACAATGTGACATCATGGAAGGAAAAGGTGGGAGTCCAGAGATAGGGTTGAGACTCCGCTTTCCTCAAGCCCCCGCCCTCTCCAAGCCTCTACCCACAGAAGGGTAGTTCTACATCAAAGTTGGCAAACTTTCTGTAAAGGGCCAGAGAGCAAATATGCCATTCATTGTGGGCCAAACAACCTCTGTCGCAGCTGTTCAGCTCTGGCATAGACAACATGTAGACAAGAGTGTGGCTGTGTTCCAGTCCGACTTCATAAAAACAGATGGCGAGTTAGATTTGGCCTGTGGGCCTTACTTTGCTAGCTAACCCTTGTTCTACAGGACCGTTGTGCACCTGCCCAACTCAGAAGATTTATGATTTAAAATTATATAGGATCTGGTAAGTTTTCACTGAGATATTAATAGATTATACTGGCTTGAAATATATTTGCTTTTGAACAGGGAACAGTGAGTATCTGAACTCAAAGGGACACAATGCTACAGAAGATTTTCAGGCATCGGGGTCAGGTAGCAGGTAGCGGTGGGGTTATTTTTGATTCAAGGATCTTTGGAGGGCCCTGAGAGTATGGCAGGTTGGAAGTTATTTGCCCTGTCTATAGGTAAGGTCAACCTGGTTACTTAGAGGGAGCCATTAGCATTTGAGGGTCCCTGTTGAAGCCTTTCCGGGACTGCTTCCTTGCCAGGACAGCTGAGAAGCCACAAGGGGAATAATGAGCTCTGTTGTTGGAACTGTAAATAATGAACCGACTGCAGTAGTTCTGCTCCATAGGGCCCCATACTGACTGCTATTCAATTGTAAATATCCCCTTTCTGCTGCTGTACTGTAGGACAGAGAGTCGTTGCTATATATTATGCTAAATATTCCCTTGAATCCAACTGCAGAAAGAGAGAGAGGACAATGCAGGCGGCAAAACCAACCCATTAACTTGCTGTACATCTGTTTCCGTCTCCTGATAACTCAAGGTGCTAAGACAGCCCACGCCTTTCCTTTAAGACACAGGGATATTTTTATAGGTATGGAATGCGCATGTGTGTATATGAATACATTGCCATTTGACTCCTTCAGTGGCACCTTTCTGGAGATGAGAGACCGACTCAGGCCATTTATTTTTCCCTGCAGTGTTTTTCCTCTTTCCCTTGGTCTTGTTCTGCTTTAGCTGATGCAGAGCCTTTCCCCTTGAGAAGCTATTGAATAGCTGGGGAGATATTTCAGAGATGCTTAAATTAATATTCATTTCCCATCTAGTGCCCACTGCTGTCACCAAGACCCTGGCTTGGATTCCTAACCAATTATGACATTAACTCTTCCTAGCTGGGATCCTTCCATGTGCCAGTTTTCTAGGCAGATTCCTTACTCACACTTGTTTTTTTGAACTTTGAGATCCTGGACTCTGAACTACGACCCAGTCCTCTGGACCTGGCTTATTTCTGCTTCCTGTCTCTGAATTTGATCTCCAGGCTTTTATGGTTCCTACTAAGCTTTTGGAACTTTCCCTTACTGAACAGTGCTTACAGCAGGGCTGTTCAAAAAGTAAATTTATATAGCTGCAGAACGTAAAGGGATCCTAGAAATCATTAATAACTCTCTATTTTAAAGATGATGACTGTGAGGCCAGAGATGTTGTCTGATTGGCCAATGTCATGCAGATTACACCCAGGTGTCAGCCTCCCTTCCACTCTCCACCATCTTCCTTCTCGTTAGTTTCTCTCCTTCTCTTGTATTTGGGCAAAAGTGTTTGTGTTTCCTCATATCCTCTCATGACTTGGTTCCAGCCTTAGGTTAAGAAATGAGTGGTTCTTGGAAATGCTGAGGTCTTCCAGGACTTTGTTAATATCATGTTCCCAACTCTTTAAAGTGCTATCAATTTAAGGATGTGTTTGTAGCATACATCTCCCAAATATCCAGGTGAGATACAAGTGGTAATTTCTCAGCACAGCGTGATGTAACTTAAAAATGGAACACAGCAGTGGGCATCCATGCTGTTAAAAAGCCTTCAGCCCTCCCTCCTTGGAGGATTTTTCACTGTCTTTTTTATAATAAGCCTCAGCCTACAGACATATTGTCCAGATATTTCCCAGTTTTATTATCAAGAGTCCCTTCACATCCCTTATAGTCCCTTATAAGGCTTCTTTCAAGTGCCCTAATTCCTATTTACTCCTGTGGATCCCTGTAGCTCTTTTTCTTTACCATATACTCATTGATCAAAGTCCAGATTCCACCCAAATGTCAGCCTCTCGCCTGCCCCCACTATTCTCCTCCCTGGGCAGTCCACTCTGTTCTAGTAAATTTGACGAGGTTTGTGTTTCCTCACATCCCTAGTAGCCTTATCAAATCATTCTGATAAACCAGGCTGTCCAATATAAAGTAAGGGAATTTATGAGTTTAAGTGTCTCTGTTTTCTTTCTCACTTTGCTTGTACTGAGAAAATAGCAGAGAATTTAGACTAGACTCAAATTTTAAACTTCCTCCATTTTTAAGTCAATTATTTTGAAAAAAAAATAAATATCCTCATTGGCTTTGAGGGAAAGAAGGAAAATAATCCTTGCTAGTTTCCCATTATGGGAGTATAGCTTATGTCAGATACGCACTTAGGCATTCTTATGTTTTCTTCTCCTTAAGTGCATCTTCAATTTTTCTGACCAAAAATCGAGGTAGGCAGAGGGCTCATGAATCAGCTTAACCCATTTTCACTTGCAGTTGCAGCAAAATGGTGTCTCCAGAGGGGCTGTGTTGTGGAGGGAAGGTGTAGTTGGGAGTCTCTATTCTTGGATTCCAACCCTCACTCTGCAAATAACTTAGCCGCATGCCTTTAGTTAAATCATTTTACCTGTTTGGAATTTAATTTCCTGAAGGAATACTTCGGCAGCAGGAAACAGAAAAATGGAGCAGTCATAGTTTTATCAAACAGAGGTGACTCTCCCCTGTAACCAGGTATCTGACCATTGGTAGCCTCTGCTGCTGTTTCAGTAGCTTTATAGCACTAGGGCCAGCACATCTACAATTCTTCCGGCCTTGGCCTTATTGTCTCAATATGTAAGCTGTGGCTCCGGGCCTTAAGTCTGCATTTAGGGCAGGAAGAAGGGGAGGGAAGCAGCCCTCTGCTTTTGAACCTTTCATCAGCAAAAGGAGAAGCCATCTCAGAAGTTCCCTGAAGACATTTACTCATTTGACAAAATCACATGAATAGCCCAGCTGCGAGGGAGGCATAAGCAGTTAGTTGTTGCAGTCACCATGGTGGAGGCAAGGAGAAGAAAGGGATTGTGATTATGTGTTGAGTTAGCCAACCCACAGTGTCTACAGTGCCTCAAAAAGGCAGAGGGTGTGCTGCAAATGATCTCGAAGACCTCTCCCAGCTCTGCCTGTTTGTGAATCTCTGAATAGGGAGAAAGAATTCAGTATGTGGCATTGCTTTTACGTGTATAGAAGCTCCTGGTTTCTATGCAAGTTCTCCCCAGGAAAGCGTCCTCTGATACTCTAGGTGCAGGTTGGAGAAGGAGTTGGAGAAAATGTTTGGAGGAAACACTGATGCTGTGCCTCTCTGGGTTTCTCCAGACAGTAATAGAGTCCTCCCATGGTAGCACAGTGTCATCCCCAGAAGGAAATGGAGGAGACCAGCAAGATAATGCTGTTTTGACAATTCTAGGAAAGGGGAAAAATGAAAACATCTGTTCAGATGGAAATATTCCTAAGAGAAGTAACACACATGTTAGTATTACATAATTATTTTTCAATTATTTTAATGATTTTCAATTTAAGAAGTTTAAAATATCTAAAGACAAGCATTTCATTTTAAAAATTCCTTTTCACACATCAGTGGGATCACACAGATTTGTGCCAGAGGGCGAAGGGAGGTGGGGACTGGAGGAAGGTGGTCAGAAGTATCAAACTTCCAGATATAGGCTAAATGTACCCTAGGCATGTGAGGTGCAACATTACTGGAGCTAACACTGCTGGATGATATACAGGAAAGTTGAGAGTAAATCCTATGAGTTTTCACCATAAGGAGAAAATATTTTACCTGTTTTCTTCCCCTTTTCATTATATCTATGAGAAGATGAATGTTAGCTGAAACTATTGCAGTAACCACCTCACAATATATGTAAATCAAACCATCTGCTGTACACCTTAAGTGTATACAGTGGCTCATGTCAATGGTTTCCTAATAAAATTTGAAAAAAAATGTCCTTTGTCTTCCATCACATATCTAATTTTGCATGATTATAGACAATCTTACATGCATACTATTTTGTGCCCTGGTTAATTCCCTCACCATAATCAGGTTATTATTATTTGGCAGACAGAGGTGTAAGAGGAAGTGAAATGGGAATGGCTGAATGAAATTGTCACAGAAGGCTGGAGAGAGAGGGACAGCATAATCCTGGTGTCCTGGTGTGAAACTTGGTTCCTTTACCAGTGTGTCCAAGTTCTTTGTGTGATTACAAAGATGGGGGCCTAACAAAAAAAAAAGTAGGTTATGGCTACAGGGACAGTGGGATTCTCCTTAGGAATCCAAAATAGGTACGTAACAGCCAGCTACCTCTTGGCCTTTCTTAACCACTTGTAGGAAATAACTTTGACCTACCAAGCTCACCTCCTTTGCTTCTATGGAGAAAGCTGCTTTATAGTATTTCTTTAGAAGGGCATATTTACTTACTGTATGCTTTAAGCACATTCTGAGAGGAAAATATGCTGCTGACAAGGACTGGGTCTTCTAATACCAGGAGCACACAGAGAAAAGCTGATGGGATCCAGGCAAAGCATATAATGTGTGATTTTGTCAGTGAGACACAACAGAACGGTAGACAGGTGTTAACTGGAGAGTAGACATTGTCCTCAGATCTTCATTTGTTTAATGTCATATGAATTCATGAGAGTTTGGGTCTCTCGTCTGGTACACGGGGGTGGGATCTTCATTTTTTCGTGTATGGTTGCTCACAAACCATTGTGGTTTGCCCTGTTTGAGATGTATTACATTGATGACTCTGGTCTTTTTTTCCTATTTCTGGACATAGAATTGTGGGAGATGTAGAAGTGGTAATTTAAATATTTTGGGAATCATTAATGCAGTTTGCCAATAGTGTTAATTTTTCCTCCCTTTTGAGCACACACGATTGCATTTTTGGCTTCTTTGTGGTTATTTGGGCCAGTACAACTAGTTTTTTAAAAATATAAGTGATGAGTTTACTTCCATATTAAAGAATTCAATTATGCATTGTATGTGTGAGAACTGTTAAAGCTTTCTTCCCCTCCAGTACAACTAGTTAACACTGTTCAAGGTTGTTGTTTCTCTAGTTGTTTGTTCACAATGAACAGAACTCTTGGGGAATCTGATAGAAGGAGTGAGAAATACACCTTTGTTGGTAAGCCATTGAAGTTTGGGGGATATTTACTACTATTCCAAAATTTAGTCTATCCTGACACTAAAGCCATTTTCTAACATAGAAAGAATTTGAGATATTTTACCTCAGGCCATTAAGAAAAAAATGAAACTGTCAGGGGCATATCAGAAGTTTAAATATAGCATATAGATGCAGATTTACTCATCAGAAAGGGAACTGGACCTAGTTCTACTTCTCCTAGTGATTAGTTTTGTAACTTGTGGCACATCACTTGATTATCCAATGCGACTATCAGTTCTTTTAAGAAAAGCAGGGTAATGTCCTGTCTTTCCTTTTATTTATCCAGTTTTCAAAATAATGAATTGGCTCCCTGTCAACTTCAAAAGGCAACCAATTACCTAGAATATGAATCCACTGTAATTCTTATTAAAGCTCAAATTATCGGTCCCATTTAGGTGTCTTTTTGAATTGGTTCCCATGTACTTTTGGAATCACCCTGGTAGTCTTTGATATGTTCCATGTTCTCTGCTATGTCAAGATATTGGAGGCCAAAGTTAAGGCTGAGCCACTTATCCAAGAAGCTTCAGTTTCCTTTAATGGAATAGAGTTTTAAGAACAGAGTCTGGACTTGCTATTGGTACTAGTTTGGTCACAGTCTTCTAACCTTTTCATGGACAGAAATAGGGGGGAAAAATATATATATATGATATGTTGTGAATTCATACAGATCTTTCCAATTAAAGTTTAGGACTATAATACTTTTGCTTAACTTCCCTATTACTATTAGGAGATAATTTTCCATGGATTTCTTTTGTTCTTGAAGATGTTGAGAGCAGAGATACTGACCATATGTGTTCTTGACTATCTTCTAAAGGATATTTGTATAGCACGCAGCTTTAAAAGATAAAGATAATGTGGGATCCCTGGGTGGCGCAGCGGTTTAGCGCCTGCCTTTGGCCCAGGGCGCGATCCTGGAGACCCAGGATCGAATCCCACGTCGGGCTCCCGGTGCATGGAGCCTGCTTCTCCCTCTGCCTATGTCTCTGCCTCTCTCTCTCTCTCTCTCTCTCTGTTACTACCATAAAAAAAAAAAAAAGATAAAGATAATGTCTCTCTCTTGAACAAAGGGTGGATTTGTGTACTGTCTAGGATAAAAAAAAAAAAAATCTTTATCACTAGGATAAAGGCTAGTGAATCAGCCAAGGTTCTTAAGAGAAGGAGAATGAATAGGATAGATATATTAAGAAAAAAATAAGGAATTTTGCTCATGTGATTCTGGGGGTGGCAAGTTCAAAATCCCTAGAACAGGCCAAGAGCAGGCTAGAAACTCAGGCAGGAGTTGATGTTACAGTCTTGAGGCAATATTTCTTGCTCTCCAGTTTTTACTCTTAAGGCCTTCAACTAATTGAGTGAGGCCGACCCACATTATCAAGGGTGAGCTCTTTTACTTACGGTGAATTGACTGTAGCTGTGAATTGTATCTATACAACACCTACACTAGTATTTGACTAAATCACTAAAAATGATCACCTGATGTTAAGCTGGTTTGCTTACAGACCAGTTTGTAAAAGATTCAGTTTCCCCAAATTCCAGGTTACTTGACTGTGATGCAGACTTGCTGCATTGTGCAAAGATCTAGGCTCCTCTGTGTCACTATTATGGGTTTTAGGGAACAAGGAGAATTAATGAAAATGTAACACTAACGCTCATGCTTCTTGCTATAAATAATAAAGTAATAGGTGGTGAGTTAAAAGTGCATTCCATCAGCATCCGTGAAGCTGTGATGGCTTTCCTCTTAGCTTTCAAGTTAGGGCAAAATCTCAGACCTGTCACAGTTCTTGACCATTACATCTCTACGTTTTTCCTTTCACAGTAAGAGTTTTGGTTCTCAAGAACATAATCACAGTGAATAGTAGAATGTTCTGTAGTTATTTGGTTTGCTTTATCCACCTTACCCACATTATTGTCTTAGAATAGCAGGAGTAATGACATCACTTCTTACTGTGATTACCAAAGAACAGTTCCCTTTTTTTTGCATATCTTATCCCTAGTCTCCTCTTATTACATTAAAGTCATAGTAAGTCTACATTTTCAGATTATATAATCATGACTTTCTTCCTTTATACCCCATTTAGCTTTAGTTTTACAAGTAGCTATACATGTAATAGTACCAGCTATTATACTGGTGTCTCTAGTAATTTTGGTTCTCTGAGGTTTTTTTCTGTGGTAAATTCCTTTAGAAGGTCTTTTGGGGACAGTATGACAATACGACATGAATTCATGCATGCTAGTCACAATCTGTGTCTTTTAACTTAAAATCAGTTTTGTTTGTTATAAAGTTTTTGTTCCATTTTTTTTCCTTGTATGTGTAAAATATATTATTCAGCATTCTTCCGGCATAAGACCTATCTTTCGGAATATCTGATGATAATTTTTTTCTTGAATCTCTTTTCTTTTTTCCATGAAATTTTTCATGAACTAAAGTTTTTAGTGTTCATTAGCATTTATTTTTGTTTTCTTCAGAAAATGCTATTGTTTGTATGTTGGAGCGTCTTTGCTTATCGTTAATAATTGCCATTTCTTTCAAATTTTTGTTAACTCTTTCTGTTATATTTTTGACATTTTCTTTCTTTACACCTGCTGTTTCATTTAAGGCATTATTTGGTGTGATCATTCTCTTTTGTTGTCCTTCTAGTTTAATCTTCCTTTCTATATTTCTCTTTTTGAGTTTATAACTCATTTCTGAATTTTCTAATTCTTATTTGTTTTTATTGTTTTAATAATTTATATATATGTGCTAATTTTGAGTTATTTTTACAGTTTTAATTCACCTACCTTCTCTTTTTGTTTGAGCATGTTTGATGATTTCATTATATATAGGGATATTATCCTGTTTTTTTTTTTCCTTTTGTTTTCATAGTAACTTTGTATGGAATTTGATTTTATGCTTTTCCAATGCTCAGATTAATGGATTTTAGTTTTCCTGAAATTTTAGAAGTACATCCAAATAGTTTTTTTTTCCCCACAAAATTCTGTCCTCTGTTATTGTTGTTGAATGTTCAAAAATACTATGGCTCACATTCTGAGACTTCCTGGTGCTATTATTTCCACTCACTTTTATTTGAATATTATCACCCCTTTTTCTCTGTTGTGCCCGTCCTCTTCAGTCTTCATTCCTCACAGATTATTCTCCATGTGAGGCAAATGGGTTTCATGAGTTTATAAGGGTTAGACTGTCCCAGCCCCCTCAGTTCTTCCTAAGGGTCTCTCATTACTGTTGGAGTCCTTAAATTTACTCATCACATTTTTCAGCGAAGTCCTGTTTCATGTGTTGGAGTTTTCATATTCTCAGGTTCATCACATACCCATTGGTTCCTTCTGCTTCCTTCCATTCAGCCAGTAAGATCTTTGCACTGTCAGTCTTCTGTTCCCTAAGTGGGTTTATGTTAGATACCTTATCACCCAGCTTTGTTAAGAATGTTGTACATAGGTTTTTAATTTTTATCTCTAGGTTCTCTTTTTTTATGTGAGAATTCAGGAAGACCAGAGACTGTGTGGCTACCACAACTGTCATATTTCTGGAATTACCCCATCCATTTATTTTTTATTAAAACAAGTTATTTAATAGCTACCATAATGTAGAAATTCAGAGATATAAAATGAACAAAGTGCTACCCCCTCTGTTGAAGTACTAGTGCAAAATTGAGAAAAAGCTTTGAATGCTATGTCATTAGTTTTTTAACTTAAATTATTTTGTAAGAATGATATGCATATAGAAAAGTGCACGTCTTAAATGTATAGCTCAATGAATTCTCACATACTGAAAAAAACCAAGTAGCTAATATGTACATTAAATAACATAATATTATCAGTATCCATCAGCTTTCCACTTATCCTCTTCCTTTCCCAACCCTCTGACTTATAATAGTATAGGAATAACCACTCTCTTGACTTCTAACAGTGTATATTAGCTTTTTTCATTTTTTGTTATGTGACTGGAATGATATGATATGTACTTCTTTGGTCTTTTTTTTTTTTGCTCAAAATTATGCTTGTTATAATCATCATTATTTTCATGTATAGTTATAGTATTCATTTCTGTGTTAATAAATATACCACAATCTATCCATTCTACTGATTATAAACATTTGTATACTGATTTGGGACTATCATGAATAGTGGTTGTTAATGAACATCCTAGTGCACGTCTCAGACAAATAAATATATGCATCTTTGTTAGGTATCTACCCAACTAAGGATGGAGTTGCTGAGTCAGAAGTTAAGCATATATTCAGTTTCAGTAGCTACTTTAAAACTATTTTCAAAGAAATTTTACTGCCAATTTAATTTTTATTCAGTGCTGTGGGTATGATCTGAGTCAGGGAAAGCTATGACCAAGACTGACCTTTAGGAAAATAATTTTGGAAATTCTTTGTAAGAATAGATTGGAGGGTTGCCTGGGTGGCTCAACTGGTTAAGCAGCCAACTCTTGATGTTGACTCAGGTCATGATCTCAGGATCTGGGGATGGAGCCCGTATTGGGCTCTGCATTCAGCAAGAATTCTGCTAGAGATCCCCTCTCTTTTCCCTCTGCTCCTCCCCTACCTCCCACTCATGCTCTCTCTCTCTCTCTCTTTTTCTCTAAAATAAATAGATAATATTTTAAAAGATTTTATTTGTTTATTCATGAGAGATACAAAGAAACAGAGGCAGAGACACAGGCAGAGGGAGAAGCAGTCTCCATGTAGGGAGCCCGATGTGGGACTTGATCGCAGGACTCCAAGTCACACCCTGGGCCGAAGGCAGAGGCTCAACCACTGAGCTACCCAGGCGTCCCAAATAGATAAATTTTTAAAAGAAAAATAGTAGACCGAAAGAAGGAGATAAAGAAGACAGTAAGAGATTAGAATATATTAAATGGAGTAGAGGAAAAGGTATGGATATGTATCACCCTGTGGTCATAGAATCTGCTAACCCTGTGTAAGGGAGAAATCATAATGACAGTCTATATAGAAGTTTGAGTGGGATGAGGATGATGAGTTCAGATAGGCTATGCCAATGCAGAAAGACCTCAGGGCCTACTTACATGCAACTCTATCCCTCTCCCTTAGCTCCCATTCCTACAAGTCTTGAGGTGATTCCACAGGCTTCCTGGAACCATATAAATTAACAAATAAAAGACCATATATTTTTTACACTTAACTAGTAATGCAGTGATTTCAGTAATACAGGGCCTTAATAACATAAAACACCCATTGAGAAGAATCTGAAATTACTACCTCCTTCTACTTCACACTACTATATCATTTTTATTTTATGTCACACACAAAAGTTCTTGAAAGGAGCTAATGGAGATTGACAGCGCCTGGCTGCTGCTCTTCCCTTGAGGTAAACAAGTGAACACCCACTTCTTTATGCCTAGGCAGTGCTGTATCTATCTAGATCCCTGTGCTCAAAACCCAAAGCTCTAAATTGTAATGGCCCAGTTGTTGTGTTTTTCCCCAGCCCACCTTCCCCTATGAATAGGAAGGAGAGTGTTCCCTGATAGCCCAAGAAAGGGAATGTGACACCAGCAACTCCACATCATGCAGAAAATCTCATTTGGGGACAGTGCTTTGCTATGTTCTATAGTTTTCTTCAATCTTCCAGTACTGATGAAATTTACATCTGAACAGACTCTACCTCTTACAGGCCCATCTGCTTCTGCTGTTAATTTTTTACCTGGAGCCCTAATTATAACTGGCTCCAGGCGGAAATGCCTGTGACGTCACTATAGGGAGATCAGGAGTTCAGGTGGGAAATAAGGTGCTGGAGCAGATGGACACCCTCTGAGCAATGATCTTGATGTTTTGTAAATATTCACTCCGTAATATGACAGTATAAGGAAATACTGAAAACAGAAGGAAGGAAAATAACTCCTAACTTCACCATTCCTTTTTGTTTTTGTTTCTTTTTTTCTAAGTTACCACCTGGTACCAGAAGTATAGTGCCATGACCTGTAGGTATTAGGATCATACTTTCAGTAAGCCTGGCTTCTCTAGGGCCAGAAAAAATAGGTCGAGACTGACTTGGCTTTCAGGTTAACAGGTGGATCTGGATCCCATGACATCAGCATCCCATGAGTAGCCATTACAACAGTTGGAAGACACTCCTAGAAGGATTCCATCACAACATTTGTATAGTCCAGATCTCTTTCACATTGAAAGCAGATTCAAGATGCTTCTAGATTCAAGTCAGACTCCTGTCTCATGATAACTCATGGGACCATTATTACAGGAGGCAGGAGGGGAAGATCTTCGTTTCCTTTAGTATGTCTATGCGATATGGAGCTTCAGCCAATCAACTGTCTAGGAAATTACCTGAAATTATGTACTCCTCATATGTGTGTGCCAAGAATATATAAAGTTCTTCACCAAAGATGAAACACATACCTACCCAATACATAGAAAAAAGAAAAGGTGATAGGATGAAATGCAAAGTTATAATCAATATAAGAAGGAGATTAAGAATCCTAAGACAGTCTCCAGGCAGTAAAATACTCAACTTCTAGTTAAATCCCTCCCCTCTTCTTTTCAAACAAAGTTTTAAAATATCTTTCTTTTATGATTGTTTCATTGATTCCATTAGCGCATATACCATGACTTAATAGAGCAGGTCAGTTTATGCCAGGAGGAGTTAACATGGGGCATCTAATTAATTGGAAGGGCTTTGCTTTAGTCTGATTATGTATCACATTTCCATTTACAAGGATAAAGTTATAAGGAGATTTTTTTTCACTAGTAGAGTGGGACACAGTCAGCCAGCCTCACAGAAAATGTGCATGTACAATGTATTATCACCTTAGCCCTTAAAGATTCAGTGAGGAGAAAAACACAAGGATCCTTTGTCAAAGAGGAGCTTTTTCCCCACTCCAGGAGGGGTACGGTGTTTGTTCTAATGGCAGAAATGGTCAGGCAAATATATCTCAATAACCTGCAAGTCCTTAAGGAAACTGGGGCTTTTCTTGACTAGAGGAGAAATAGATTTCCAGAAGAGAAAGCAAATCTGTGCTGACAATGAGCAACTGTTGCCTTCAGCCTTCCTGAGAAATGCTTCTCAGGTTCTCCCTCTTATGGGATCATTTGGGTATAGAATTGCCTCTTCTTAGTCAAGCTTAGGTCAAGATTGTCTATCATATCAAGAGCTAACAGTCATGTTGGGGCTTGTTCCTACTCTCCTGAGCAGAAGTATCATTTTAAGACATTTAAAAAACTCAGGTGTGTGTTTCCCATTTCAAGTCCAACATTGATGTCTGAATTCAAACTATCATAATTTCATTAGGTTGCATCAGGTGGCTTTATAATTCGGTACTACTGGCTTGCACTCTGTGTGAGGATAATCCCATGGTCAAAGATAAGACTTTTTGTTGTAAAATGGAATTTGTTTGGGTACTGCCTAGACTCTGAGCAGGACCAGTTTATTTCAGAGATCTCTTACCAAGACGGTCTGGAAATAATGTGAATCTATGCAGGCATATCAGAGGATAGACAGATTTTAGCCAATATGTGGGAGGAGCATAGACATAGGGTAAAACAAGCTTTGAGGAAGCAATAAGACAGATTTTTTTTTTCAAGAAACATCATTTCTTCAGAAGAGCGCTTAGTTTGCAGATAGTGAACAAAATCCTGACTTCTAGAGCTCAGAGTCCTATTTATACAAAATAGAAAGAAGATAGAAAACAAAATACAAGTAAACTAGTGATTTCAAGTGTTTAAAACAAGCCAGAGGGTAAAAATGTACAAAGTGCTGGTAAACGGATATATACTCACAACACTCATTTTCCATTGCCAATTCTGGAAGGATAGCATTTTCTTGCCCATAGGTTCTTTTAGATCACCTAAAAGTAACTTCACACGGGTAAGAGTTCATGGTTATAATCCGATTTTCCTCCTCTCTTGCTCTTATGCCCCCGTTAAGGCGTTAGAACAAAATAGTTGACATCTTAGGCTCAGAGTCAGAAAAAGGCTAGTCAGCTTGAACATAGGCTGGCCTGAGATTTTCTTTCTGCTAGCACTGCTTCTGAGAAAATTAGTGCATTCATTTCACTGTCTTTATTCGGAAGCCTTGATTTAGAAAAACATCTCCAATTTCTTTTTTCACGTACTATATACTAGGACAGGGTTTGCACACTACATCTCACTGGCTCAATCGCCTTGGCTGCCTGTTGTAAGCAAGTTTTTTTGGCATGCAACCATGCCCATTTCTTTTATCTCTTGTCTGTGGTAGCTTTCATGATACAATGGCAGTAATTGGCATGGAGATCTTCTGTCCTGGAAAGCCAAAACTATTTGTCTCTTTACAGAAAAAGACCAGGAGGAGGCATTTCCAGTTTCTGTCATTAGAGTCTTAGTGAACTTTACCATAAAGTTCCAGTAGGGAACTCAAAAGTCTCCAAGCATCTTTGGATTGTTCTCTGTGATATTGTAGGAAGATTAGGATTTTGAGATAAAAAGATCTGAGTTCAAGTCTTAGCTCCAGCACTTAATTTTATGATTTATCACAAGTTTCAGAACTTCTCTCAACTTCCCCTTTAAAATGGGTTTGAAAATATCTGTTTTACAGGATTGTTGTGAGGACTAAAGTACCTGAGGAATCCTGGGCACTTTACATAAATTATCTTATTATTTCCTCTCACATTGTCACACCTGTCACCCCTTTCTCTCTACTCTGCATGATTTGGAATTTTGGTGGACATTGTGTTCTTGCTGATTTTGTTATGTAATTCTTTAGTAAGGAGGCTGGAACAAATCCACTGAAAGGGGATTAAATCACCTTTGTTCTGGAGAGATCCTAGGGATTTAAGCAGACCGTTGCTGTCTCTTATAGAGGATTGGCCCTAGTCATCATGTGCTGGGTACTGTCATGATTTATTTTCCAAAACAAAAAACAAAACAAAACAAAAAACAAATTAACCTTGTTCCTGTCCATCAAGAAAAAGTAATCAAGAGATGGACTCCTGATTCCAACTTTTCTGCTAATTGAAAAGGAGAGGTGTCAGGATCACTTTGACAAAGCCTTCTAACCAAATATTTTCATGGCCTCTTTGGCCAGTATTTGAGTAGAAATTAAGGTGGAAAGAAAAGTAGTTCTCTTGAATAACTGCATAATGATCCCAACCTAATGAATCTGACTTAGTAATTTTGTATTTTGCAAATAAGGGAGGATGTTCTAGAAATAGCTACAAGACATTGCTCATTTTATCATTTTTGCTGACCTTCATAAATTGCTGCACTGTGCTTTGGTGTCTTTTGCAGAGTAGAAGATGGGGGCCCGAGCATTGCTCCACTGACAAAGCTAACTTCATCCTGATATAAACAGTCCTGACTCCCAGTGATGCGAGACAACTTGCTTATTCTTGCTGAACTTTGTTTTAGTTTTCTATTAGATTCTCTAATTGGCTATTTATACCACTTTCAGGCATTGTGTACTATCACAGGATAAATAAATTTTCAAAAATGTAACATGTGTAGCTAGTCCACAATTAATGAAGGAGCCTCACTTATTTTGTCTTGAAGTCAGTTGTTAGGAATTCAAAATTTATTTTCCCACGGAAAAATATTATAAAGCACAGGCAGGTTATTAATTTAGACCATTTTGGTTCTCTAGAGAATGTCAATGAATATTAAAATCTGTTTAAAACTGTTTTCTCCGGGATCCCTGGGTGGCGCAGCGGTTTGGCGCCCGCCTTTGGCCCAGGGCGCGATCCTGGAGACCCGGGATCGAATCCCACATCGGGCTCCCGGTGCATGGAGCCTGCTTCTCCCTCTGCCTATGTCTCTGCCTCTCTCTCTCTCTCTCTCTTTCACTGTGTGCCTATCATAAATAAATAAAATTAAATTAAAAAAAATACTGTTTTCTCCTTCACAATGCTATTTCTTTATAGAACCCATTTAAATTTTCCAGCGTCACATTTCATGAGCATACCCATTCCCAGCATAACTCCTCTCCTTTGTACCAGGTCACAGTGGAGGTTAACGGCATCTGAGATCCTAGGGATATGGGTGACTGAAGGGAAGAAAGGAGGAGAGGAAGTGTTGGGGGGCTCAATCCCCAAGCCTTAGATACCTTGTGTTTCATAAGTGAATGAATGAAGATTCTGAGTGTCCCCAGTGGGAGCAGGGAAAGTTAAGAAAGCTCCAGCAGTCTCTCTTGAGGCGAGGCTGTGGGAGGGGAAGTATTTGCGTTAAAAGAAGGTTTGTGATTAAGCAACATTAGTCTTCTGATGATGTCCAAGTTCTATGGCTTGTTAGTCATTTATCTGCAGCTCCCAGCACAACAGCAAGCAAATAGTAGGCTTTTAATAAATACTGAATTGTCCAGGGAGATCATCCTCGGGAGGGTAAAAATAAGTCACTTTGGATAGGATCTAGCTAGCATAATCCTGCTCAAATTTATATTTTACTCTCTAGAGGGTTGTAAGCTTACAAATGTTTGCAAACATTTACATACTGTGGTATACAAAGGGCAGGGGTAGAAACCGTTGATGGAATAGAATTATGACTATACGTTCTTTGGTGAGAGACTAGATTAGAAAATCTGCTACCCCAACACACTCATTATTCAAAACATCCATCCAAGAAACAATAGAGCAGAGAGGACAAGAGTTCCCGTTTCAGAATCAAATAGGACTCGATTTCAATTATAGTTCTGTGTGACATGGTGGAGTCTCTGTTTTTTTGTTTTGTTTTGTTTTGTTTTTCTCATAATCTCCACTTATTTATGGATAAGATGGAAGTGTTCTTAAGAAAGAGTTCCACGTTAGATTGTGGAAGATAAATGGAGATATGAGATGCAAAGTACCGACTGCATAGTAAGGGCGTAATAAATGCTAGCTGATGGGATTTCTCACTTTTAGAAAAGGTTATGAGGAGATACGGTGAGAGCCTTCCTGCAAGTGCTGGAGCGGAGGTGCACCTGGGCCAGGGATCCACTTCAGCTCTCTCTGCAGTATCTGAACTCCCTGGAATGCTGATCACGGCCATCTCAGCTAATCAGGGCGGGAGAGAGAACGAAGAGGCATGAGGAGTGATAATCACGTCTTCCCTGGGGGTTTGTGTCACTCACCACGGCTTCCACAGCCATTGTGCTTGTACTCCAGGCAGCTCTATTATTAGTTTTGGCTGCTGTTTCTTCTCCAGCTGCGTGTCCAACAGGGTCCGTTGCCGAATACCAATCTGTCCTCACATGGCACAAAAGCACTGTGGCAATCTATTAAAAACTATCCCCAGAACTCTAGGCTTCCCAAGGTCTCGGCCCCCACGGCTCAGAAGACCTCATCCCAAGTCTCCAAGGTATCCTTTGTTACCCACCTCTAGCAGCTGTACTTGCAGTTTGTTGCTCTGAACTAATTGGTTCTTGGCAGAGAGAAATCAAAGCCAGGTATCTGAATTTGAGAGATGATCATTTCATTCCTCCTGGAATCCAGCCTGGTTAGATAACCATCCCCTGCCTTCAAGTCGTGGTCCTCAAGTCAATATGTCGCAGCCTCATCTGTCACCCATACCACAGCCTTTTCATCAACTGTATGGTGATGGTGTCATGGCGTGAACCTGCCCCACGCCTGCTTCTGATTTCTCTTCCCACATCTCTGAATTGCCTCTTCATTAACCCGCATCTCGTATGCTGTGGTACCTGTCTAGCCATCTTAGCTGCCTGAGCCCCCACCACTGGGAAATAGTATAGGAACTCCTGTCTGTGACCCGTGGGGATTTGACACTTTCAAGCTTCTTGCTTTTTTGCGGTGTTCCCTGTCCATACAGCACCATCCTGGGGTTGGCTGCTATGTGGAGTTTTTGTGTTTTCGCAAGTGTTCACTCCTATGAGTCTTCCATCATTAGCACGCTGACAAATTCCTGCTCCTCCTCCTTCCTGTCCTCACAGTCGTCTGGAAGAATCGGACAAAAAGCAGCTGGTTGACAAACATTAACTGATTATGTTGTGATTACTGGGAGTCAGTTGGACTGAAAGGCGACCCGAGCAGAAGGAAGAGATGGAAAGAATTGGAGAGCAGACTGGGTCCTGTTATACCCCGGAACTGCCCTGAGATCCTTATACACATAAACACAGTTAATTCTGGAATTAGCCATTTGAAGTAGGGACACGAATGAGAATACTGTCGAGTGATTATAAGGAGTGTGGACAATGGAGGGTGATTGCCTGGGCTCTAATCCTAGCTCCTCTAACTAATTATGAGACCTTTAGAAAGTTATTTAATCCCTCTGTGTCTCAGTTTCCTCATTTATAAAATGAAGCTAATAACACTTACCCTGTACAATTTTCCTGAGAATTAAATGTCTTAATACATATAAACTGTGCAGAGCACATCCAGGTATATAATTAGCATTCATTAGTTATTAGTTATTATTACAATTATTTAGTGTATTTAAAAATTGTATCCTCACCTGCAGAGCCTGGCCATGGCTATAGGATATTTCCACCAAGGACAGAGAAGCCTGACTATGGACAGTCATCTCCCTTTGTCTAGGCAGAGAGCCCTAAAGGTCACTGCCAGATGACCTTCTGGAGACTTGAGGAGAGCAGGGCACTCTTGCACTCCCCTTGTGCATCAATAATGCCAGCATCTTCTCATACTCTGTTCAGTGGCAGGTTCTGGCATATGTTTCAAGAGCATCTCAACCTTTTGCATACTATTACCATAAACTGTTAAATCCCTTCTGTTACTAGAAGCAAATTGGGAGCTAATTAGACATAATCTTTCTGTAAAAAATCCTGTTTGGGCTTTTCAGAGTGGGACACATTCTATTTTATGATTCCTTTCAGAGAATTCCCCACTTCCCATTTAGAACTCTTTCATTTATTTATTAATTCAAGAAAAATACCCATGAAAGATCTCCTGGGGAGATGAACATACAGTTGAAATAAAGTGCATTTTCTTATTAGAAGTCTTAACCATTCTGATACTCGCCAGGCTTCAAACTTCAGAGGAAGAGAAGGATTTGGCCCATCTCTAAATTCCTGTTGCTCCTTGAATCATTAACACACTGTTCAGCCGTTACTTGATACCTACATTTTTGTGTGTTGAGATATATAAATTTTAAGTTCTAAGCTCATTGAAGTTACAGATCATGTCGTGGGTAGTCTTCCTTGTGTCTGGCAATTACTGGACTCGTGCTTGCCCCCTTGAACCCCCATCTCCTGAAAGTGCCTCAAGTTCTCATTGTTCTGCAGATCCATGTATTTCACTGGGGTCCACCAGGAAGTCTACTCGTCACCTCTCCATTCTCGTCATAAATGTGTTCCAGTTCTCTGAGCCTCCTCACCATCTTGGAAGTCTGGGGAAAGCCCTTCTACCGTAGGGTGGTGCTTCTATCCTAGGGTCTTTCCACGTAATATTACCTCTGTCTCAGTGTTCTCCCTTCCTCCTTCTCTCATTATTGCACCTTTTCCCATCAAGTTAGTATCTATTCATTCTTCAGATGCTTCTTTAATGCCCTCACCTCCACCTCATCAACCTTTCTCCCCTCCACTCCTAAGTACAGTTCTTTGAAATTAGCAGAGAATTATCTTTATTTCATTGAAGGTACTTTTCAATATTTATAATTAAACTTTTATTAATGCACTTACTTGATTAATGCCATTCTCTTGACTAAGCTAGAAACTCCTGTAGGGGAAGAACTCTTTCTGCTCATCACTGCATCTTCAGCATCTAACACAAAAATTTAGCACGCATGAGGGCTGCAGTAGATACTTCTCAGTTCATTAATGCTGAGCAAGTATTTGTTTTTCAGTGATTAAGGCCTTGGTTATTATTAGAAGATTCAGTAAAGTCTTCTAGAACAAGGATTGGGTATAGGGTTTCATGACAGGATATAAGGAGTTTCGGGTTGAACGTGTTCTGTGAATAGCTCTGGCTGGAATGCCTTAGACAGGCATCTGAAGGACAGGAATCAGAGTAGAGGTCACTGCCTGGTAGGTCATTCTTGTCTAGTCTGTGCATAAGCAGCCGTGGCAGGATAAGCTGACATGAATCAGGATAGCAAACTAGGAGTAGGATTGTGGAGTTCTTGGGGGTTAAGCAGAAGGGAAATCTGGATGATAGGCAAGAGAGCTGGAATTCCTTTTATTTGACACATTTATTTATTACAGAAGTATGATGTGCCAGACACTATACTAAACACCACGGATCTATACACAAACAATCGTTCCTTTTCTAGAGTCCTGGGAGGTGTGGGGTATAATTAATCATAATGTGTTGTGGAAAGGACTATGAAAGGAATGCTGTAAGAAAACAAATTGGTGGATTTTATAAGAAGGCCTTTTGGAGAAAATGACACCTGAGCTGATCCTTGAGGAATGAGCAGGAGAAGGCCATGAGTAGTAGACACGGAAGGAGACGGTATAAGTAATGAGCATCCGTGGGAAAGTGAAAGGACTGGGGAGTGCTCGGGATATTTGAGGTACTAAAAATCTATTATGGATGCCTAGAGTGTGGGGGGCAAATTTGGAGTGTTGGGTTTAATAAGCAATAAGGACATGAACTTGATTGGAGTGAGATTTGAAAAGCCACCGGGAAGGGGAATGATCAGACACATTCGTGATCCAGTCTGTGCTTAGTAGGTGACTTTGCCCTTAGAGTAGGAAAGAGGAGCTGGACTGGTTTCAGGAAGATCATTTAGGAAATGTGAGTTTATGAAAGCAATACATAGTCACAATAGGAAGGTGACTTGTTAAATGCATAGATCTAAGAGGAAGTGGAGGCTCAGATGGGAAGGAGGGTGATTGAGAGGCTCATCCCAAGAGGTCCAGAAAATGAGAAAAGATCACTTGAGCTCGAAGGTGGAGCAAATAGCTGAGTCAGCATGATCTCCTTTCTTTGTTTCTCATTGCCTTGCTCCGTCTTTAGTGGACTCTTTCTTAATCTATGAAAAGAGCACAATGTCTCCTGGTGCAGAGTAAGAATTGGGTAAAGTCAGTTTATCAGTATTGATAATTAACATAGTGCCTAAAACCCTGCTGATACAATACTTGACCATAACACGTAAAATACAGTGTCATAAAAAGAACTCTAGGTATGTATATCGAAACAACCCTCAGATATCATCTAATTTCCTTTTTATTCATAAAATATATGCTTGGAAGATCTGAAAATTTGAGCTTAACAAGGAAGATTCACAGACATGCAGAAACCCACAAATAGTTCTCAGGGAGTCAGATTCCCTGAATATCATTCTTAAACCTCTTAGGGAATCTGAGATCTGAGGTTGAGAACTCTTGATGAAATCCAATCCCTTTATTTTATGGAAAAAGGAACTGAAGCTCAAAGAAGTTAAAGTCCAACTCCAAAGCCACATAGTACTTGGAAATTCAAGACTGGAACCCAGGGTTCAAAATACTACTGATATAGAAAAGATATTAGGGTTTGGAGCCAATGGCCAGGAAAGAATTCCTGAGACATTTTTGGTGCAAGAAGGTGGTTTTATTAAAGCACAGGGACAGGACCAGTGGGCAGAAAGCTGCACAAGGCTCATGAGGTGTGGCCCATTGTATACTTTCAAGTTGGTGGAGGCATGGGGTGATGTATGTCTCTGAGGAATTTGGAAGCAAGATTGCCAAGACCTTGAAGGGCCCAGCTACTGTTGAGGAAAGGTCATTTATGACTGTCTTAGTCATGAGATACTTCGGATGTATACGGGTGGGTTGTATGCTTGGGGGATGATTGCCAACATGTTTCCTGAGAGCTAGAGGGAGTTTCCAAAAGAATTTGTATACATTAAAGTAGACTTAAAATATCCTGGGGGGGTCAGGCTCAGGTTGCCTTTTGCCCTTAGCAAAGTATAACATCGAGGCAGCTGAGGCCCTCGAGGAATGCCCCTCTGCCTGTTTCAGGAACTTGTCAGTGGGCTGTAAGTAGTAGGAAATTTGATAATTTTTCTTTGCCTTTGTTTCTCACATCACTATTCTCCCAAATTCTTGATAAATTCTAATGAAGCTTAACATCTTGTTAAGCTAAAGGCAATCTCTAGTTCAGGTCACCTTTTGTGAGGGAAGATAACACAACATCCTCAGGTAGAGATTATACAAAATAAACAAAAACATCTCCTGCTGTCTTCAAGTTATCCCCCCCCTCCCTTTGAAAGTCCTGTATTTCTTCACCCCAGAGCATGGATTTAAACTCAATTTACTCATCATTGTGCTCTCAAGTGGACTTCCATCTTGCCCTCCTTTTGCCTTTAAAAGACATGGATCTCTTTACCTAAAGCATCAGAGAGGAAGATTGCAGAAGGCTTCCCAGATGTCCCATTTTAGATCTAACACCCTTCAAAATTGTGAATTTATCACTGTACTCTCAGAGAGATGTGTGTCTGATGACCCAATATGCTGTGTAGTTTTTATACTTATGTTGTTCTTTTCAGGCTCATCTTGGATGGCTAAAACTTAGATCAAGGTTTGGTTTGTTTGTTTGGTTTTTAAGGTTTCTGAAGTAATGAGGACTGGGAAAGATTACATATTTCATAGAGTTCGTAAATGATTTCACTTACTGCCTATTCAGGTGTTTAGTAATTTTTTACTCATTATATCTGCAACATCTGAAAAATGTAGCAAAACAAAGGTCTTGCAAGTGTATCATGATTTTCAAAATGCCATTTTTTATTTGCTAAACATAGCTTATTCATAGCGTTGAGTAGACATATTTTCCTTTGCTATGGTAATTGATTTCTAGAGAACTTTGACCTGCGGTTTCATCCTCAGGAAGTGTTTATTGTGTGTGCCTGCAATGTAAACAGCCCTGTGCCACACAAAGGACACGTGCTTGTTTCTGCAGCAACGAATGCGCAGCATTTAAGGGCAGACTGGCATTCAAATAGTGCAAATACAAATACGTAAAAAAAAATGTGGTGGATTTAATCTTGGGTCCACAAAGGGGAAATAGCCTATATATTGCCATGGTGAGACAAGATGTATATTTTTAGCGTCTTAGAAGCCATTATTGAATTGAGAGAAGCCCTACTACCCTTGCCTTCTCCCTTCCTTCCTTCCTTCTTCACCCCCAACACCCCCATGGATGCTAACTTGTCAACTTCATGGCGTAGAAGGTAGTGTTACCTTGAAGAACAGGTTATGTTTGAAGGAAAGACAACAGAAAGGGGAAGAACTGAGAGTGGTGCAAAGATCAACATCCTCATCAGTCTGGCTGACCAATAGCCACCAAGGAGACATGTGGGAAAGAAGGAAAGACAAGTTTTCAGCTCTGGGTTGTGAGGAGGGTTGGCTGTGAACAAAGTGACAAATGTCTAGTTTGTAGTGTGCTTTCTCTCTGCCAGGAAGGAATGGATTCAGATTTTTGTGGTGCTTGAAGCTTATATGATTTAGGGGTTTCTAAGAATAAGAATACAAAACAGTAAATACATAAGTAAGTAAAAAACTAAATATTTATTTGAAATGAGAAAAAATTACAAAAAACTGTAAACGTATAAAAGCAACAAATATCATAAAGATACAAATTTAGGGGAAAAACATAAATGAGTATTTATTACCTTCCAGGCAAACCATTATAATCCTTTTTTAAGTTATATATTTTTGGCTGCATATTTTTGATCACCTATTTGGTTGAAGTGATTTTGCAATATTATTTTCTATAAAGAGAATAGCAAAGTAATTCTTTCCTCAAGAATATTTTTCCTCTAAAATTTGTCTTTTCAGTTGTACAAATTGTTATGAATTTAGGATTGTTGCCAAACTTGGCAAAACCTCTATCACGTTTCATTTAGAAATAAGGTATTACAGATGTGCTCAGTGTTTGTGATACTGCTACAAGTTTGTACAACCACGGGAATTCTGATAAATTTTGTTCATCCCAATTCCCATGAAAAAAGAAAGAAAATGTCTGAGGTATTTATAATTATATGCACTTTGCATTTTCTAGAATATTTTCACAAGCTAGAACTTCTATTTTGAATTGGTATCCAAGAGAATTAAATCTTCCACTTCTAGTTCACACATTTGATGATTGGTGGAACTTCCCTGTGTTTTGGTAGAACCTTGATTTCTTTTTTTAATTATCTGTTAGCATCCAGTACTGAGAGCTGACCCTGCACCTTGGTGTCATGACCACAGCTGATTTGGCACCATGGGAGTTAGGACTCCTTTTAGAAGCCATTCCTGGACTGTGACAGGTAGCAAATAATTATATATCAGGTGACTACAAATCATATAATAGAGCCAATAAACTTGAACCAAATATATCCCAATATTGCCTTCCCTTAGAGGATCCAAATAAGGGACCCTTTGTCACAAGGGAAGGCCTCATGCAAGGGGTAGAGTTTGTACAGGAAAGAGACAGTGCCCTTAATGGAGGCATGATTAAAACATTTAAGTTGAAAATTTTACAAAAATATAGATCTGTGTGAACATATTATTAAGCTTACTAGGCCTATTGGACAGGCCCTAGAGCTCAAGCTTTATTAGCTTCTTGAGCAAGCTGCCTCTGATGACAGACATTCTAAAGTACCATATATTGGGGTGCCTCAGTGGGCTAGACATCTCACTCTTGATTTTGGCTCAGATCTTGATCTTGGGGTCATGAGTTCAAGCCCTGTGTTGGGCTCCATGCTGGGCATGAAGCCTGTTTGAGATTCTCTGTCTTTCCCTCTGCCCCTCTCCCCCCTTAAAAAAAAAATAAAAAATAGAGTATCAGATCTTCCAGCATCCCTATGTGCCAGGGTTCAGAGCTTAAACCAATTTGTTCTCTCTCTCTCCTCTTTTTTTTTTTTTTTTTTGGAGGAGTAGTGGTGGTGGACCTGTTTATTCCCTCCCTTGATTGCAGCTCAGCCTCTGGTCTTAAGTATAATCTGTATTCATACGAAGCCCAATTTCTTTTCTCCTTTCTCTGGAGCTTCAGGATCCCACGTAAGTGTCTTCTCAGTATCTCCTGGGTGACTTGCATCACTTGGATAACGAAGAGGCCACTCAAACTCAACATCATCACAACTGAACTCTGGATCTTGTTTTCTAAACCTTCTCCACCCATAGACTTCTCAGTTAGTGGCAACTTTATCTTTGTAGTTGTTCACCCCAAGAATATAAGACTCATCCTGTCTATTAGAGAATCCTGACCTTTCAAAACATGTACAGAATTTGGTCACGTCTTACAGGTTTTACAGCTACTACCTTGCGCATGTCCATCACCATCTTTCACCTGGATTGTATCAGAAGCCTCAAATGCCTCTCTGCTGCTGCTTTGCTCCCCTGTGGTGGATTTTAACACAGCAGCTTTTTTGTTTTTCTCAAGTTTTATTTAAGTTTCATTTAGTTAACATGCACTGTAACATCAGTTTTAGGTGTAGAAACTACTGGTTCACGACAAGTGTACTCCTTGATATTCATCACGCATTTAACGCATCCCCCACCCACCTCTCTTCCAGGAACCCTCAGTTTGTTCTCTATAGTTAAGAGTCTGTTTTCTAGTTTGCCTCTCTCTTTTTTCCTCCTGTATTCATCTGTTTTGTTTCTGAAGTTTCACATATGAGTGAAACATATGGTACTTGTCTTTCTCTGACTGACTTACTCCACTTAGCATACTGCACTCGAGCTCCATCCATGTCATTGCAAACATCAAGATTTCATTTTTTATGGCTGAGTGATATTCCATTATACACACAAATACATACATGCACATACACACACCACATCTTCTTTATCCATTCATCAGTTTATGGACATTTGGGCTGTTTCCATAGTTTGGCTGTTGTGGACATTGCTGCTGTAAACATCAGGGTGCATGTTTCCCTTCAAATCCGTATTTTTTAATCATTTGGGAAAATACCTAGTAGTGCAATTGCTGGGTCATAAGGTAGTTCTATTTCTTAACTTTTTGCAGAACCTCCATACTTTTTCCAGAGTGTCTGGAAGAGTTTGCATTCCCACCAGCAGCACAGGAGAGTTCATTTTTCTCCACATCCTCGCCAACACCTGTTATTTCTTGTGTTGGTAATTTTAGCCATTCTGAGAGGTGTGAGGTATTATCTTACTGTAGTTTTGATTTGTATTTCCCTGATGATGAGCGATGTTGAACATCTTTCCATGTGTCAGCCATCCGGATGCCTTCTTTTTTTTTTTTTTTAAGAGATCTGATTTATTTATTCATGATAGACACAGAGAGAGAGAGAGAGAGAGAGAGAGTCAGAGACACAGGCGGAGGGAGAAGCAGGCTCCATACCAGGAGCCTGACGCGGGACTCGATCCCTGGTCTCCAGGATCACATCCTGGGCCGAAGGCAGGCGCTAAACCGCTGAGCCATCCAGGGATCCCCCCCGGATGCCTTTTTTAGAAAAATGTCTCTTCATGTCGTCTACCCATCTTATAAACTAGATTATTTGTTTATTGGGTCTTGAGTTTTATAAGTCCTTAATATATTTTGGATACTAACCTTTTATCCAGAGCACCCTTTAAAATGTAAATCAGACCTTGTCATTCCTTTGTTCAGCCCAATTAAATCTAAGAGACCCGGCAGCCTGGGTGGTTCAGCGGTTTAGCACCGCCTTCAGCCCAGAGCATGATCCTGGAGACCTGGGATTGAGTCCCAGGTCAGGCTCCCTGCATAGAGCCTGCTTCTCCCTCTGCCTGTGTCTCTACCTCTCTCTCCCTGTGTCTCTCATGAATAAATAAAAATAAAATATTTAAAAAATAAAAATAAAAAATAAATCCAAGAGACCAAAGGTTATAAAATGGCCTAGAAGGTTCTCATGACCTGTCCTTACACTGTCGGACCTCAAACCCTCTTCTTCTTCCAGTGCACCATCACACTTGCTTCTAAGAGGCTTAGAAGCAAGGGTCTCAGGGTATTTATGGAAGGTACTTACTTGGGTAATTTCCTTCCCTCAAAGTATTTCCCCAAATGTTACCTCCTCATGAGGCTGCCCTACCTACCATGTTCAATGCTACCTTTGCCCCTCCAGCCACCTGGTGTTCCCCATCCCTTTTACCATGCTCTGCTGCTTCTGCATTACCATAGTACTAATCACTGGCTCACAATCATATGTTTCCATATCAGTTGGGTTGATATGTTCACTGTCTTGCACTTCTGCCAGGATGTAAACAACACAAGGACAGCAATCTTTGTGTTATTGAATGGTATGTTAAGCCTAGAAATTCATCTGATTCTCAACAGATAAATATACCCTGTGAAATAGGTACAGCCATTTTTGTAGATCCAACCCCCCCCAAAAAAAACACAACAAATTTAAAAAGAGAAAACATAAAAAGGTCAATGAGATCACAAAAGTAGTAGAGATGGATTTCAATCCTGATAGCCTCCACTGTCTGCACCCTTAACCAGTCTTGCCTCCTAGTGTATGGAGGGGAAGGGCTGGCAAGGGAGTGGAGAACTGATATGGCCTTGGACTGATTGCTGGGTTGCTCTTCCCTGTTCACACTAGGTTATCAACCTCTGAATTAAGCCCAACTCTCAAAGATAAATATTCCAGGATTAAAACTTTTTTTTTTCAAAAAGTAAGCCATGTACATAGGTGGAGTATAGTTATGACTTAATTGTTTTCCCAAGGAAATAGTGATATTCTCCCCTTTTGAGTCATATTTTGTCTTCTATTTGGCCCCATTGCCTGACTCAAATATCTTCACCAGAAGACATGTCCGTGATACACGGGGCTATCATTCTATGCTAATGAGAGACTTGAAAACCACCATATTCCCAAACACATTATTACAACAGCACATTGTTTTGGAGGTCAAGATAATTTGCATAATGTAAGAATTACCTGAACTCAGGTGGAAAAACTGCTGCTGAGGAATGTCAAGTACAAGTAGAGAGATGGCTTAGACCATCTGGGCATTAGAAGCTATTTGGTTTTCATGTTTATTTGGGAAGTAAATTAGAATCAATGAAGATTATAACAATCCTTTACCATACCTTCATCATTTCAGTGGGAAATATAGATTAATGGAGAGGAATTTGCTGGTGTGAAGTGGGGCTGAGATTTTTTAACCAATCATTCTGATAACCCACAAAACATTTGGACTCTTACAGAAGCTTTATATCCATGTGTCTTTTTTTCCTTCACCCGAGTCCTCTAGCACCCTAAAATTACCCTTCAAGAACCTACCCTGGAGCCTGTTACTCCTCTATTTAAAATCCTTCCATACACACTTCACCTACTGTAGCAAGTACACTTTTCTGTGTGGCAACCAGTCATTCAATCTGGGTGGACTCATCCTTTCTTCTGTCTCCCGTTGTTACTTTCTATTCCCCATAGCAGTGCATTCTCCAAACACTCTAATGCGTTGCCACCTCTCTGTGCTTTAGGGTCCTGCTGAAATTCACTTTCCTCTCTCTACCTCTTTCTAGCCGAACTACACCCAACTTTTTTTTTTTTTTTTTTTACACCCAACTTTTGAGAACTAGCTCAAATGTTACCATTTCTGGAAGGACTTCATAGACAAATCTCAATCCCTGCAAACTGGCAAACACATCTGTACATACTCCCATGCTGTGTAAATAATAGTCTTCTCTTCTTTTTTTCCACAGGGTTTGTTCATATTTCAAGAACAGTGGTTCTACCTGTAATGTGGTGACTTCTCTTTGTTGTACCATGATTTGGAGAGTTTCCAAAACTCTCCAGGAACTGAATAATCCTCTTTGGTGCTTGTGGAGGTGAGTGAACAGGTTTCCATGTGTCTAATCTCAGAATGCAGATTGTTATTAGCATGGTTGACTTGGAGGAACACAGTTCTGGTGACAGAAAATGTGAATGGGATGTTTTAACATATGTCCACTCAGTTCAACAAACATTTATGGAGTCTGGTTTCTGCCAAGCACTGTGCTAGCACGGTGAATTAGCATGGTAAGCACTCAGACTCTGGCACTTGTCCTCTTGGGGCTTTAGTGCACTGAAAACGATTGTGCTTCAGTGGAGCTTTGCTGATCGCATCCGTTCTGGGGCTACATGACTAGTTCTCAAGCTACAAAAGGAAAGGATTTGTGTTTTATTCACTTTTGTATTGTTAACCTTAAAAGTAAAAACTGCCAGTTATTTTACCAGCAAAGGATGGATTTATTCAGGAACAAAAGAGAATGTACTTTTGGACAATCTGCGGCAAGACCATAGCAAGTCTGGGCAACAAAGGAGAAGTACACTTTTTTGAGGAGTAAAACGGGTAAGGTAGGAATACTGTCGTGAACTGGAAGTCCACTGGAGTAAACTGGGAGTTCAAAGTATGGTGACTTCTTGCTGGGTGAGCTGGCGTTTGGGAGAATAAGGACAGAGTCTCTTCCTCCAGCTGAGTAGTAGTATCCACGTGCAAGTTCTCGTAAGGTCGCATCCTGTTGGGTCTCCAACTGACTATGAGTGAGCATGAGAGCTCCCTCTGCTGAAACCTCCCAACTCTATTTAATGACATTTTCTGTTATTGATTTTTATAGCATTAATAAACCATTGGTAGAAGGGTAAAGACTTGTTTCGCACACAGAGGTGTTCAGTATACACATAACTGGTGAAAGAAGAAAGGAGGGAAACAGGAAGAAAAGGGGAAAGAAAGAGTGAGAAAGAGGAAGAGAATGATGTCTCTTGGTTATTAAATCAAACTAAAGCTTCTGATTCTAACTGTAGATCAACTTTATGATCTTCTTCTGTTCTTTAAAAAAAAAAAAAAGATGCTACTGCAAACTCTTGGAACACTGACATGAAATCTAGTAATAAGGGGAAAGAAGGAAATAAAACAAAATAACCCCAAATCCCTGGCAAACAGCCTAAGCATGATTAGACCATTAGAGAGGAGTGTTCCCTGATGATGTGACCCCTCAACCTGTCTTCTCCACATTGGTCTTTTTTCTTAAGTGACTTTCAAAACCTCTTCTCTTGGGGTTTGCATGCTTAGGAAGCATTGAGGATTAGATAGATGAAAACCGAACACATTTAACAGTACCATAATTATCTCCTTCCTTTTTTTTCATTCCTATGGGGCTCTAGAAGAGTCATTACCCTCATTCAATGCAGTGCAGTGCATGTGGAGTAGTGTCTGCCTTGCACCATGAAAATCCCTCTGCAGTTTGCAGCAACGAGGGATGGAGGATGGAAAGCAAGATTAAAAGAAGCTTGCAGGATTGATTGAGACAACAACTGCAACAACAAAACCCTCAAGTCTCTGTCAATCAGTAGATGAGGAATAGCAAGGTGGGGCTGATTCGGAAGGATGAGAGCAATGCAGGAAGCTGGGGCTGTGCCCCCCTCATTAGAGACTCAATCACCAGCGTTTCAGTGGAGAAAGCTTACCCCTCCAGTGCATGCCTCTACAGCAGAAGGGAAACTAGCATTTTCCTTACCCTCCTTGTACTTCTTTGCCTGTCAGCTAAGAACCTGGGAAGGGGGAAGATTATTGAAGATTGAGGCACTTTCTTCCACGTTCTTTGTTATTCTGTTCTGTCTCAATCATCTCAATATTCAAAAAGTAGATTTAGAGGAAGCCTGGCATAAAGAAAAGAACAGCCAAGCTGCTGTGGGCTGTTAAATTTGTTATCGCCTAACACTTTTCTCCCCCTTCTCTATTTATTATCTATTTTCAGAGCCCCGGAGTAAAGAGATTGTCTAAACCCCATTCATTGGCAGTCATTCAAAAACCCTTCATCTTGTAGCATGACTAGGGGAAAACCAAGAATGAGTTCTTAGAAAAATTTCCTAGGATTCAGTAATGATATCAGAAGGTGAATGTTCTTTATTGGGGTGACAAATACAAGTAATGAGAATGATGGTTCGATGATGAGAGCATAAACAGTTCCCTGACTGCAAATCCCGGGGTTTCTCATTCCTGTGATCTTGTTCTAGTGCCCATGGCAAGAGATCTCCAAAGACCCAAAGCATGTACCTGCCCCTCCAGGGGAGCAGTTTTTGTTTCCTTGTCCAGACTCAGTCTTCTTCTATGTCTCCAGTGACAGGATTTGCAGCCCTTCCTCCAGTGGCTTAAGGCATTTCTTCTGTAGGAAAGTGTTCAGGAGAGGTTCTGCTCTGCTCTAGCAGTGAGCCTTCTCCCTTTCCATCCACTACTTCAACCTGCCTCCTGCATACCCTAAGGTACGTGGAGAAGGGACCTGTGAGTGGGTGCACATTTTCCTTGGGTCTGTGGCTACCGGGGTATTATACTCTCATACTATCCCACATTCAGCCTTTAGCAATTTATTCAAACTTTTGGATTGTTTCTCTTTAGGGGTGTGTACAGGGTCCAGGATCATCAATTCCAGGTAAGCGCATGTGTGCATCCTTCCTCTCCTTACTGGGTGATGTTTGCCTTGAATTGCGCTCTAGCAGCAGTTTTCTGATAGAATAAAGGCAATTGTCAATTTGCAGATTGTCTACGTGTGTGTGTGTGTATTCTCTTGTTGTTTTGGTAAATAAGACTCTTGTTCTTTTCAGCTTTCTGTGTCCTACATGGAAGGCAGAAGTCAACTGATGTGTTTACTGAACTCTGTTTCAAGGTTGTATTTTAAAGTTGTGCTTTCAAATTTCAATTCATCCAGAGGTATTGATTGCTGAGGGTGTTCTCTCGCCTGGAAGCTACGGTAAAGGAACTAGAAATGTGTAAACTGAAGATAAAGTATTTAAGGGGAGAGCGCTTCCTATCTTTTGAAGGTAGCCATTTAGGACCAAGATTAGACTTAGTAGGTGTTATTCCATAGATGTGAAGTAATGAGTGGAGATTTCAGGGAAGCAGATTTCTTTTCAATGAAAAGGGCAAATATCCTCAAAAAGAGAGCAGTTAAAGCTGGGTAGATTTTTTGTTTGTTTGTTTGTTTTTGAGGTCATGATCTCCTCTGACAGTGTAAATAACAGAGTTTGAGCTTACATGAAAATTTATCAGGATATTTATAAAGATAGTTCTAGCATTCATTTAGGAGTTTGGAATAGATGAACTCTGACATACTTTCAGTTTTTTCAGTAACAAGGAATAAACTTCTTACAGCATCTCTTTTAAGTTCACTCAAAACTCCAAAGTAAGAACCCACTGACTTTCAAGTCCTTACTGACGTGGTTAAATGAAGTTGTGGTTTCTTAAGGAAAAGAATGTACCCCCAGAGTTTTGAACACTTATTAAACAGGTTTCTTTTTTTGACTTGGTCTAAGATGGGAGCCACAAATTATGAATTATTAGAGTTAGGGGCTTTTCTCTGTGGACTGGAGTCTTTATCAAAATGCTCCCAAGTAAACATTGAAGTTGAGGACAAATTCATGATGATTTACACCAGCAAAAGTCAACTAGACTCTGTAGGAGTGAATTTAGAGTTTTTTGGGGGGCCCAGATTAAGTGATCCCAAAAGGTCAAAATCATTTAGTTTTGAGGAAAGAAAAAGGAAACAAGGTATTAGCTGAAGTCAGCCACATGTGAATGTATCCATAATGTAGAGTAAAACACAGGTGGAACATGTGGCTGTTTAAAGAAAGGAAGCATGCTTTATTCCACAAGGCCACAGGAGATCAGCAGTTCCCATGGACCCAGTGAGACCCTGGAACGTCCAGATGGGGGGAAATGGGACTGTTTGGAGACAGGCCTCCAGGGAGCAGAGCTCCACTGGTGGCAGAACAAAGGCAAGTGGCATGTCTTTGGTTTCCTAAGTGCTGTGTGTGTATCATCTCATGATTTCCTTGCCAAGTGTGAAGCTGATTTGCTGGTATATAAGCATATTCTAAGCATAAATGGCTTCTGTGATATTATATCCAGTCTTTGCCTCACAGGTATTCTATATTGGAAGAAGTAATAAGATTCCTTTTTCTTAAAATGTCATAAAGAGGACATTTTGAGCCATGTCAATACATATACAAAGGCCTCCGCCACACTGTTGTAAGATTGGCGACACTTAACTCCGGCTGCATCACATTTCCCATTTTTGCACTCTTTCTCCTCTTCCTCATCTTCTTCCCTTGCATTCCTTCCCACCATAATCCTCCTCTCTTCCAGAGAGAGACAACTCTAAATTCTCATGTGCCTCCTGTCTGTTCACTGTTTACCATTTGGGAGTAATGCTGATCTCACAAAGACTAATTTGCAGATATGTGGGAGCAGAATGGGGAGAAAGTGACAGATCTTGTAGTGAAAAACAATTGTACCTCTTCTAACCATAAGAGTGACTCTGCTTAAAACATGGATTTGAAAATCTCATGTGTTATGTGGTTAGCTACTGTGTACATTGTCCAGGCTCTTGTTTCTCCTCCTGCTACACTGGTTTCCTGCATTTTAGATATTTCTCTGCTCTCCATACTTCCTCAAAGGAGATCTCCAGAGAGTCCCCAAAATGAAGCCTGGGGAAAAAAATGGAAATTGATATAGTTTGCTAATTTTAAACCCTTTAGAGTTTTGATAAGGAAAGAATTTGAAACCGCCAACCAAAATCAGGTTACCGCAGTATAAGTAACTTATCAGTAGATTGTGTTTATCATTTCCACACTATCTTGAAAACTGAGTTGATTCTTACATCTACATTTTTAATAAAGAATAATATTTTTAAATTGTTTCAACCCATCTGTCTTTGGGTGCAGGACACAGAAAAATAGTAAAATTCAATGAGTATTCTCATAAGAGCTCAGGCGTTCTAGGCAATGTGGGGATATAGCAGTGGCTTAAGATATGTTTCCTGCCTTAAAGATGATGTATAGACCAAGAGAAGAAAGAGATTGCATCCATAAGGCAATATAAGGGTGCACTGGCTTAATGCTGGAACTTATATGACATCTTGTGACTCTGGGATATTAAGAAGATGACTGAGTTAAACCTTGTAGAATTAGAGAGTCCAGCATGACAAAGGGGGTGAAGGTTCTTCAAGTACAGTTGATGGGACAGTGAAAATGACAGCATGTTTCTTTTAGGTGCTGCGGACACATACAAATAGAGGAAAATAAGTTAGAATTCAGTGCCTGTTATCTGATCAACATAAATTCAAAAAGTACGGGGCATAAGGAGTGGAATGAGGTATAGTCATTTTCATCAAGAGCTTACAAGTGTGTTGGGGTACCGAGAATAATGTATATGAAACAATTAGAAAATAATTACGTAATAACAAGTGATGAGCTGCTAAATAGTGTGGCTAATTCTAAGGTGTTGTATGAATTCCCAAGAAAGGAGACCAAGAAGGCTGGAGAAATCATAGATGCCTTCACAGAAGTGGTATGGCTATCTCTGAGATATAGAAACTTTGGATGGGGATGGTGTAAGCGTGGATACAAGGACATTTTTTATGAAGTCAGAAGTATCAGAGATTTACCAATGAAGTACAGGGTAAAAGTTGCTGGACCATTAGGTTGGGGACAGCCTATGGATGGCTTTGTAGGCCTGAAAGAGGACTGATAACACTGGAAACATAGAACCTTTGAAAGTTTTTATGGGTATGATTAAAAGGATGGAAAGGAAATTTTAGAATGACTCTTTTTTGTAAGTAGGACCATAGGAGAAGCAAACTCATGTTTGCTTGAGTTGATTCATCAAGGTCCTGGAGTTATAGGAATTGCAAGGGTAGAATGTCAGGCAGAAGAGAAATACTGGTAGTCTGAAAGAGCTGTGGAAGATCTGTGGTGTCCTGATCACAGTCTTAGCCAGGGCTGTTTATGTCACTAACCATGTGAGTGAATCACTGCTTGATTGCCCTAAGACCTTACACACTCAATTTAACAGACAGCCTTGCTGACAAGCTTCCAGTTAGCTTCAGCCAGTGCCAGACACAAGTAGAGAACTGGCGAGTGTGGGTGGGCGAGAAGTCCGGACGTGTCTCCCTCTCATTTCATCCCTGTGTGTCTCCACCCTTTGGGGGAAAGCAGTCTTTTGTTACAGTTAATCTCTGGATTAATTAATCATCCCCTGTTTGGTTTCTCAGCTTTTTTTCACCAGTGTAATCAATTTTATATATGACATTCTTGTTGTTTAAAATGCATAGAAATATTCTATTTTCGGCTGGACTCTGAGTGATGTACTATGTAACCATGGATAACTCTTCTTTGGCCCTGGTTTTCATGTCTTTAGCACTGGAAGTATGAACTGGTTGACTTGTAATGCTTCTGTAAATATCTTATCAAGTGGGAATATCAGATATGTAAGATCCATATTCTATGAGTTTGTTATTTTATAATTATTTTATCTGTATAAAATCCTCCCTATGTATAGTTCATGGTGCTCTTTTTAACATCTGCTAAAGTGAAATTTGGAAATAATTATCCAATGATTGTAAATCTTTAAAATAGGGAAATTGAGGGCACCTGGGTGGCTCAGTAGGTTAAGTGCCTGCCTTCAACCTCAGGTAATGATCTCAGGATCCTGGGATCAAACCCTGGATCAGCCTCTCTGCTCAGCAGGGAATCTGCTTCTCCCTCTCACTTTCCCTCTGTGGTCTCTTTCTCTCTACCAAATAAATAAATAAAATATTTTAAAAATTAGTAAGGAGAATTGAGCCAATGTTGGTAGTCTTTTTAAGGATCAAGTCTGCTGATCTTGGAGATGCATGGACAGTAGAGGAACATATAGGAGGAAGATTTCTCAGACAAAATCCAAAAAAGATGGCAAAAAATGTAAATGAGTTTAACCTCAGAGATGAAACATTTGAAGCAAAAAGGTCAATAGGCACAGAAAAAGAGAGGTGTCTTTTTTTTAAGCATTTGTTAACACCCACAGTGTCACATCCTTCATGTGAATTTCCATCCCTTTAGTGACCAAGACCACCCTGTTGCCTTATAAGTGTCTACTTCAATCACATGACAGGCAATTTAGAATTTTTGTAATTATCTAAGGATTAGCAGTAGAGTAGGCTTTGTTAGTTTGCAATTGAATGCTCAATTTTAGAGCCATAATTGGAAAGATTTCCAGTAATTTGTGGTAGTTGTATTTAGTAAAAGGAATGGAGGTGATTTTTGTAACTTTATTCCTTTGTTAGTTCTTTATAATCCACACTTGGCAGAGGTGTGAGGTAATCCCCGGCAGTATGCATCTTGGCCAAGATTTTTCTTTGTGACAACTGCAGAGGGGGTCGAAAGTATCCTATCCTGCTACTGTTTATCCTCTCTGGGAATTATAAGTCATCACTTCATACTATAAGACAAAACCATACTTGTGTCAGGGATGAATCTATGAAAGTAGGTTTTGCCCCAAATTAACCAGTCCTTATTTTTTTAGTAATGATTGAGTTATTAGCTAGTGGATGCTTAAGTCAGTGCTAAATCATTAAAAATGATGTATATGAAGTAATTACCTGATAATATAGTGTGTTTCGTACAGATACTTGCAAAGGCACAGACTTTGCTTCCTTTGATTAAGATCAGAGTCACACTCTGATTCCCACATACAAAACAAAATGGGATAGAATCCTCAAACTCTGTTGGATGGTGCTAACAAAACACTGATATGAAAATGAACATATGTGGATATGTATCTTCTTGCACATATTATGCATGATACAATTGGTCTATGTTAATTTGATAAAAATTAATCTAGTTTAGCATGTTTGTTTTTAAGTTCTGATGTGAACAATATTCTAGGCTCATTGGGAAATGCAAGGAAAAAAGAGCTGATAACATGTCTCCTGTTTTCATTAAATCTACAGACTGATTATAGATAGAAAAATGACAAAATAATAATAAAATAATAACAAAAATAAACTTTTTTCTGAGTTGGCTTGTTTAATATGCCATATTAATTTTCTCATTCTCCATTCAGTCCCATTTTTCCAGAGAAAGTACAATTAAGAAATAAAAACATAGTGAAATATGTAATACATATGTTAACATACGTGTTGATAATTAGTGCCTCATGGCTAACTGCTTTTCAATTAAACATCATAGCATTTTCAGAAGTAACTCAATAAATTTTGAACAGAATAAAAAACAAAGATACTATCTATTAACTCCTATACAACACTGGCTTTATAAACCAATGGCACTAGAATCATGAGGCCTGAATTTTAGTCTTGGTTCTATTATAATATAATATTAACCTGCCTTTTGTTTATGTATTTATAAATTGTATGGACCAGAATAGTGAATACTCTGGCATGTCAGGTCACTAGAATCCGTCAGAACTGCACTGCTAGATTTTGATGAGTATGTGCACCTTACGTTAATACAAATGGTATGAATTTGAGCTTGACAGGACTTTTGACACAGCCCACAATGGAGGATAATTTACTGTGAGTGAAGGACATGGTTCAGTGTGAAGTCATAGTCCAAGGTAGAATTTGTGTTTATTGGAACGTGTGACCACTTTGCCTTTTCAGTATTTAAAATGGAATACTTAGGGTGGTAAACAGTTTAATATAAATAGCTAACCAGCGATAAAGAGTAAGTAATAAATAGCATAATAACTTTCAAAGATTCATTCATTGTTTCTAAGCTTGATTTTTAAAATTCCTGTTCACTTCTTATTCCTTTCAAGCATGTTTTCACAAATTCTAGCATTCTACTGACATGAAATGCCTGACAACCACTGTCATAGAGGATTTTAAGGGCCTTTTAAGGCTCTTAAATTTGATGATACTTTGTGTATCTAATACAGATCAAAATTTCCACTTTTGTTCAGGATATCCTTAACAATAAAGACAAAGATATTCTGAAACAATTAAAATCTAAGATTTAATTCCAGCATACCTACACTAAAAGAAATATTTAAAAAGGAAGGCCTTCAGGAAGAAAAAGTATGGTACCAGATGGAAATTTGAACCTGAAATAGAAGTATAAAAGAAATAGAGTACAGAGAATGGTAGCTATGAGAATAAGACATGTAGATTCTTTATTTTTAATCTTTTGAAAAGTTGAGTATTTAAAGCCAAAAAAATGTAACATTGTGTTTGTGATTTATAATAAATGTCAGGGTAAAATGTGTGTATCCAGTAGCACAAAATAAAAGAGTACACTATTAAAATATTTTAATATATGTGAAGAGGTAGAGTGCTATTTGAAGGTAGATTTTGATGAGTTACAATTGCATTGTAAACTCTAGAGCAACCACTAAAGTAATAATTCCAATATTAGAATCATCTAAATAAACAAACAAAAAATCAAGACCCCAAAACTAAAACAAGTCAGGAAAAAAGGAAAGCGAGGGTAGGTAGAACAAAGCAACAAGCAAGATCAGAAATTTAAATCAAAAGATAGCAATAATTACATTAACTGTAAATAGCCAAAACCGCAAATAAAAGGCAAAGATTGTCAGATTAGATAGAAATGCAAGACAATTCTACAGTATTAAAAGAGTCTCCAACACTTTAAAGACATAATTAAATTAAAAGTAAAAGAATAGAAAAAAGATCTACTTTGTAAATGTTAAATAAAGTGGAAATGTCTTATTAATATCACTGAAATAGGTTTCAAAATAAGAAACATTATTTGGGTTAAAGAGGAATAATGTGTAAAGTATCCATGTATCAAAAAATACATAACTGTCTTAAATAGGTATGCAGACAACAAACATGCTTTAGAGTACTTCAAAATACATAAAGAAAAGGAAATCTGAAAGAAAAAAAACTCCACGACTATAGTTGGAGACTTCAATATTGCTTTCTCAGTAGCTGAGGGAACAAATAGAAAATCATTAAGTATAAAAGACATGAACAATACTGTCAGACAAATTTGATAAATGGCCTTTATATGACACTCCACACAATAACAGAATTGCATCTTCTCAAATGCACAGGGAACATTCACCGAAATAGACCATATTTTAGACCATAACAAAAATCTCACCAATTTCAAAAAATCATATAAATATGTTTTATGCTTACAATGAAGTTAAAATTGAAAATAGTAATAGAAAGATCCTTGAAAATGCCCTCAAGAATTTGGAAGTTAAACATAACATTTCGACTTAGCCCATGGATCAAAATAAAAATATTTTGAATACAAATGAAATGCAAAACATTAAAATTTGTGGAATATGGTGAAAGCCAGTTTAGAGGAATTTTATACTTATTAAAAATCTTAAAGTCTAAAATTAATTGTTCAGGTAGCACCTTAAACTAGAGAAAGTTAATTCAAAGAGTGAAGAAAGAAGGAAATATGTAATCAGAAATCAGTAACATTTTAAACTGAATAGGAATTTTTAAATTAATGAAATAAAAAAAAACTTGCTTTTTGAAATGATTGATGAGTTGATGAACCTCTAGGCAGAACAATCAAAATCGAAAAGTGGGAAGTGGGAGAGATACAATTTATCTGTAAGAGGAAACAACACAGAACCTACAGAAAATATATATGAAGAAGATACTATTAATAACTTTCTGTCAATAAAAATTGTGATAGAGATGAAATGGTTGAATTACTTGAAAGACACAAATTTCTAAAGCTAATTCAAAAAGAAAGAAGCTATTATAGAAATGTAGTTAAAACTCTTCCTACATAGAAAACTCCAGGCCCAGATGGCTTCACTACCAAATTAAACCAAACATTTCAGGGGAAAATAATACAGTTTTATCCAAACTCTTCCAGAAAACAGAAGAGAAGAAACATTTTTTAACTCCAAACCCGTCAAACACATTACAAGAACAGAAATTCACAGAACAGGGTGCCTGAGTGGCACAGTCAGTTGAACATCTAGCTCTAGGTTTTGGCTTAGGTTATGGACTCAGGATTATGAGATTGGGCTCCGCATTAGGCTCCTTGCTCAGCGTGCAGTCTGCTTAAGGCTGTCTCTCCCTCTGCCCCTCCTTCTTGCTCTCATTCTCTCTATCAAAAAAAAAAAAAAAAAAAGCTTAAAAAAATAAATCCACAGAAGATCTTTGCTCACAAGCCTAGATGCAAACAAAAATCCTTTATAATATATTATCAATTAAAATCCAGCAACATATAAAAAAGTTAATACATCATGACCATGTGGTATTTATAACAGGAATACAAAGTTGGTATCAATTTTTGAAAATCAGTGGATTTCTCTTATATCCACAAAGTAAATATACATGTACACATGTGATCATCTCAACAGATGCTTAAAGAAATTGACAAAATTAAACACCGATTTATGATCACTCTCAGCAACATACAAATGTAAGGGAACTTTCTCACTCAAAGGATATCCTAAAAACCACCTTTCACCTGACAGTGAAAGACTGAAAGTTTTTGCTTTTAAGATTGAGAACCAGGGAAGTGTTTCTGTTGTCTCCATTCTATTCAATATTTGCTGTATTTCTAGCCAGTGCAATACGGTGAGAAAAAAAATTGACAAAGGCATATGGAACATCTGGAGCTCTCATAAATTGCTGGCGCAAATTCAAAATGATATAGCCATTTTAGCAAATAGTTGGGTAATTTCTTTAAAATTTAATAAATCACTTATATATAATCTGGAAATACTCAATAGAAATGTACATTTATATGTACGTGGAACCTATATATGAATTTTGTAGCAATTTTACCTATAGTTGCCCCAAACTAGAAACAACTCAATATCCATCAATTGTGAATAGTTATTGTATTGCATTTAAGAAACAAAACAAATAAGTAAAGAAAAAGAGAGAGAGATAGAGAAACCGAGAAACAGACTCTTAACTATAAAGAACAAACTAATAGTTATCAGTAGGGAGGTGAGGTAGGAGGATGGGAGATATAGGGACTGGGCATTAAGGAATGATGAGGACTGAATAATGAATGGAATTGTTGAATCACTGTATTATACACGTGAAACCAATATATGTTAACTATACTGGAATTAAAAAGAATAAGGCATGCAGTCTTGTATATACTAAAAACATAAATTCTGTAACTTTCTGGATAAAAAAAATGTATTGCACCAGTGCAATGGGTTACTTCTCAGTAACAACAACAACAAAAAGACTGAACTATTTATACATTGAATATCGTAACTGAATCTCGAAAGTAGTATGCTGAGTAAAAGAAGCCAGAAAACAGAAAGCAACACACAGTAGAATTTCATTTGTATGACAGTCTTAAAAAGATGAATTCATAGGGACAGGTCATGGTTGCTGAGGTCTGGAGACAACGTAAGACAATAGTTTACAGGAGAGCATGAAGGATTTCTTTTGGGTAATGAAACATTCTACATCTTGATTTTGGTGGAGGTTTAATGACTGTACACATTTGTGAAAACTCTTTGTAATCTATACTTAAAATGGTTGAACTTCATAGTATGTAAATTATCCCTAAATAAACCTGACTTCAAAAATATATGTCATGGGTAATTGTTAAGAAAATGGTAAAATATTGCTACAGATGAAGTCTACATAAATTATCCTTTCTCTAGACTGCGTAAGACTTATAATAAATATCTATTGAATCAGAATTGTCAAACTAGGTGGAGGATAACGTTCTAGAGGTCCTGTCTGAGTGTATTTTCAATAATAAAGCTGGCCTTGGTGGTTTAAGGATTCAACAATTGGAAGATTCAACATTTTTCTGAGGGCTTGTGGCATAGCGATCAATTGAATATATGTGCTTACTTTTGCAATCTCTCAAACCCTACTGAAATAACAGTGGCTTTTAAGATTTTATTTATTTCAAAGTAGAAGAGAAAAATCCACTAAGACCAAGAAAATTACAGTGGACAATAGTAACATAGTGTAAATAACAAATCATACCTGAGAGCAGACATTAGAGAGCAGACGCCTACACTAATGGAACAGGACCCCTAGGAGATGAATCCACAAGGGCTCAGATGGCACAGGTATGCACCTGATGTGGTAATACAGACGGGAATGGCAACAGGAGGGTCGGTAGGCGGCCTGTATGAGAAGTAGGTTACTTGTTACGTCCCCTCTCTAGTCCCCCACAGGTGGGCAAATTGTTTCCTCCAACAGAGCTGAAGACTGGGCATCTGTTCCTTAGTTAGAGAAGAGGATTGTGCACTGAAGACCGTGCGTAATAGGCACTGCCTGGATGTGAGCTGTTAGGGTTCTAGCGTGCACCAAGGGCAGTGCCCACTGTGCTCACCAGCAGATCGACAACTGTCGCCGTGCATCAGGCTGCTCACAGCTTTAAGAAAGTGTTCCGAGAAAGGCGGGGTCTAGCACGATAGCAGCAGGCAGGGATGGTGTCATGACTGTGACTCATGGCTTCGCAATCTACCAGCTGCTGCAGACTTGGGGCACGTGTGGTCACAAAAAGACAAATTTGAGTGAGATCAGACCATCAGTTCCTGGGTCTCGGGCTATGCTGTCTTAGGAAGAAGCATCTCCTTCCGGCTGCACTGACTAGAACTCAGTCTCCAGTGCAGCTGTTCTCTTGATTGCCAGCTATTCATTTTTGGTTGGGAGAATGAGGTACTTGTGCTTAGATTGATATCTCGTCACCTCAGCTAGATTCTCATTTAGACACCGCGCATTTATAAATCCCTTGAGTTAGTGTTGGGGGGGATTAAACCCGAGGTCGGTTTCTCAGGCATCCTTGAGCCTGGAGAAGAGGTCACAAGCCAACACTGAAGACAATTCTCCAAGAGTCCCTTGGGCTTCTGCACATCTTGTCAGCAGAGGCACCGACTGCCCTTTGGCCCAGACTATTGTTTCAAGAATATTTAATGAACAGCCTTTGAAGGTTGAGACAGGGACTCTCTTCTGTAAAAGGCAGACATGTTTACTCGCCAGTATAAGGCATAAAGATAATGTTGGCCTCAAAAAAAAAAAAAAAAAAAAAGTGTGTTGTGCTTCTTACCAGTCAGGAGGACTCTGGGATCCTGAAGCTCAGGATGGCTCTCCTGTACCTTTATCCACAGTGGGTGCAGGTACCCTTCTGATAGGACCTCAGTGGTCCTCAGTGGACCAAACAGCGTGAGGTCCTGGGACCTCAGAACCAGGCACCATGATCTTTTTGTCCTGTGCCCTGATGCTGGTACAAGGTCATGAAGCCACACGTTCATTCTACTGTTCGTGCTTTGCCTCCTCTGATTCTTCCTGTCACAGTGGGCCTCCTTCCTCTATGCCCGGGTAACCATGTTCAACCTCAGACAGATTCGCCACTGCCTTAAACTCCTTACCTTAGCATACTTGTTGTTGGTTTTTTGTTTTTTGTTTTTTGTTTTTGTTTTTTTTTCCTCAAAGACTCTGCTTCCTTTTCAGTGTTCTGTAAAGGAGGTGGTCCGGGTTCCCACCTCATACATGCACGGAGATCTAGGGATGGTCCTAGAGCACTTTTAGCTACAGGCTACACTTTTTCCTTGGCTGTCTAATAATTCCTCCTTCCCAGTGATATGCGTCACCTCGCTGTACCACTGATTACCTAATGTACTCCAGATCACCTGAAAGCCCCCTAATTTATGCTACTGAGGACTTTATTTTTGGTTCAGTCTTTGTGTCACCATCACTGCCAGCATCTCTGGCAACCTTAATCGTCCTATGACTCATATAAACCCATCAGTCGCCTGAACTCACCCACGGGAGGACCTCTGTCCAGGCTCTACTAGGTGCATGGCCCCTTCGTGGACGTTTTGATACCTGAAGAAATGCAATGCACTTGAGATCATGTAAAAACGTAATGTTTAATAACATAATTCTCCAGCGTTTTTCCTCTTTATTTTTAGCTTGTAAAGTTTTAATTTTAATTCCAGTTAGTTAATACCCAGTGTTATATTAGTTTCAGGGGTCTAATACAGCGATTCAACTATTCCATACATCACACAGTGCTCACTAGGATTTAAGAGGTAAAGGAGATACAATATCCAATTTATCCTCAACTGTTTCAGAAAAATATACCTACAAATACATACACAAGGAGAGAAATAATAGAGCCAATGGACAAAATGTAAACAAGTGATGAATCTGGGTAAAGGACATACGGACTATTTTTGCAATTTTTATATTAAGTTTGAAATTCTATCAAAATAAAGTTACAAAAAAATCTTAAATAACAATCCTTAATCCACAAGGATTTTCCCTCTTCTATTTATTTCTACACCAACTGTTCACAGATCTCGTTGAGACCTCTTGTCCTTCTACTTTCTTACAGTTGATTACTGTTCATTCCATTTTCCCTCTTCCCACATGGCCTCATGGATCATTCTTTGGAGAGTATCTTCTGCGTCCTGTGGGCTTCTAGACAGAGGACATTCTTCTCTCTTGACTTATGACCTATCACTATTACAGTCATGATCCCTGTGACAGATTTTTGTACGTTTCACTTGTCTCTTCTCTAGGGATGTAAGCACCACCAGGCCTACGGTGTTGGTCTTTTTTTTTTTTTTTTCTTTCATGTATTCTCAGCATGTAGAACACTTCAGGACCCATACTCATGGCTTCAAAGAATATTCAGTAAATGAAAAGTTCATAGATTCAAAGACTTTGGTTTATCCCAACACTTGTTAGCCTACAGACTAACGTGCCAGAATGAGGTCAAAGATCTTTGCCTTAATGCAGTAAGTGAGCCTAGGAGAGCAATCTAGACAAAAGTGATCAGCTCTGAATCCAATGTATCAATCACAAGTACGTGATTTTTGTCTCCTTGGCTTGCTCCTTGAGAAAATTGAAGCGGTTCATTGAAGGTGAGTGACATGATGAATTTCCCCTCTTCTGCTAGCTACAGCGCACAGATTAGAAATCTCAGGCTCATTGCAAATGTATTGCTTTGAGCCCTTAGCCATACCACTGAACCTGAAAATGTTTCTTCTTTCCATTACTATCATATTCCTAACTTGTAAAAAGTGGACAAAGCCACTCTTTTCCCCTAAATGGTGTATAAATCCTAAAAGTTTTATTTATTTTTTTATAAATTTATTTTTTATTGGTGTTCAATTTGCCAACATATAGAAGAACACCCAGTGCTCATCCCATCAAGTGCCCCCCTCAGTGCCCGTCACCCAGTCACCCCCACCCCCCACCCACCTCCCCTTCCACCACCCCTAGTTCATTTCCCAGAGTTAGGAGCCTCTCATGTTCTGTCTCCCTTTCTGATATTTCCCACTCATTTTCTCTCCTTTCCCCTTTATTCCCTTTCACTATTTTTTATATTCCCCAAATGAATGAGACCATATAATGTCTGTCCTTCTCCAATTGACTTACTTCACTCAGCATCATACCCTCCAGTTCCATCCACATCAAAGCAAATGGTGAGTATTCATTATTTCTCATGGCTGAAGAATATCCCACTGTATACATAGACCACAGCTTCTTTATCCATTCATCTTTCAATGGACACCGAGGCTCTTTCCACAGTTTGGCTATTGTGGACATTGCTGCTAGAAACATCGGGGTGCAGGTATCCCGGAGTTTCAACATCTGTATCTTTGGGGTAAATCCCCAACAGTGCAATTGCTGGGTCATAGGGCAGATCTGTTTTTCACTCTTTGAGGAACCTCCACACAGTTTTCCAGAGTGGCTGCACCAGTTCACATTCCCACCAACAGTGCAGGAGGGTTCCCCTTGCTCCACATCCTCTCTAGCATTTGTGGTTTCCTGCCTTGTTAATTTTCCCCATTCTCACTGGGGTGAGGTAGGATCTCATGGTGCTTCTGATGTGTATTTCCCTGATGGCAAGTGATGAGGAGCATTTTCTCATGTGCATGTTGGCCATGTCTATGTCTTCCTCTGTGAGATTCCTGTTCATGTCTTTTGCCCATTTCATGATTGTAAATCCTGGAAGTTTTCAATTCAAGGAAATAGTCTTTACCAGTGGGTCAAGAATTGGTGAGGTGGGGAGAGAGAGGACCAGATTTGAAACTGTTAAGTCTTCTCTCATTCACATGTAGGTATATAACTTTGGGCAAGTCTCTTATTTCTCTAAGCCTCAGTTGCTTAAGTTGTAAATGGGAACGTGACTTTAATATGGATTGTGAAGATCAAAAGATGAGCAGTGTGAAGAGGGAATTAGTCAACTGAAAGTGAGTTATACAAATACAAATTCTTATTATACATTTACCTTTCATTTAGCACTTCACGAGGGTGAAACAATATGTCACTGCAACATACGTGAAGTAATTCAATGTTCTAGGAGACTGAGAAATGTTGCCCTCTGATGTCACAGTTGCCGTGTGTGTTTGTGTGTGAATGAATTCGGATGTGGATTTCAAAAGATGTGCTTTTCTCTCCTGAGATTTGTAAATTTCCTTCCTTTCACACACTACATAATTTGCCATTGTGTCCCGCTTGTGTGCAACATATCTATTTACTTCTTTTCCTTTTCTGTTTTCCAATGTATAAATATTTCAAGAATATAAACATCGTGACAAAAGTAAAATACATCGTTAACACTTCCTTACTTCTTGTCCTTATATGTGCCTAACTTAAGCTGTAAAAGAGTCCAAGAGATTTAAATAATATCTTGTGTTTACGGTAGATAACATAGGATTGATTCTAAAGACAACAGTTGGAAGAAGGTAAAATTCAGGTAAAATTTGAGGCTAGCAAGTGATAGCTACAGACGTGTCCAGCTATGCTGGATCTAGAAGGGTGAACAGGAACCAGCTGTGATATGTGCAACTGTGTATCACACTTGGGTTTCAGAATTTTTTGTGAAACCTGGGCCACCTGATTGATGATTTTTTTTTCCAACTTCCAAAAGTCAATGAATATACTGTTTGCAGGAAAAGAGAAAATATGGGATATTCCTATGAATGAAACAATGTAAGACAGAGTTCAGGGACACCTGGGTAGCTCAGTGGTTGAGCACCTGCCTTTGGCTCAGGGCATGACCCTGGGTCCTGGGATCGAGTACCTCATTAGACTCCCTGCATGGAGCCTGCTTCTCCCTCTGGCTGTGTCTCCGCCTCTCTCTCTGTGTCTCTCATGAATAAATAATAAAATATTTTTAAAAAAGGAAAAGTTCAAAGATGAGGTGGGATTTTACTTTTTATGAAGGAGCATATTTGGATAAACTAACATGTTCTGTGCAGGCCTGGTACCATGTGTTTTACGTAATACCTTATATAATACCGTAGTTGACTCCTTTTTTGCTCTCTTTGTTAGTAGAACCCTTGTTTTATTTAAGGTGGTCTTGTGCCCAGTTAAAACATCCTTTCCTCAGGCTCCTTTGAGGCCGGAGATGACCAAATATCATGGAATGGCTAATGAAATATAAATAGAAGTTGCTAGGTTAGGCTTCTCAGAAAACAAGAGTAGGGCAGGCAGGGATATCTCATCATTTTCCCCTGTGGCATGGTGTTCTCCCTTTTAAAAGGAAAAATGAGTCAGTGCCTTTAGTGTAACATATATAATAAGTGAGAGATTTTTCATGAATGGATCAGGTGCACACTACCAGCACCCAGATCAACAAACAGTACTGTCAGCATCCAGAAAGCGCCCCCACCATGCTCCCGTTCAGTTACTACCTCCCCACGGATAAGCATTATCCTGACTTTTAAGAACATAAATTAGTTTTGTCCATTTGGGGGCATAATATGAATGGAATCAAGCGTGAAGTGTTTTTTTTGTATCTGGCTTCTCTGCTCAACATTCTTCGTATGAGATTTTTGTTGCTTATATTTATAAATGGTTCATTCTTACGGCTGTGTAGTATTTATCATGTCACTAAGCCACATATTATTTGTCTAGGAAAAAACATCTTGATATCATGACAATGTCAACAGTGATGGTGGTGAAAGAACCCAGAAAGGTCCTGGGTCATCCGTGACATGCTTAACTATCTTACCCACTTGTCTATCCCTATATGAGACAAGCAGCCCCTATATTTTAAACCACAGTAGAAGGGTTGTCTGCCGGTAGCAACTGACCATAATGGCAATCGAAACATTCACATCACTTATGGCAATAAAAATGTAGGCCTTAGGGGATCCTTGGGGGGCTCAGGGATTTAGCACCTGCCTTTGGCCCAGGGCACGATCCTGGGGTCCTGGGATCAAGTCCCACGTTGGGCTCCCTGCACGGAGCTTGCTTCTCCCTCTGCCTGTGTCTCTGCCTCTGTCTCTCTCTCTCTGTCTCTCTCTCTCTCTCTCTCTGTGTTTCTCATGAATAAATAAATTTAAAAAAATGTAAGCCTTAAAGAAATGCCAAATAACTAAAATTGAAGTTCAGGGAGGTTAGGCAGGTAACTAATATTACATAGCTGATAATGTAATAGAGCTGGATCCTGAAACTACTTTACTGTAGTATAATTAATATATGGTATTATTAGTTTTAAGCGTACAATGTAGTGATTCACCAATTCTGTACGTTGCTCAGCGCTCACCACAGTGAGTACAGTCACCACCTGTCCCCAGCTTTACTACCACCTTATTGACTGTATTCCCTATGCTGTATTTTTCATCTCCATGAATTATTTATTTTGTAACTAGAAGTTTGTACCTCTTTTAAGTTTTTTTTTAAGTTTGTACCTCTTAATCCCCTTTATCTATTTCACTCATCTCCATATCTACCTTCTCTCTAGAAACTGTTTCTTCTCTGCATTTGAGTCTGTTTTTTTTTTTCCTCTTGGTTCCTTTGTTTCTTCTATTCCACATATGAGTGAAATCATATGGCATCTGTTTCTCTGTTTGACTTATTTCACTCAGCATACTGCCCTCTAGATGTATACATGTTGTTACAAATGACAAGATCTCATTCTTTTTATGGCTAAGTAATATTCCACTGTATACATGTACCTCTTTTTCTGTTAATCTACTGATGGACACTTCTCTTGCTTCCGCTTCCGTATCTTGGCTACTACGAACAATGCTGCAACAAACCTAGGGGTGCATATATCTTTTCAAATTATTGTTTTTGTTTTCTTTGGTTAAATACCCAATAGTGGATTACTAGGTCATAGGGTGTTTCTATTCTTAATTTTTTAGGGAAATTCCACTCTGTTTTCCACAGCTGTATCAATTTACATTCCCTCCAACAGCGCATGAGGGTTCCTTTTCTCTCTACGTCCTTGTCAACACTTATTATTTCTTGTCTCTTTGATTATAGCCATTTGGTGAGGTAAAAGGTCATATCTCATTGTGATTTTCATTTGCATTTCACTGATGATTTTTGATGTTGAACATTTTTTCATGCGTCTGTTGACCATCTATCCGTATGTCTTCTTTAGAGAAATGTCGCTTCAGGTTCTCTGCCCATTTTTTAATTGGATTGTCTCTTTGGTGTTGAGTTGTATAAGTTCTTTATATATTTTGGTTACTAACCGTATCTAATATAATGTTTGCAAATATCTTCTCCCATTCACTAAGTTGTCTTTCTGTTTTGTCAGTCGTTTCCTTCACTGTGAAAAAGATTTTTATTTTGGTGTAGCCTCTGTAGTATACTTTTGCTTTTGTTTCTTTGGCTGAGGAGACATATCTAGAGAAATGTTTCTGTGGTCGATGTCAGAAAAATTACTGCTTATTTTTTTTTCTAGGAGTTTAATGGTTTCAGGTCTCTTATTTAGGTCTTTAATCCACTTTTAGTTTATTGCTGTGTATGTTATAAGAAGATGATCCAGTTTCATTCTTTTGCATTTGGCTGTCTAGCTTTCCCGCACCACTTATTGAAGATACTGTCTTTTCCCCATTGTATGTTCTTGCCCCCTTCGTGATAGGATGACCGTGTAGTTGTGGGTTTGTTTCTGGGGTCCCTATTCTCTTCCATTGATCTATGTGACTATTTTTGTGTCAGTACTCTAATGTTTTGATTACTAGAACTTTGTAGTAAGTCTTGAAATCTGGGATTGTGATACTTCCAGTTTTGTTTTTTCTTTCTCAAGATTACTTGGGCTATTCAAGCAAGGTCTTGTGTGGTTTCATGCAAATTTTAGTGTTATTTGTTCTAGTCCTGTGAAATATGTTGTTGGTATTTTTTTTTAAAGATTTATTTGTTTATTTGAGAGTGAGAAAACAGGCAGGAGGAGCTGCAGCGGGAGGAGAAGCAGGTTCCCACTAAGTAGGGAGTCCAATGCCAGCTCAATCCCAGGACCCTGGGATCAGGACTCCAGCCAAAGGCATTTGCTTAACAGGCCTTCCTGTTGTTGGAATTTTGGTAGAGATTGCATTAAATCTGTAGATTGCTTTGGGTGTCATGGACATTTTAATAATATTTTTTCTTCCAATCCACGAACATGGAATATCTTTTCATTTGTTTGTGTTGTCCTTCCTCAGTTTCTTTCATCAGTATTTTATATTTTACAAAGTACGTGTCTTTCATCTCCATGGTTAAGTTTATTCTTTGTTTTATTTTTTCCCATGCAATTGTAAATAGGATTGTTTCTTCATTTCTCTTTCTACAACTTTATTGGTAGTGTATAGAAATGTCACAGATATCTCTATATTAATTTATATCTTGTGGCTTTACTGAATGCATTTGTCATTTCTAGAAGTATTTCATAGAGTCTTAGGGTTTTCTTTAGTATCATGTCATCTACAAATAGTGACAGTTTTATTTCTCCCTTACCAATTTAGATACCTTTTATGATGTGACAGCTACAGCTAGGACTTCTAGTACTTTGTTGAATAAAAGTGGTGAGGGTGGACATCCTTGTCTGTCCCTGATCTGAAAGGAAAAGCTCTCAGTTTTTCACCATTTAATATGATGTTAGCTGTGGGTTTTCATCTATGGCCTTTATTATACTGAGGTAGGTTTCCTCTAAACCTATTTTGTTTAGAGATTTTTGACACGAATGTAAGTTGCTTTGACCATAGAATCCTTTGTTCAGATGACTTTTCTTGGGCACACAGTCTAGGGAAAAAGCTTTTGTAAAGTACTTCCCCCTAAAAAAGAGTTGATTAAAGGCACAAATACCCAGTTTAGAGGCAGAATGTGGTCAATGTTCTCAGAGAGGTAGAGATAGAAGCCCAGGAGGTCCTATGTCAATGCTTTTTCTTTACATCTATTGAGACAATCATGTGGCTTTTATCTTCATCTGGTTAATGTGATGTATCACATTGATTGACTTACAAATATGGAACCATGTTTGTATCCCTGGAATATAACCCACTTGATCATGGTGAATGACTTTTTTAGTGTGTTTTTGAATTTGGTTTGCTACTATTTTGTTGAAGGTTTTTGCATCTTTGTTTGTAAGTGACATGATGGCCTGTAGTTTCTTTTTCTGTAGTGCTTTGTTTGGTTTTGCTACCAGGGTAATTCTGGCCTTATAGAATGAATTTGGAAATTTTCTCTCCTATTTTTTGGAGAGAAAAGTTTGAAAAGAATAGTTTGAAAAGAATATGAACACTTCTTTAAACATTTGGTAGAATTTATCATCTGATCCTGGGCTTTTATTTGTTGGGAGGTTTTTGATTACTGTTTCAATTTTATTGCTGGTAATTGGTCTATTCACATTTTCTGCTTCTTCCTTGTTAAAAAAAATTTTTTTAAAGACTCCATCTATCCATTCATCAGAGACACAGAGAGAGAAGCAGACACACAGGCAGAGGGAGAAGCAGGCTCCTCAAGGGGAGCCCAGTGTGGGACTTGATCCTGGGACCCCAGGACCACACCCTGAGCTGAAGGCAGATGTTAATCCACTGAGTTACCCAGGCGTCCCACATTTTCTATTTCTTCCTGATTCAATTTCAGAAAGTTATTTGGTTCATAGAACATATCAAATTCTTCTCAGTTGTCCAATTTGTTGACATATAATTTTTCATAATACTCTTTTATTCTCTCTGTATTTCTGTGGTGTCAGTCATTTCTCCTCCTTCATTTATGATTTTGAATCTTTTATTTTCTTGATGAATCAGGCTAAAGGTTTATCAATTTTATTGATATTTTCAAAGAACTAGCTCCTGGTTTCATTGATCTTTTTTAATTTTTTTTGTCTCTATTTTATTTATTTATGATGCAATCTTTTTTTTTTTTTAGAAAGAATTTTTTTTTTTTAGATTTTATTTAAAAATGAGTTAGTTAACATATAGTGTATTATTAGTTCCAGGAGTAGAATTCAGTGATTTATTATTTGCATATAACACCCAGTGCTCATTACACAAACTCTCTCCTTAATGACCCAGTTACCATATCTCCATACCCGCCTCCCCTCATGCAACTGTTTGTTCCCTATAGTTAAGAGTCTCTTATGGTTTGCTTCCCTCTGTGTGTTTTTTTTTTAAGATTTTATTTATTCACAAGAGAGGCAGAGACACAGGCAGAGAGAGAGAAGCAGGCTCCAAGCAGGGAGCCTGACATGGGACTCGATCCCGGGTCCCCAGGATCACACCCTGGGCCAAAGGCAGGTGCCAAACCACTGAGCCACCCAGGTGTCCCTCCCTCTGTGTTTTTATCTTATTTTTCCTTCCCTTCCCCTGTGTTCATCAGTTTTTTTTTCTTAAATTTCACATATGAGTAAAATTTTAATGTATTTGTCTTTCTCTGACTGATTTATTTCACTTAACTAGTTCCTTCTATGTCATTACAAATGTATAGCTCAGCCATCAAAAATAATGAATATATGTCATATTTATTATATGTACATATATTTATACATACATATATATCTCACATCTTCTTTTTCCATTCTTATTATCTTGATTATTTTATTCTCCTGGCTTTGGACTTTGTTCTTTTTCTAGCTCTTTTAGTTATCAGGTTAGGTTGTTTGACATTTTTCTTGCTTCTTGAAGTAGGCCTATGTTGTTGTAAACTTCCCTCTTAGAATGGCTTTTGTTGCATCCCAAAGCCTGGACAATTGCATTTTCATCTTAATTTTTTTCCATGTATTTTTTTCCTCTTTGATTTTTTCATTGGTCCATTCATTGTTTTGTAGTATGTTACTAGCCTCCATGTATTTGTATTTTTTCATATTTTTTCTATTAATTGATTTCTAATTTCATTCTGTTGTGGTCAGAAAAGATGCATGATATAATTTTAGTCTTGAATTTATTGAGACTTGTTTTGTGACCTAACATGTAATATATCCTGGAGAATGTATATTGTGCACCTGAAAATAATGTGTATTCTGTTTTTTTGGGAGGGAATGTTTTTATATCTGTTTAGTTTGTGTGATCTAATGTGTCATGCAAAGCCACTATGAACTTGTTAATTTTCTGTATGGATTTCTGGAATTTTTTCTGGATTTCTGTCAAGATTTTCTATCCATTGATGCAAGTGGAATGTTAAAGTCCTCTACCATTATTGTATTACTGTCAATTTTGCACTTTAAATCTGTTAGTATTTGCTTTATGTATTTAGGTGTCTCATGTTAGATGCATAGCTATTTGCAAATATTGTATGCTCTTGTTGGATTGTTTCAATCCAAATAATTGTTTCAAATAAGTGTCATTATTCATCTCTTGTTAAAGTTTTTGTTTTAAAATCTATTTTGTTCAATATAAGGATTGCTATGCCAGCTTCCGTTTTGCTTCATTTTACATAGCAAATATTTTTCCAGCCCTTTACTTCAAGTCTCCATGTCTTTAAGTCTGCAGTGAGTCTCTTAAAGGCAGCATATAGTTAGATAGATCTTGGGTTTTTTTATCCATTCAGTCACCTTGTGTCTTTTGATTGAAGCATTTAATCTATTTACATTTATTTTATATTTATTTTTTAAAGATTTTATTTCAAAGTGAGAGCACAAACATGGGGAGCAGAGGGAGAACCAGACTCCTCACTGAGCAGAGAGCCCAACATTGGGATTGACCCCAGCACCCCAGGATCATGACCTGAGCCGAAAGCAGACGCTTAACCTACTGAACCGTTCAGGTGCACTATTATTTTTTATTTAAGTAGTCTACAAACAATGTGGGACTTGAACTTCCAACACTGAGATTAAGAGTCATACACTCTACCAACTGGACCAGCCAGGCACCTCTAGTTCATTTACATTTTAAGTAATTATTGGTGGGTTTGTAATTATTGCCCTTTTGTTTCTTGTTTTCTGGTTGTTTTACTAGTTCTTCATTTTTCCTCTCTTCTTCTCTGGCTCTTTTACCTTGTGTTTTATTAGCTTTCTTTATTATTATGGTTGGATCCTTTCTCTTTCTTGTATGTGGATCTATTATAAGTTTTTTAATTGTGGTTACTATTAGGATCATGTATAACATCTTCTGGGTATTGCAGCCTATATTAAGTTGATGATTGCTTAAATGTGAGCAGATTCTAAAAGCACTAAATTTTTACTCTCCGACCCTAACATTTTATGTATAGGATGTAATATTTTACACCCTTTTATTTTGTGAATCCCTTTACTTACTTTTCATAGATATAATTGTTTTATTATATTTAAACGTTTTTATTTATTTATTCATGAGAGACAGAGAGAGAGAGAGAGAGGCAGAGACACAGGCAGAGGGAGAAGCAGGCCCCATGCACGCAGCCCAAAGTGGGACTTGATCCCAGGACTCCAGGATCATGCCCTGAGCTGAAGGCAGATGCTCAACTGCTGAGCCACCCAGGTGCCTCTTGATTTTATTATTTTTGTGTTTTAATCTCCACACTGGTCTTATGAGTAGGTAATTTACTTATAAATATCTTTATTTACATGTTTGCATTTACCTGTGGAATTCTTTCCTTTCATAATTTTCTTCTAGTTGCGGCCTTTTCTTTACTCTCAAATAATTGCCTTTAACATTTCTTGGAGGGCTGTTTAGTAGCAATGAACTTTTTAAATTTGTGGGTTTTTTGGAAACTTTTTATTTCTCCTTCTAGTTTGAATGACAACCTTGTTGAGTACAGTATTCTTGGTTGGAGGTTTTTTTATCTTTCAGCACTTTGAAAATATATCATGCCATTCCCTTCTGGCTTAAAAATTTTTTGTTGAGAAGTCAGCTGAAAGCCCTGTGAGGTTTCCCTTGTATATAACTCTTTTCTGGTCTCTTGTTCTTAACATTCTCTTTTATCATGAAATTTTGCCGTTTTAATTATGATGTCTTGCTGTGGACCTCTTTGGATTAATTTTGTTAGGGGCTCTCTGTTCTTGAATCTTGATGTCTGTTACCTTCCCCAGATTATGAACATTTTCAGCTATGTTTTTTTTTTTTTTTTCAAATAAGCTTTGCCACTTCCTCTGTCTCTCTCCTTCTGGGATTCCTGTAATATAAACATTATTACACTTGATGATGTTGCTACATTCCTTAACCAATTCCTTTATTATTATACTTTTTCCTTTTTGCTGTTCACCATTGTTACTTTCTAGTACCCTGTCTTTCAGATCACTGATCCATTCTTCTGAATCTTCTAATATGCCATTGTTTCCCTCTAGTGTATTTTTTTTCAGTTATTGAATTCTTCATCTCTGACTGACTTTAATATTTTCTATCTTTTGGTTAAAAGTATCACTGAAATTCTCCACCCTTTTGTTGAATCCAGTATTTTTATGATCATTTCTTTGAATTATTTATCCAGCATAGTGCTTATCTTCATTTTTTAGCTCTTTTGCTGTGACTTTGTCCTATTCTTTCAGGTGGGACATACTCCTCTGTTTCCTCATATATATCTAACTCAATGTGTTGTTTCTATGTGTTAGGAATGGACCTTGAACTTTTAAGTGGAACTCACTGCCATTTAGAATACAGTAGATATGTAAAGAGAGTGAAATGCATGGCTAGAAAACACAGATGATAAGCTCTCAAGGATGCTTTAGGGAAGCATAGAACACTGCTTCTTCACTAATCACTCTTTCTCTTCACTGATCCCTTTACTTGCCTGAAAAGCTTGACAGGAAAAGGTATTCCAGCTCCTGTGGCTAAAAGAAAGGGAAGTCATGTGGCTTAGAAAATAGATATTAAAAGAATATGTGTTCCCTTTTCTTTCTCCCTTCACTTTCCAGAAATGCAAATAGCCTGGGAAGATAGACTGGCCTGGAGTAGATGAACAAAAGTAGACTGAGTACCTAGGCAAAAATGAGTAAGGTTGAGGTTTGTGACTTTGCTAGCAAGTCCTGAAAAAAACTGATCTAATTTGGACTAAAATTACACTTATCAGTTCTCCAGGAGTTTGAAATTGATCACTTTATCAAGTGATCTTTATCACAGACTCAGGATAAACAAGATATCATTTCACACATACACACATGTGCACACACACAAATGAAAACAAAAAATTAAGAAATGAATTCATATAAGTTATATGGGCCAATAGGAATTTTCTTCACAGAACCACAGCATCCCAGGCCTGAGACTGCATAATTGAGTCCTAATACCACTATTGAAGGAGGAGAGGGGAGAGGTGGGAGTACAAGAGTGCCTGTCTTTTTATATGTACTCCTTTAATGCACCTCCATAACATATCCAAGTTTGACTTTTTGATTAATACTAAATATTTGGTAAATGTGGGGAGAATTGATTGTGACAGATTCATGGATGAATCTCCTAGGAATGGAGATAGAAGTTTGTGAGTTATAAGGTAGACATGTATATAAGTAAACTGATTGTATATACTCATAGTCCTGGTGTAATTAAATAGCTACTCCTTTTTTCTCAAAAGATGCTACCTTGGATAGTAAGTAATATGACCATTTGTGTAAGTAAAAATACATAGAAAAATAAGATATCACTTTGGATTTATTTTTTCAAAGGTGTGTGTGGCAGACATTGAGTTGTGCTGCTCAGATTCCCCTGAAAAAGGACATGCTGTTCAGCTATGAGGAATGTGACAAACCCTAGCTATCAGACTTCTTTAGAGTCGTCTCCTGAAGCCCTCTGCCAATGACAGAGCATGACATTGGTAGCTGAAGTCACATTCTTCTTAGGGTTGTCCTGGCCAGTAATTCAGCAAGATGGTGGTACATGGCCTAGCGCTTTCCACCCAGCACAGTACTCTTCTGGCAGAAAACCCTTTGCCCCAGAGTCCCCATTCATCTCATTTGTCATGAGTGTGTTCTGATCTGACAAATTGCCTACCTTTAGTCCTTTCCCATCCTGGGAATCTTCCGTATGCCCATCTCCAGAATATTCACACAGATGACCCAACCTTATAATCTATAACATTTTAAAAGGTATATTTATTTATGGTCTGGAAATTTAGCAACATCAAACTAGTTTTAAAAATACAAGTTCAAGTTATATGTTATTAAATGAGGCACTATTTACTGTTTATAAGGTAACATGTCCCATGGGTGCCTAGCAAGAGACCAGCATAGAGGCCCATGTTAGAGGAAGTCCTTTCTCAATGAGAAAAGGCAAATTATAACTTGAAAACTCTTTGCTGAGGGAAAACTATCATAGAAATACATGTTGTTCATGGACAGACATGGACATGATCTTTTTCTCTGTTTCCTCTCTGCTTTGCTGGAAGAGAGAAAAGAAGCAAAGGCTTGAGCAGGAAATTTATAAGGGCAAATATAACCTTTGGTTTGATGCACAGTAAGCTGACAGTTAAAGGTGTATCATGCTAGATAAATGTCAAAAGCCAAATAAAAACCTTAATAATAAGCTGTCCAGAGGCTAAAATCCAGAACCCTCAAGCATGAGAGAAGGATTAATTTTTAAAAACAAATTTTAACCCAAACTGAAACTGTCCAAGGTGGCTTAAATGTGATAAACTGAAGGTTAAGGGATGTGAGTATGGAGGAAAGAAAAGAAAGAGAGGACTGATCCAAGACCAAAAAGGTACCTAGTTGTACCAAGGTTTTTTGTTTTTTGCTTTTTTGTTTTTTTGTTTTTACTCACTTACATCTTACTCTAAAAAAATAGCAGCATTGAGTCAAACCCAATAAATTTTGTTTTGGGGTGAAGTGTGTGTCCCCCCATCCCAAATTCATATGTTGATATCCTAACCCCTAATACCTCAGAATGTGAGTATATTTGGAGATAGGGTCTTTAACAAGGCAATTAAGTTAAAATGAGGTCATTAGGGTGGGTCTAATCTAATATGATCAGCATCCTTATAAGTAGAGGAAATTAGGACACAGACACAAAGGGATGACCATGTGAAGACACAGCCATTTCCAAGCTACCTGGGAACATGGGAATGGAGGGAGAAGTCCTGCATGGGAAAGTCTGGAGTCATAAAGCTCAATGAAGATGTATTTGTTGTTTTGTTTTGTTTTGTTTTGTTTTGTTGTTATTTTTTTCCCAGCAAGAATCAATTCTCTGTAATATTGGTTGAAACTGAAACACAGGAAATTGAAAGAACATTTGTATGGCCATGTCATAATCTAAAAATGATGACACTGTCCTGCCTTCTAATCAGTTTGTTCCTGTAGTCACCTTTCCTAACATCTAACTTAAAAGATGCTTGAGTGGTCTTCATGTTCATGATTGAAGTCTGTAAAGAAAAATGTAACTATGATGTAAATATTTCCCAGAAACTAGCAAGGGATCATTTTCTCCAAATGCTTATTTTGATTCCTGTAGAAGACAGTTTTCTTCTCATTCTTTTCTTTGTTAGAATTTAATCTCTGTAAAGTGAAAACATTTTCCTTACTTGGAAATGCAGTGAGGGGTTTGCCAATAAACCTAAAAAAATAGGGATCCCTGGGTGGCGCAGCGGTTTGGTGCCTGCCTTTGGCCCAGGGCATGATCCTGGAGACCTGGGATCGAATCCCATGTCAGGCTCCCTGCATGGAGCCTGCTTCTCCTTCTGCCTGTGTCTCTGCCTCTCTCTCTCTCTCTCTCTCTGTGACTATGATGAATAAGTAAATAAAAAAAAAAAAACCTAAAAAAATAATCTACTTATATTTCCAAGGTCACAAAATCTTGTAAGAAGAAAGGCCCTATGGGTTTTTGTTCATCTGGAGGCAAAAGGAAAATGTGAGCTGAGTGGACTCAGGGTCTCCGGATTACTAATCCACCATGTAGGGTTTAGGCAGGTGGACTTTCAGAGGGCCAGGACTCACTGAGAGATGCCAGAATGTAAGAGCTCAACTCTTGCTGAATTAATCTTCCCATAGTGGCAGCTCTTGTTTTCATCATTTTGGGTTTGCTAGAGATGAGGCTCTATTGCAGCCCATTATTCAGACTGGACACCAGCCAGATTTTTGTTGTACTTCCTGGCCTTGTGTACTGACATGACTTTATGGGGCAAATCAAAAGGCTAAGATGATTAAATCAACAAAGGCAGTGCATTCCTGGCTCTCAAATTGGCCCAGAAGTGCTTTGCTTACAGAGTTATCTTAACATAGGAAAGGCTTGGCCCACTCTCCTGTGAAACATCCAAATGCTTCTCAAGGGCTTAGTGGCCATTGAAAAAGAACATGGGTTAGGATCAACTGGCCTTCTCCCATATGCTTTGCTGGACTTATAGCATGATTTTTCTTTTGCTTGTAGCAGAAGAAAGGGCTTTCAGAACTCAAATGCTCTTTTGCATCTATAACAAAGATCTAGACTCAAGAAAAATCAGAATTTCTTATGTGATAGAGCTAAAAAGCCTGGGCATCTCCTCCAGAGAATGGTTTGGATCTTTTATAGTTCTGGAGACCTCCGATAAATGAGGGTTTCCTTTGGAACACATGCCCTGTCCCTTATGTTCTAGATTATCAAACACAATGTTTGATCCTTACCTCTAATAGTGGATAAGGGTGTGTGACCTAAACTGGGCTAATAATGATATGGAATCACCTATGAAGAGACGGAAGATATAAGTTGAGCAAACTAGAATCCTCCCCTGGAATGTTCTGCATTGGAGGCTGAAAGATAGCTCTCTTCTTTTAGAATTTGACCTAAAATGTATACATAAGCTTAGAGATAGCAGCAACCATACTGCTGGCACGTGGCAACTGTCTGTGTGCAAAAGAGAAGTTGAGGCCAGCGGACATGGGATACAAGAGCTAGTAATGGCATCTTTTTACACATAACTTCAGATAACAAGCCGTCCCCCAAAATGTGATTCAATAAGGGGAAACTTCTTCAGTGTAACTTTGTATATTTCACATATATAGCTAATATATCTGAATTTCAGTCGTAAGAATTGGCAGTGAAGAATTGCTTTTGTTTCCGTTTTTGTTGTTACTGCCTGTATGAAAGGAAAGTACTTCTGACCAACGTCTCCTGAGTAAAATGAAACTTGTCTTCATTGTGAGCAGGAAGGTAGATGACAACAGACAATCTTTTGCTATGATTTTGAATATACATTTATGGTGTGTCTCTTTAAGCCAAAGGGAATCAGATGTTTTAAATGCCAACAGTAGCAAAACTTGAGTAGGACCATACTTTTTCTCATAACCAAATTTTAATTAAAACATAATGTCATCGGATGTTAGCACTTGAAGGGACCTTGAAGGTCACCTTGTAAATTTAATCTCAGTGGTTGAGGAAGAACTAGAAAACATTCAGAGTTGGAAGTTCAACATTTTTTTTTTTTTTGGAAGTTCAACATTTTTTTAAAGATTTTATTTACTTAAGAGAAGGAATGTGGGGATCCCTGGGTGGTGCAGCGGTTTAGCGCCTGCCTTTGGCCCAGGGCGTGATCCTGGAGTCCCGGGATCGAATCCCACGTCGGGCTCCCGGTGCATGGAGCCTGCTTCTCCCTCTGCCTATGTCTCTACCTCTCTCTATCTCTGTGTGACTATCATAAATAAATAAAAATTTTAAAAAAATAGATAAAGGTTGAAACTGAAAAAAAAAAAGAGAAGGAATGTGTGCATGAGTTGGTGGGGGGGTTGGATAGGGAGAAGAAGAGGGAGAAGCAGACTCCCCACTGAGCAGGGAGCCCAACACAGGTCTGGATCCCAGGACCCCGAGATCACCCGAGATCACTACCTAAGCTGAAGGCAGATGCTTAACCCAGCGAGCCACCCAGGTGCCACTAGAGGTTCAGCACTTGTGAACTGGCCCCATATTCCTCACAATGGGAGCACTCGTATGTTTACAAATCAGATAGAAGTGTCTGTCTATGACAGCCACCCATGAGAAAAACAAGATTCTCTTTGTGAACATGGGACCGGAGGTAGCAACATCCCAGACCAGAGTGTTCCTATCGACGTTCAGAGAGCTTAAGACAGTGTATGCCTTGCTCCTAACTTGGGACACAGCCTTGGCCTACTTTGAGTCCCTGTTTGAGATCTCCGGCTTTAGATGGTACTTCCCTTGGGGTGCCTATTGTCCCAGCACAAGCAGATGGATCTAAAGGGTAATTTACTGCTTTCTTCCTAAGAAATTAGCTTCTTTCCCATCTCCGTATTTAGATGCTGTGCAATCTCCTCACTGACAGAAATCTCGTATTAGTTTGTCTATGCCACATAACTGTGAGTCAAAGTTCCCGAGCAGCAAACACTAATTATTTTGCCTGTTAATTTAAAGAACTTTAAGTCTTCACCATGCTAACAATTAGGAGGGAAAAGATCATGGCAAAGAAGAATTTTTAAATGTAACAAAAACTCAGATTTGTCTTGAGCAATAAAGCAGAATGAAAAGTCTCAGTATTGTTGCTTAAAATATGAGTCTCAGTAATTACTTGCGCTCAAATAAAATGAATATATTTGATATTAGGAAGGGAAAAGTTTACAGTGGGTAGTCAAGCTTGTCAGAATTGTTGGAAATGTGGTAAAAAAAAGGTAAAGTAGGACTTATAGGTATAAAGTTTTTGCATCAATAGGTATTTCAAATGTCACTGAAACAATTGATTTGTGTAGTATGGTAACACACTTTCATAAGTGGGCACCTCATCAAGACAAGCACAGCACCTCCTCAGCTGAGATAAAAACCATTTTACCACCTATTTTATAGATTCATTCCAATGATTTTCAACCTTTCAGGGAAATTGTTTTGCATCAGAAAAAAAGAAGGCGTAAAAACATTTCAGTGAATCATTAACAGTAGCATTCTTGGTTCAAGCAGAAGACATATTTTCTATAAATAAAGTATGTCCAGAGACAATTTGCATGTGTGTGTAATTTTAATTAGCTTTAAAGCGAAATACTCACATTTGATTAATTTTGCTTTTTGTAGAAATGTCCTCGAAGCACTGTTGTTTTAAACAGAATCAACTAACTTCAAGGTTCAAAGATACCATGTTAACCAGATAGGATAATCTTTTCTCTCCCCACCAAAATTATGTACATAGGAGAAGTTTCATTCCTATTATGTCCCTGTTTGTCTCCTTGTCCTGGCTCAGTGAGATAGGACATTCAGAAGTACCCAAATGCTTGATAGATTCCCACATAGGGAGAAAGTGGAGAAACTGCTGCATCCACCCCTCCCCTAACACACAGAGATGGTCTCATGGTTTGGAGACCTGGAACAAGACACGATATTAAGGAGAAGAGAGACCAGTCACAAGAATGAGTAGGCATGGATGAGGAAGAAATTGGTCTGGAGTCTCTTTCTTTTGCTACAAGTGCTGCTTCTTTTAGGAGCTTGGTGAATCTGGGACTGAGACTCTTTCTCCTTCACTCTGTGCTTGGCTGAGTCTGAGGCCACTCCAAAGTCTGACAGCAAGGACTTGACTAACTGACGCTATCATATCCACACCTGACTTTCAGATTTTGTCACAAAGATCTGCACAGTCTTCTATATTGGAGGTTATGATCTCTAATGTTTCATTTCCTGTATTTAAAAGATGTCTCAATTCCTACGTTCCTAGGAAAGTTTATAGATGAAATCTCAAATTATTTGATCAAATATTTTCATTTCTTTGTGTTGTTCAATTTAGTAAAAACTAGAGGTTTATAGAGGAGGGATTGCCAGATTCACATTGTATATGTTGACCCTCTTGGCAGGGTCTTTTAGATCCTAGGATATGCCCTACATGGCTGTGCTGCCTGGATCCACAGCATGGCCCTGCCATGAGAGTTCACCTAAGCTTCAGTTTCCTCTCCTGTAAAATGAATATGGTGTTGGAAATTATCTCAGGACTTGGACAGACATTAAGGGAGATGATATATATAAAGTACTAAGTACTATTCCGGGTAGATACTGAGGACTCAAAAAAGTTCTGACAAATATCCCTTTATAAGATGCCTTTGTTACTTACTTTGCCATCCACACTCTGACAGGTCTCTTTACCTACCCTGCCGACTTCAAGATCCATTAAGATTGGCATTCTATTCATTATTTGTGAGAGAAACTAAAAGACAGCAGGCTTTAAAGACTATATTGAGGAAGCAGTGGAAACATGGATAGTCCCCTAATCAAGGAATTCTTGAAGATATCCCACTTCTTTTTCCAGAACATTCTATAACTACAATATGTGTGTGTGTGATTTAGTAATAGCTCTTTTGTTAAATTGCTCATTGTGTAATATTTTGCCTTGTGATTTACACTGAATGCTTGAGATAGCAACATACCCAACATAGTGTGACTAGAAATTAGTGTGATTAGAACTGAGCGTGAACATTCTGGACTGGTTGCAAATGTGACAGAGACCCCCTACCTGCCATGACCTATGATAAATATGTCATGTTTTCTCCTTCAACATTGCAGAGCTGTTTCTCTAGAAATTTTTCAGACCCCTTCACTTATAAGTGAAGTATGAAGTTCCTATGAATGGAGTGTGAGTGCAAGGAATGTGCGTCAATTCCAGGATGAACGGAGAAGGAGCAAGAGCGCTCTTTCTCCCTTCTCTTCCCCGGCTAAATGGATTCAGAGAACTCAGATTCAAAGGGTGCCACTGGCACATGAGGAGAGCAGTTGTGTCCCTGAATCACTGCTTGGATTCACCAATCAGGGATGTCAGCACTGGGGGGTTGTGTACTAGTTAATAAACTTCTATTTTTGAGCCACTGAGCTTTTGGAGTTTCGTTACATCAGTTCCTATGTCTGTAAGTAGTATAAAAGCTATTGCTTCAAATATTTTAAAACTCTTTTTTGAGATATTGGGTTTTTTCATTGTTGACAAATTTTTATTGTTTTAATTAAGCTTTTTTTTTTGTTTTTGTTTTTGTTTTTGTTTTTTTGGGGTTTTTTTAGACATAGCCAAAAGCCATCCAAAGTTTTGGTGCAGAATGTTTAGATGCAGAAATTCTCAATGTATTATTAGAAATCAGTCTCATAGTGTAATCCCAGAAAACAAACCTTTTAATAAAGTGACTTGTTAATGTAGCAGAAGCACACCGAGAGCCATATAACATAACTTCACATCATCTTAGAAAGCCTTCCTATGTTGTACCATATTGTTGCTCAGAAGACCTGGTTCTGATTCCATCTGGAGTCATGCATCATCCTTCTTAATTTTTAACCTACATCTGATTTTTTAATAAAAAAACAAGAAAATGACAAATCATGGCCATAGTATAGAAGCGTCTTTATAAAATGTTCAAGTTATTAAACAAATAAGTGCTTTGCTTTGAATGGTAAATAAAATATCCATATGGCAATGTTACCAAACACCTCTACTTGTTGCAATGCATGATGATATTATTTCCTAGATATATGCAAAGTCTTTGTAAAAATAGCTTTATTTAAAATTCTAAAACCACTCTTCAGTGACCTGCTTCACACAACTGGATGAATAATATTGTGACATGGGATTGTGTAATATTTATATCTGCCTGTGTGTTATCACCAAGCCAAAAACAGCTGGATAGCAAACATCTAAAGGATTTCTGACATGTCTGAATAGGTCTCTGGAGCAGGACTGGTTTGCAGTAGAACTGTGAAGTGGGAGAGGTACACACACACACACACACACACACACACATATGGCTCCTCCTCCAGATTTCTGCTCTGCCACTATCTTACCCATGACTCTCCTCAGAACTGCAGCCCTGGAACCACCCTTTGGTCTTGAGTGTGTGGGGACTCATGTGAATATTTTTTGAAGATCCCTGTCTAAATAGACAGTTTGGTCTTAAAATTTAATATATTTTTAAGATGAATTTGGATCATCTTGTAGTGCCAGCAAGTAAGGAATTGCTTTAAAAAAAAGTGATAGGTGTTATAGCAAAAGTATACATATGCCAACTGAAAGAGCTCTCAATGGCCAAAGATGGAATGCACAGAGAAATAAAGCGATATTGGATCATAACCAAAGTATAAATATTTGAATCCATGTTAATATAAATGATTGAAAAATAAGTGGAGAATATACAAATCTCCCATCTGAAAAATTGCAAAGAATTTACACAGCCCACCCTCAAGAAAGTGGAACATAATTCCCCACTCCTTAATTGTGAGCTGGGTATAGTAACTTGCTTCCCAAGCATACCGTATGGCAATGGGAAAAAAAAAAAAAACCTAGAAAACTTTATAATAGCACTGCTTTAGTCAGATAATGGAGGTCAACAGCAGCAGGTGCTTGGTCATGCTGATGGTATATATTTTTGATATGATGTGATGAGAGTGGCACTTTATATCCTTGATCTTCCCTAAACTCTGTAACTCTAATCATGAGAAAGTATCAGACGAATCCCAATTGAGCAATATTCTACAAAATACCTAACCAGTACTCCTTAAAACTGTCAAGGTCACCAAAAACAAGAGAAGTCTAAGAAACTGTTAGGCCAAGAGGAGCCTAAGGAGACATGATGAATAAAAGTAATGTGGTATCCAGGATAGTCTCTAGAACATAAACATGAACTTTAGGTAAAAACTTAAGAAATTTGGATAAAATATGGCTTTAGTTAATAATCATGTATCAAGACTCTTCATTAATTGTAACAAATGTACTATATAGATGAAAGATGTTAATAATAAGGAAAGTGATTGTGGGATATGTGGGAACTCTGTATTATCTTTATAACTAAAACTGTTCTAAAATAACTGTGATAAATTTCAAGAGCTCATCTAAGGTAATGTGATTTATTGATGATTTAAAATTGAGATTGGCAAACATTTTTTGTAAAGGGTCAGATAGTAAATAACTTAGGCCTTGTGAGCTACATGTGGTATCTGTCACATGTACTTCTTTGTTTATAACCCTTTAGAAATATATATCATTTTTATCTGTAGGGTCATAGAAAAACAGAGTAAAATGTCAGAGACCATAGTTGTATAGTTGCGTAGTCCATGATTTAAAATAGTATAAGGAGAAGAAGTACTTAAAATTTGTCCCTTCAGTGCACATGTAGATTTTTCCAGGTGTCCAGGTACCATTCCTTCTTCAGGTCCAAGGACCGTCCCTTCTTTTTCATCATTATCCAATGTACCATTCCTGGTTCATTTCATCTTTCCCCAGGAGATAAAGTTAGTAATGATGATGTCACCCACAGTGCCATGGTTTAGAACTGTTTTTTTTTACAATAACACAGAACTTCTTGTCTATGAAGCTCCCTAATACCACTCCCTCACAGCACTGCATCGTTGGTTCAACCACCAATGAATACTGGCTATGGGAATAGACTGCATCCTGGCCTTCCATTAACCAGTGGGGTAGGAGAGGCACTAGCCTTTTTGTATGGAGTGGGAAAGACATTTCCATTTGCATGAGAATGTTCTTTCTTCATGCAGCATGGTTTAAGACCAATTTATGAAAACACAGTGCCGCCATATTGATCAGAGGTGAAAGAGGACACAGATTAAAATGACCACGTGGTTTTGGGAAACCATAGTCTCAGAAGCCCTCAGGGGCCATGTGTGTCCACATTAGTAATGACACAAAGGTTTCAGGGTACCTGAATTTAAGACTTCTGTGGGTAATTTAAAAGTGTCCTAGCAAAGGAAGCACTGCTACCATAAGGAACCTCTGCCATCATCCTGTAGACTACTATTCTTACTTCCCACAGATGCTAAAGATCAGAAGCAGCCCTGTGGTTGGGATACGGAGGAATGAGATTGGTCTAAGGATCTGTGGTAGATGCTCAGTAGCCCAGAGTCCTGAACGTGATGTTCAGGGTCCAGATTAAGAGCTGTGACAGTACCATCCTGGAAGCTCAGTCTCACCCAGTGCCCCCAAAGAAATTTCGTTATCAGCCAGCCGGAGTGATCTACTCACTCTTGCAGAACTGGGGCTCAACTATGGGGCCCTGAAACGACTACACAAGCACAGATCAGTCTTGGGGCATCTAGGTGAATTGCACAGCAAAGTTGGAGGTAGAGGATCAGAGAGATTTCTGAGAAGAGTGGGGTCTGGGGATCCTGGCATTGCCAGCTCCAGCAGGCCCTAAGCCACCAGAAGGAGGATTAGACGGTTTCAACAAAGACTCCACAATGTAGAGCCCTCTGAGTTGGAGGACCAGGGCAGAGAACTCTGCTTGTCTGGCCTGAGAGTGGCACTGCCTCTATTTACTCAATTCAAGAGAGAGGCAATGCCCCTATCCTGACCCTCGACCTCTAGCCTCTCTTTAAAATTCCTGCCAGAATCAAGCAGAAGCATATTGCAAATCTGCATTCAAATTCACTTTTTTTTGTTTTGTTTTGTTTTGCCACTATTACAGGCTTTGGGGATACAGATGAAAAAATGTTTCTGGAACTTTTAAACAAGTGCATGTATCATGCATCCTATTCCTTGAGGCCCCTGCTGTGCAATAACTAATTGGCAGAACTAACTCAGACTAAGATGTTAATCCTGATAATATCTTAATTCCAGATAATGCACTTTTATTTAAAAAGATCTTCTTTTAATGCCTAACACAAAGTTGTAACCTCTGACGATGCTCATTGAAACATGTAGATTCACAATTAACTGGCCACAGAGCATTACTGAGCTCCAGCTACTTATCAGGGATTATCATTTTAAATTTTCCCCGCTGAATACATCTTTAAGACTCAACTAAGAGAAGCAATATTTATTTAGGATTTGAGAGGTGGGGTGAATAGTCCATCTAGTCTTCCAGATACTCCAACATCTGGCCCTGAATTATAGTAGATAATTAAGAAGCCATGTGCTTGGATTGAATATTCTTTATCACCTCACCCTTCCCAATCTCCAAACCCTGTGCTTTGAGTTGCTTCTATTGATTTGTGTTTTGATGTGACACCATTAAATGAAGTTTCGAGCAGAGGAACCTAATTAAACTAGACACCATCCTTCCTGAAAAGGTGTTAAGAATGTTGTTAATAAAAATACAGACTTGTACGAGAACTTAGAGTGGGGGAAAAATCTTAAGTTTTCTAAACAGATGATTAGATTTTGTAAACAATATATGGAAGCCCACGTATGTTTTCTTGTTTGCTGCCAGGAAACTCACAACCAGGTTTCAGGCTCATCTCCAAAAAGTCTTACTGACATCATGGCGTGCCCTAATGTGACTTCAGATTGTATCTTATTTCTGTCCTATTTTTCCGTCTCGTTTTGATTTTTAATATAAACTGTATCAACCTTATGTAATCCTCCTGTGATATTTGCATATATATCTGTAAGATAACCTTACATTCTTTTTGGAACAAGACTGGCTATAAACAATTAAGGAGTTATGACCAAACTTCTCTAGAGAGATTTCCTGTTGTCGAGGAGTGTGGGCTTTGGAATTATGCAGGTTTGGATCCACTATTAGATCTGCTTCTTATGAGTTTCTATGACCTTGGATAAGTTTCTAAATTTGGTATATCATATCCCAGAGGTGTCACAACTGCTGATGAATCCCATTGTCTTTATACCTAATGCTATCTTCCCTTTAGCTTTTCTGTGCACGTGATGCTCTCTAACACAGGTCTTGTTATGGTAGCAAATGAGGTAAGACAGTCTTAGATAATTTTCACTTAAAGATGAATACTAACATGGAAAAAGATCTGGAGATCCAGATAAGAGTTGTATTCTGTAAGAGAACTAGGAATGAGCCTCAAATCCCTTATTTATACTGTAATAAAATATACATCTCTAAGCCTGTAATTCTTTATTTCACACCAGAATTCATAATCTGTCCTGCCTCTTAATTTAAATTACTGATTTTAGTGGTGTCAATCAGAAACACAGGACAAAGCACTTAATTTGTTGGCTGTCATCAATACCCCCCCCCCATTAATACACATAGGATTACTTCTCAGCAATATACTATACATCAAAAAGATAGTATCTATCCTTGAAACAAACAAACAAAAATAATACATCAGAGTTTAACAAGTCTCTTCTATCTAATGAATGAATTTACAGTTTCAAAGAATAGTAAACCTGTCAGAGGGAATTAAATGATATGTTGTACCAGGAGTAGCTTCTGTGTCTGGCATTTGTGTTAGATTGTTAGAGGAAAATAGAACATGTGAACTTTGATAATAAACCTGTCTTTGATATTATTGTTAAGCTTGACTCTTCTGGAGATTGCCGTGGCAGGTAGTAAAATGTATCATGCAAACATAAATGTGATATTTTTGTTCTATTTTAAGTTTCTCATGGAAAATGGTTTTGTGATTGGCCTTTGAACAGAATTTTATTTATAATCCTATTTGCAACTTGGAGATTTCACCTCAGAAGGCGAATGAGCATACTGCTCTGGCTTTTGTGATTCTGAAAATGTCACTGCTGTCATTTGTCAAATATGCCTGAAATCTGCCTTTTCAATAAGTGACATCTCCCACTCCTTTCAGGTGAAACTTTTTACTCCTTTTGTTGTTATTTTTAAGAGAGATGTCTAAATAAAAAAGAGATTTGGGTTCTGATTTTTACAACAGGAATGATTAATTAATAAGTCACAGTTATTTCAGTGAAGCACAATTAGCAATGGACTTTTTTCATATTTTTATCTTGGGGTGGAAGACCATTTTATTGCATTCATAAAATGGATTATATTTCTTCTTGCTTGAAAAAAAATTATGAAGCAAGGCTGCCTTCCGAATGCAAGCAGATTTTTACCTACTTTTCCATGGTTGATTCCTTCCTTTTCTTCCCGTGAGCCTTGGGAAACGCTTTCCTTTTGCTTTTGCTTACCTGCTAGAGTCCACATGATTGTACTTTCTCCCCCGGGGCCTGGAAATTTATAACTCTTGTAGTCCTGTCTTCTGGCCAGCCTGTCTGTCCTTTGGCCACTAGCTTAACTTCACCGCGTCTAGGTTACCTCATCTGTGAGATGTGGACTGCACCTCCTCACGTTCTGGGGGATGTTATGGGGATTAATTAATGTTTGTAGTACACACTGAAGCTAAGAGCTGCAAAATGCTTTATAACTTCAAAATACCACTATGTTAATAGCAGGCTCACTTATGAGAAAGCTGCTAAATACAATCCTTCCCCTTTCTGGAGTTCAGTGACCTTTCTATTTATCCCACTAATTCCACAGTATCTCCCAGAGGAGTATTCTGTGCTTCTCCAACCTGGATTCACTTCTCACTCAATAAATGCAGCAAACCTGGAATGCATGCATGGAAAAAAAGGAATTTATTTATTTAAGTAATGCTTGTTCACCTGGAACATACTAGCAGCTGGATTCCTGCTGAATCAAGAATCTATTTGTTCCGGCAGGTCACCCAATGTTGTTTATCAATTTTCATTCCTACTAACAGAATTAGGCTCCCAAACCATTCCTAATCAGTTTTCTCCCCTGCATTTTGGAGGCTTTCAATCTAAGGGATACATTTAACACAGTCATAGCCCATTACGTACCAGAAGAATAGAGGCCTCTCCTTTGTCTTTGTTAGAACCAAGCTTTCTAAAAAGTGTCTATAACCCAAGATGTCAACCCATGTGCAAATATCATCTATGACAAAGTTTAAATGAGCTGTTTTGCAGTTTCCTGATTATTGTAAATATGTAAAGATTGTGTTTTAAAGATGTCTTGGTTATGAACTAGTTTAGTCTAGTGAACTAGTTGTCTAGTGATCAAACAGGTGTAAGATATAAAATCTTAGGTATTAATTTAAAAGTTGTCTCTATCTCAAATGAAGCCACTTCTTTTCACATTATTTTTCTAATAATGAATATAGGTTCAACTAGACTCAATTTGTATCTTTTGCCTTATTCCTCATAGGACTAGTGAGTTAATGACTTACAATGTCTTAATTTGTCTCGGTGGACAAGAGGGTTCTCCAAGCCAAAAATGGACAGTCAGGAGTTTATTCAGAAATAAAGAACAGGGATCCCTGGGTGGCGTAGCGGTTTGGCGCCTGCCTTTGGCCCAGGGCGCGATCCTGGAGACCCGGGATCAAATCCCACATCAGGCTCCTGGTGCATGGAGCCTGCTTCTCCCTTTGCCTGTGTCTCTGCCTCTCTCTCTCTCTCTCTCTGTGACTATCATAAATAAATAAAAAGAAAGAAAGAAAGAAAGAAAGAAAGAAAGAAAGAAAGAAAGAAAGAAAGAACAGTAGAAAACATAGCCAGGTTCCCAGTATTGATTGGCATTCTATGAAGATTCATGCAAGGATTTGAGTAAAACTGGGGCCAAAGTCCTAAAAATAACTCAGTAGAAGAGAGACAATCGCTTAATGAATATTGGTGAAAATTTAGAGGTAGTTCAAATCTAGACGCGAGGCCAGCATTCAACATAGGTGCTGGTGTGTAGGTCATTCCAAGGGCACCCAGAAGTACTCTCAGTCCCATAATGACCACAGCTATCATCTTTCTATTCTACTCTGTATGTGAGGAACCCTACTATTATCCTTGTGACAAAACCAAGCACATAGAAGATGATGGCAATCTCAAGGTTACAAAGTGAGAAAGTAAAGGGAATAAAAGTCAAACCCAAGTGGTCCAATTCTGCATATAAGATCTTAAAGAAGCATAGTGCCTAGGGATTAAGAGCATATGTTGTGGAATCACAGTTCTGGGGTCTGTGTGACCTTGGGCAACTTACTTAGCCTCTACGTGCCTCAATTTCTTTATATATGTATACATGTACATGTTTTTATGTGTGTGTGTATGTGTGTGTGTAGCACTGATCTCCTAAGGTTATCAAGATTAAATGAGGTAATACATATAAAGCCTAAGAAGAGTTCTTGATATGTAGTTAAGTAGCAATAAATATATAATTATCATTCAATTACAAAGGAACCAAAAATACAGAATAGTCAAATATTATGGACCAAAACAATTAGTAGTACTATAATCCTTGAGCCATTTATAAAATGAGAAGTATAAGGAAATGCCAAAAGCTATCCTTCATTGTTATTGTTACGTATTTTACACCCACAAAACCTGTGCAGTAGAGTTCATTCTTCTGGAGATGATGTTGGGATCTTGATGGTTTTATGGGTTTCTCAATGGCCGAGTTCACACATTTAATCTACTTTTCTTTCTGACACAAAACTAAAATCACATTTTAAAAATCTGCTTCAATCTGCAACAGTAATGAGGATAGGTGGGTGACCATCACTGAACTAAAGATTTCATACATTTTTCGAAGATTAAAAATAGACGAAGCAGTGCTAATGGAAGACATAGAATGATAGAAGCCACGGTAAAAGCAGTCATGTCCCAAACGGTAGCCATTAGCCCTATATAGCTATTAAGCCTCTGAAATGTGGGACTGGTCTAAGTTGACATGTGCCATAGTGTAAAATTTACATAAGTTTTTGAAGATTTAGTATGAAAAGGAATGCAAAATATCTCCGTCTTTATACTGATTACATTTTGCAATGATATTTTTGATAAATTATTACTGAAGTTAATTTCACCTTTTTAAACTTTTTAATGTGGCTTTTAGAAGACTGTAAATTATACAGAAGACTCTCATTTATAACTTAGGTTATATTATTATTAGTTCTGCTCTTGTCTAGATATGTCGAAGGGATCTTGAAGAACCCCAAAGAAATTCTCATGTCCAAGTACATGATGTGAAGAAGGGCAAAGATCAGAAGGAGTTCATAACTGGGAGGCGAATTAGAAGTCTGTGTGAGGAAAAGCTGATGTGCTCTTCCGTTTCCTATTTCGCATCTCCCTGTAAGCAGAGAAGTCAGAACCAGGTGTGTTTCCTAGGGTTGGTGGCAAGACAAACGCTTAAATTCTAAAAAAAATAACAGCGTCAGGGTTCACTGGAGGACCTGGTATAGGACACAGGGCTACAAGAGAAATTCCTTCCCAACTTGGCATTTATAGTTTTCATAGTATAATTGCTGCTTGACAGTCAATTCATCTCAAATCGAAATCTGCCAATTTAGTGACCCTGCTGATGTACACAGTCAGTTTTCCTAAGGAACAATTGTGTAAAGTATAATTGAACAATCAAGGGTCACCAGATTTTTTAGAAACATTTGCATAAATGAAGGAGAAAGACCGAAATAGAGCAAGTAACACCGATAGAAGCAGACACATTAGAGATCAACATAAAATATATTAGAGTAAAGGAATCCTAATTAGTATCATCAGAGAGATTTAAGAAGATATGACAGCCGTAAAAGTGGATGTAGTTTTTTTTTTAAATGAATATTTAGGTCTACTGTAGTTACCTAAAATGTAGCCTTTGAGAAAAAACTAGGTGAAGAGTGCATAGGACTTCTCTGTACTGTCTTTACCACTTGTATAATATGAATTAATCTGTAATTATTTCAAAATTGACAGTTAAAAATGAAAATCAATTTTAAAATAGCATAACTCCCCAAAATTGTAAAGAAGTATACTTCAACATGAAAGTTGTCAAAGGGGCAGCCTTGGTGGCTCAGCAGTTTAGCGCCGCCTTCAGCCCAGGGCGTGACCCTGGAGACCCGGGATCCAGTCCCACGATGGGCTCCCTGCATGGAGCCTGCTTCTCCCTCTGTCTGTGCCTCTTCCTCTGTGTGTGTTTCTCATGAATGAATAAATAAAATCTTTTTAAAAGAAAAAGTTGTCATAGAAAGTTTTAAATATAGAATTGAGAAAATCTTTCAGATTTTATAATTGAAAGAAAAGCATGAAATGTATCCATGGAAGAAGAGAATACTACTTTGTCAGACATTAAACTTATTTACTCTTAGAATTATTTAGTCTTAAAAAACTGATCATTGTTTATTTTCAAATTTTAGAGTTATCCTAAAAATAAATCACCAATCAGGAAGTAAAATTTTCAGAGATAAAGTTATAGTGGCCATCGCTATGACCCTGCCTTTTGTTTTCTTACAACTGTGGCCATATGGAGTTTTACCATCAGTCTCAGCTCTTGTTTGTTTCTCCGATAATCTCCTTCTCTGTCTTTATCTCTTTACCTCCCTCCCTCTCTCTGTCCATTCTCAAATCCTCCTTTCATTCAGTGGCTGCGAGACCTGAAGTTTTTGTTCCCTCTAGGAGGGCCCAGGGTTTTTAGCTTTAACCATCTCTGTGCTGAGGTGTAGGGAAGTTGTGGTGGCAGTATGGTAGAGGGCATGGATGTCTTTATTCTGTCTAGCTTCCTGTTTCAATTTTTTTCCTTCGTATTATATATTTGCCTCAAACCATGCAGGCCAACCTTGGGCAAATAAATTGTCCAAGGGTTCTAATTCATTCACTGATGTTTGGGGTCCATGCTAATAATCAAGACTTGCCTTTGCCTTTCCATATTCTTGTTTCCTGAAGATTTGGTTTCCTTGTCCAAAGGAAGAGTTAAATATGGATATTTCTTGATCTTGGACCTACTGAAATAATATAGTTTGTCAGGATAATCAACGTACTCTTTTCTGTCTTCCTTTGGTAGCTAATGTCTGTAACTTTTGATTTATTGCTTCTAGACTTACTGTTGTTATTGCCCTGCCTGTCAGGAACTCTATGAAACCTCACATAATTGGAAAAATATTTTTGCCTCGTTACCTATTTTTATTCAATTGGGCAAGAGACGGAGGTGATGCTAAGGAGGTCTAGAAGTGAGCTAATCCAATTGGTGACATAAAAGTAAGTCGCAAATTCTTTCATTAATATTGTCAGAAGAATCCTCCTGTCTGCCAGAGTCAGGATTCTGGTGTTCACAAGTATATAGTGTTTTATTTTTTAAGGAATTGCTGAATTTTTAAGTTATTTTAAACAAGTATCACCATTTTGAAGTGATACGAAGCAACAGGCGCATTCCTTTCCTAAAGACACTGGATATTTTCTGGTGATGCTTAATGATATCTGCTCAACAAATACTTGTTTCATTCTATTCCTCCTATCTTCTTTAACCATGTTGCTAAATGTCCTCCACTAACTGTGAGTCATGCTGTTCCTGTCTGACAAATCAGGCTTACATGAATCTAGAACATTTCTTCAGTCACTGAATTCATCATGCATCTGTATAGTATTTGGCCTAATGAAAATAGAGTGGTGTAGTAGATACTTCTAGTGGAATGATGGATATGGGCATTCCACTTCGTGGAATGTGACTATATGATCTAATTGCCTCGTTTTGCAGATGAGGAAGTTGAGACATAAAGGGTATGCATGCTGCATGGGTTTTTAGGGCAAATCCCAATCAGTTGGGTCTACACTTCAAATATGACTATATTTTGTGGAGGCAGAGTTAATGGGAATAGATATTGAGATTTGATATGTTGATTTAGGAAGGAGAACCAAGGATTAAGCACACAGTTTTGGACTACATATTAGATCCACTTCGTAAGATGGGAAAACAGAAGGAACAGAAGTATTGGGAGGGAACAAAACAGAGCCAAGAGATATATCTTAGACGTGCCAAATTTTGAGATGACCGTTGTGCAATCAACTGAAGATACCATATGATGTTGGGCTGTATGCATCTTAAGTTCAAGGGGAGAGATGAGAGTTAGACATATACCCTTGACAGTTGTGGACATACAAACTATATGCAAAGCATGGAACGTAATAAGGTCACTGGAGAGAGCGTGAATACAGGGAAAAATCTATTCTTAAACCTGGTTGTTCTAACAGTGGCAGTGGAATAATGGAAGAGGAACCAGCATAGAAAGCTGATAAGGCAGGGCAGAGAAGTAAGAGGAAAACAAAGGAATGGGTATTAGGAAGTCACAAGAATAAAGTGTTTTAAGAAGGGAAGAATGGTCAAATGTGTTGAGAGGATGATGCATACAGCAGCACAGAGCACAAAGACAACTCTGACAAAAGCAGCTTCAGCTGATTGGTGGAACCAACAGACCATTTGGTGTAGTTGAGGAGAGAATGGGAACGGCCCTTCTTGGGTTAGAGGAGCTTTTGTGCATAATGAGACAGCTCAACATAAACATCAATATAAAATGAAAGGAGAGCCTTGTAAGTTTAATAAGCTTTCTCAAACTGTACTTCCTGCAAAGTGAAAAGTTGAGTCACAGGTTATAAATGTTTATGCCCCGTATTTTCCTAAGACTATCAAATAAGTATAAACAGCCGTTTCACCTTCTGCTTAATATTCACACAGCCCAATTCCAGTTTGATTGTCAGGACACAAAGACTTAACTAGCATTACTCACATTCTTTTTTTTTTTTTTTTTTTATGATAGGCACACAGTGAGAGAGACACGCAGAGACACAGGCAGAGGAAGAAGCAGGCTCCGTGCACCGGGAGCCCGATGTGGGACTCGATCCCGGGTCTCCAGGATCACGCCCTGGGCCAAAGGCAGGCGCTAAACCGCTGCGCCACCCAGGGATCCCGCATTACTCACATTCTGGTCAAAAGTCTGTATCTGTGATGGTTCATCTGTCATTGCTGGGAAGCAGCTGACCTCACTATTGCCATTACATAAAGGAATTGAAAAGATGTGAAGGGAAAGCTAACACCGAGCCTCAAGTTAAGGAAGAAGAGATCTCAGTTAGGTTAGACCTTTCAGACCAGAGTCATATTCCCATTGTGAGAAAAAAAGGAGACTGAATTTATACAAATCGAGAAGACTTGAGTGGTCAAGAAATTGTCTCCTAATTCTGATGGCAGTCATGTCGGTTAAAAACCGACATATAAAATATGACTCCGAGTCTGGATTTTGCTTTATTATGAAGCAAGAAACACAGAAGATAAATGTATCAGGTTGTGGTGGCTTTCTATTTCTGAGTTGAGTTTTCATTCTGATGGAAGTTAATAACATGTTTAAAACAGAATATAGAAGCTCTTGCCTCTAATTCAAATGTTTTATCTATGTCATATGGCCAGGACACTAAGAAACTGAGGCCTAATAGAACCCAGACAAAAAGCTCAAATCTTTTGTCCATTTACCCTTTTCCTTCTTTATTGACTTAGTATTTAGGAATATCTTCTCCCAATTTTTTAAAAAAAATCTATTTATTTATTCATGAGAGACAGAGAGAGAGAGAGGGAGAGACAGAGACACAAGCAGAAGGAGAAGCAGGCTCCCTGGGAGGAGCCTGATGCAGGACTGGAATCAGGACCTGAGCCAAAGGCAGATGCTCAACCACTGAGTCACCCAGGTGCCCTTCCTCCCAAATTTAGCATCAGTCATTTAAGACCACTGGTCTGATTGCCTGAAACACACACTGCATTTCCTGTCTCTGTACCTCTGGCCATGTGGTTACCGTGGTGTGCATTTTCCTCGTCTCATCTCCTCTGAAACTTACTGAAACTCTTCTTGTGGTTCTGTACATAATTGGTTTTTGTAAATATTTGGTGTGTGCATGAAAATGATATATAATCCACTAGTGGTTGGGTACAGTGTTCAAGATACGTGTGTATATGTGTGTGTGTGTGTGTATATAATATACACATTATATACACATGTGTGCATACATATACATGGGTATACACATGCATACATATATATTTTTTAAGATTTTATTTATTTATTCATGAGACACAGAGAGGGAGAGAGAGGTAGAGACACAGGCAGAGGGAGAAGCAGGCTCCATGCAGGGAGCCCGATGTGGGACTCGATCCCGGGTCTCCAGGATCACGCCCTGGACCGAAGGCAGGCGCTAAACCGCTAAGCCACCCAGGGATCCCCTTCATACGTATATATATTGAATTAATTATGTTGTTCAAATACTCCAGATTCTTACTGACTTTGTTTATCAATTCTTGAGAAAGGGTTATTAAAATCTCCCATTAAAATGTTGGCTTTGACAATTTCTCCTAGTACTTATGTCAGTTTGTACTATATGCATTTTATGGAGTTTTACTGGTTGTATGGAACTTTAAATCATTTCTTTCTTTTTAGAAGATCTCCTGTCAATACGTTGCAACTTTCTATATTCTTAGTAGTTTGTTTGCCTTCAGGGCAATTGTGCTTGATGCTAATGTAACCATACTAGACATTTTGGGTAGAATTTGCTTAGTACACATAGATTTTTAATCTTTTCAAATATTGCCTGTCCTTATATTATCAGTTATCATAATTTTTGTAATTTTACCTAACTGGGGAGATTAGACTTAAACATAGTGATTATTGATCTGTTTCAATCCACAATCTAAAGTATACCTCACTTCTATTTGCCTTGTTTTAATGTATCTTTTTTGTTTTTCTCCTTTCCTGTTGTATTAAAGCCACACTACGCAGTACAGGTATATCTTGGAGATATTGTGGGTTCAGTCCCAGACTTACCACAATAAAGCAGTAATCTGGAACTGAACAATAATGCAAATCAGTTTTTTTTATTTCTCAGTATGCTATAAAAGTCATGCTTACACTATTCTGTAATCTGTTAAGCCCACAATAGATTTATGTCCAAAATAAATGTCTATGCCTTAGTTAAAAAATCTTTTGTCGCTAAAAAATGCTAACCATCATTTAAGCTTTCAACGAGTTTTTATCTTTTTGCTGAGGGTCTTGCCTTGATGTGGACGGCTGTTAGACTGACCAGGGTGATCGCTGTGGAAGGTCGGAAGGTGTGAGGTGGTTGTGGCAACTTCTTAAAATAAGACAACAGTACAGTTTGCTGCATCAATTGATTCTCGCTTTCATGGATGATTTCTCTGTAGCACGTGATGCTGTTTGATAGCATTACTGAGAGTAGACCTTTTTTTTTCAAGTTGAAGTCCGTCCTCTCAAGTCAATGAAGTTTACCTAATATATAAAATAATATCCTTTGTTTTTATGTTTTCAATAGTCTTCACAGCATCTTCACCAACCCATCTCAGAAAACCTCTTTCTTTGCTTATCGCTAAGAAGCATCTCCTCATCTGATAAAGGTTTATTATAAGGTTGTAGCAATCGAGTCTCATCATCAGGGTCCACTTCTAATTCTGTTCTCTTGCTATTTCCATCACATGTGCAGTTACTTTGTCCCCTGAAGTCTTGAGCCCCTTCAAGCCATCCATAAAGGCTGGAATCTGCTTCTTCTGAACTTCTGTTAATGTTGATATCTTGACCCTTCCCCAAGAATCACAGATGTTCGTAAATCTACAAGGGCAAATCCTTTCTGAAAGATATTCAATTTGCTTTGCTCAGATCCAGCGGAGGAGTCACTATCAATGGCAGTTACAGCCTTACAAAATGTATTTCTTAAATAACAAGACTTGAAAGTCTAAATTATTCCTTGATCTATGTGCTGCAGAATGAAAGTTGTCTTAGCAGGTATGAAAACAACATTAATCTAATTGTACATCTCCACCGTAGCTCTTGATGACCATGTGCACTGTCAATGAGCAGTAATATTTTGAAAGGAATATTCTTTTTTTTCCTTTTTTCCCTCTGAACTGTAGGTGTCAACAGTAGGCTTAAAATATTCGGCAAACCACGTTATAAATATATAAATATAAATGACAGACGTGCTGTCATCCAGGCTTTGTTGCTCCATTTACAGAGCATAGGCAGAGTAGGTTTAGCACGTTTCTTAAGGGTCCTAGGATTTGCAGAATGGTAAATGAGCACTGGCTTCAACTTAAAGTCATGAGCTGCATCAGCCCCTGGCAGGAGAGTCAGCCCATTCTTTGACACTTGAAAGCCAGGCATTGACTTCTCTTCTCCAGCTATGAAAGTCTTTGATGGCATCTTTTTCCAAGATAAGGTTGTTTTATCTACACTGAAAAAATCTATTGTGTAGTGCAGCCACTTGTATTAATTACAAGTGGATACTGGATAACATGCTGCAGCTTCTACATCAGCACTAGCTGGCTTATTTTACACTTTGATGTTATGGAGATGGCTTTTTAAAGCCTCCTGAATGAACCAACCCCTGCTAGCTTCAAATTTTTCTTCTCGAGCTTTCTTATCTCTTTCAGCTTTCATGGAGTCGAAGAGTTAGGGCTGTGCTCTGTATTAGTCTTTGGCATAAGGTGATGTTGTACTTGGTTTGATTTTTCTCCCTAGACCACCAAAACTTTTTCCATGTCAGCAATAAGGCTGTTTTGTATGTTCACCAGAGTAGCACTTTGATTTCTTTTTTTTTTTTTCACTTTGATTTCTTTAATAACTTTTCCTTTGCATTCACAAACTGGTACAAGAGGCCTGGCTTTTGGCCTGTCCTGGCTTTTGATATGCCTTTCTCCCTAACTGTAATAATTTCTAGCTTTTGATTTAAACTGAGGGACTGCAGATTCTTCCTTTTACTTTAATAGTTAGAGGCCATTGGGTTATTAATCGATCTAATGTCAATATTGTTATATCTTGGGGAAATAGAGAAACCAGAGAAGAGGAAAGGGGAGGGGAGATGACTGGTCAGTGAAGCAGTCAGAACACAAACAACATTTACCAAATGAGTTTCCTGTCTTACAAGGGCATCGTTCATGGCACCCCAACACAGTTACAATGGCATCATCAAAGATCACTTGACACAGGTCACGGTAACAAACGTGATGATAATGAAAAAGTTTGAAGTAGTGTGAAAATTACCAGAATGTGACATGGAGACACAAAGTGACCAAATGTTGTTGGGAAAATGGAGCTGATAGACTTGCTTGATGCAGGATTGCCACAGACCTTCGATTTGTAAAAACGATCCCTAAATATCTATGAAGCGTAATAAAGCAGAGAATAACAAAATATATGTAAAAGGTATGCCTGTATATAAATTGCCAGCTATTAGTAGGTTAATGCGATAGAAATTTAGCCTTCATGTAAAGCTGAAAAGCAGTCATTCCTGGGTCATCGGCTTTCTTCCAAGTGGTGATATTAGGATTCTGTTTTCTTATATGTTTGATCCAAGGTTACCAAAGAAGGGAAAAAGGCATAGGGAAGTAGGCATGAGAGGTTTTTATGAATCCAACCAGGAAGTGATCCATCACTTTACATCAAACTGACCAGAACTCAGTCACATGGCTACATCTGACTATAAGTGAGGCTTAAAAAGTGCAGTCATCTGTGTGTCCAGAAGTTCTAGTAAATAAGTTTGCTATGTACATAGCCAGTCTCTATCACACGTACCTTCTTTTGAATTGTAGCATCTCCTCATTCCATATTTTCTTCTCTATTTACTTGAAAAATATGAGCATGATTTCAGCTTGTTCATTATCCTATTTTTTAAGTCTATAATACGATATTACTTACTGCAAATCACCATTTTGTTCCTTAGATTCCCCAGAATTTATTTGTCTTGAATTGGGAGTTTGTACCCTTTGACCAATATCAACCCCTTTCCTTTACCCTCAGACGGTGAACCACGGCTTCACTCTCTGTTTCTATGAGCTCAGCTTTTTTTAAAATCCACATTTAAGTGAGATCCTACAGTATTTGTCTTTCTACATCTGATTAATTTCACCTAGTATAATCATGGTTCAAGTTCCCTTATGTTGTGGTAAATGACAGGGTTTCATTATTTTTGGGGCCATATAATATTCCACTCTATGTGGATACGCATACATATCTTCTGTACCTGTTTGTTCACTGATGGACACTTAGATTATTTCTGTATCTTGGATATTGTGAATAATGCTGTGATTAACGTAGGAGGGCAGGTGTCTCTTAAAGTTTCTGTTTTCATTTTCTTTGGATATAGAAGTGGATATAGAATTTTCTTTGGATATCCCAGAAGTGGGATTGCCAGATGATATAGTCGTTCTTTCTTTGATTTTTTTGAGGAGCCTTTCTAATGTGTTCCATGGTGGCTGTACCAATTTTCATATGCACCAACAGTGCACAAAGGCTTCCTTCTCTCCACATCCTCACCAACACTTCTTACCTCTTCTCTTTTTCATGAGGTCTATTCTAAGAGGTGTGAGGTGATATCTCACTGTGATTTTGATTTTGATTTCCATGATAAGTGATGGTGAGCACTTTCTTGTGTATCTATTGGCTGTTTAAATGTCTCCTTTGGGAAAAAAAATTATGCTGAAGTCCTCTGCCTATTTTCTAACTGGATTTTTTTACTGAGTTGTATATATTGTGGATATTAATCCTTTTTGAAATATGATTTGCAAGGTTTTTTTTTGCATTTTTACTTTGTTAATTTTTTTCAACAAAGGGGCTTTTGTTGAAGCCCTTTTCAAGAGGCGTTTTAGTTTGATGTAGTCCCACTTACTAATTTTTGTTTTTGTTACTTGCACTTGTTGTGTCATATCAAAAAAAAAAATGACTACCAAGACCAATGTCAAGGAGATTTTTGTGGATTCAGTTTCATTCTTTAGTATGTGGTTATCCAGTGATTCTAGGACTGGTTATTGAAGAAACTGTCCTTCCCCCAGTGAGTATTCTTTTTTAAAAATATTTAATTTATTTATTCATTCATAAGAGACAGAGACAGAGAGAGAGAGAGAGAGAGGCAGAGACATAGGCAGAGGGAGAAGCAGGCTCCATGCAGGGAGCCCAATATGGGACTCGATCCTGGGACTCTAGGATCACACCCTGGGCCGGAGGCAGGCACTAAACCACTGAGCCACCCAGGGATCCCTTGGTGAGTATTCTTGATTCCTTGTCAAATGTTAAGTTGACCTTACTTGTAAGGTTTTATTTCTGGGCTCTCAATTCCGTTCCATGGGTCTACCTGTGTCTTTTTATGCCAGGACCATAATGTTTTGATCAGTATAGCTTGTAGTAGAAGTTTGAAATCAGAGCGTGTGGCAACTCTAGCTTTGTTTGTCTTTCTCCAGATTGCTTTCACTATGCATTATCTTTTGGTTCCATACAAATATTAGGATTCTTTTTCCATTTTCATGAAAATTCCTTTGGAATTTTGATAGGAACTGTATTGAAGCTATAGGCAGCTTTGGGTAATGTGGACATTTTAATAACATTAATTCTTCTGATCCAGAAAAACAGGGTATCTTTCCCTTTGTGTCTTCTTCAAAGTCTTTCACCAAGGTCTTATGGTTTTCAGTGTACAAACCTTTCACCTTCTTGGTTAGATTTATCCCTAAGTATCTTATTGAATTTGATGCTATTGTGAATAAAATTGTTTTCTTTATTTCTCCTTTAGATATTTTCTTGTTAGTATATAGAATGTAACTGACTTCTAGGTGTTGACTTTATATTTTGCAACTTTACAATATTCGCTGGATAACTCTAAGTTTTTTGGTGGAATCACTAGGATTTTCCAGATACAAGGTCTTATCACTTGCAAACAAAGACAGTTTTACTTCTCCCTTTCTCATTTGGATGCCTTTTATTTCTTTTTATTGCCTAATTTGTGTGGTTGGGACTAGTAACTTGTTGGATAGAAGTGCTAAGATTGGGCAACCTTGTCTTAGTCCTAATATCAGGGGTAAAGCTTTCAACCTTTCCCCATTGAAGTGTGATGTTAGCTGCAGTCTTGATCTTTATTATGCTGCGGGGACAATTTTGCTGGTTAAAGTATTCTTTAGAGGCTCTAGGTATCAGACTGAACGACCATGGCTACTAGGTCTCCCCATGGGCAACAGCAGTGGAGACTAGTGACATGGATCAGGCCCAGGGCATGCAGATGCACAGCTAGAGAAGCTAGCTTCAGAGGCATACAGTGTTGCAGGCCAGTGACCTAATATGGGCCACAAACAGCTGTGGGAGACCAAGCAATTGGTGTGTTCTCCTGTAGTTGGGTTTCCGTCTGGGCATGCACCCTGCAGTACAGTAGAGGGGTAATGGGTGCAGGGCCTGAGACATGCAAGTGCACAGCTAGAAGGGCTATCCCGAGATGTATGCATGTCAGTGGGAAACAGCGATGGGGGGAATCTAGGCTGGTGTCTTAAACTCACACAGATGCAGTGGCCTGAGCTAGCTTCCTTCCGGTGTAGTTTCTGTTCCTTGGCAAGATAGGGGTTGAGGAAACAGGAAGAGATTCTGGTGACTTGCATCAGCAAATACAAATACTTGTGGGGCAAAAGTTGGTGAAATCTTCAGAGGTTTACTGTAGCTGTGCTGGTGGTTCTTCAGTGACAAAATCTGCTAGGTTTGTCTGTAGAGCAGGTCACTGTGAACGGTAGTTATCCTTGCCGTGTGTCTGCTCTTGGTAGCCCCTGCTTTTCTAATGTTGTTTTCATACTGGTTCACACTCGGCCTTAACCAATTGATTTAAAAATTTTAGTTGAATTCTTACTAACACATATGGCATCAAACCCAAGCAAGCCAAGTCCTTGTGTTCCTTTTCTACTTGGAAGTGCCTGTCTTTCCCAGAGTTTTGTTTAACGGGTTGCCTCACAATATTAGCTCTCCGATGACTTTGAGCAAACTTATGAATTTGCCATTGTCCAGTGAGTTTTCTTGTAGTTGTAAAAATGGGAGTGACATTCTTTTCCAGATTTCCACATAGTAAGCAGAAATCAGGAGTCTCACCTTCATTCTTGAATGGTAATTTTGTTGTATGTAAAATTCTAGGATGAAAGTTAATTTATCTTAGGTCTTTGAAGATATAATTCTGTGGCTTACAGGTTCTAAGATTATTGCCAAGAAGTTATCTATCAGTATAACTAATAGTATTTGGGGAGATTTTCTTTTCCCTTTGGTGGTTCTTTAAGATTATCTCATTGCCTTTCACATTCTGCAATTTCATTATTATACATCTACTTATAAATTCAATTTTATTTATCCTGCTTACAGTATGTTAGGATCCCAGAATGGTGTGTTTTGCATTAACTCAAAAGAGTTCTCATCCGTTATCTTTCTCTTTGAATATTGCATCTATTACAATATTCAATATTACCAAAGACAACAGTGCAGCATTGCCTGTTGTCTTTGCCTTGTACCTTTACTTTTGTAATTACTTTTCACATATTTTGAGGGATTTTTTTTAATTCATTTTCAGTGCTATCATTAGATTTAAATTTTGGCTCACTATTTCTTTGCATCTAATAATTTGGTTTAATGTCCTACAAACTAGATTGGTAGATAGGGTTATAGGCATATAGATATGGATGCTCACATAGCCTGGGTTGAAATTTCATTTCTCAGGCACCTGAGTGGCTCAGTGGTTGAGCATCTGCCTTTGGCTCAGGTAGTGATCACAGGATCCTGGGATGAAGTCCCACATCGGGCTCCCCATTGGGAGCCTGCTTCTCCCTCTGCCTGTGTCTCTGCCTCTATCTGTGTGTGTCTCTCATGAATAAATAAATAAATAAAATCTCAAAAAAAGAAAAAGAGAAGTTTCATTCCTCTGAAATGTATTTGCGTTTGGATCCATCTATCCAATTACCTAGGAGTCTACTAATTCACAATTAATTTAAATTCCCAGCTTGTAGTTTTAGAGGCCATATAGGAAGAGTCAGTTCCAGCTCTGAGCCTGCTTGAAGGTAGATTTATAGTTAGGAATTTTTATTAGAATCTTTTCCCCATTTCTTCTACTATACTTAAAATCAAATCTAAAACACAGGTATCCCAGTAGTCCCGAAGATACAGTTTGTTTGTTTTTTTCTTATATGCTGAGTTTGATGTCCTTTAAGAAACATATTTATGAAGGATTCTTTTTTCTTTTAGTACAATCTTGCATCTTACTAGGCTCACAAACTTGTGTGCCCTCTACTCTTCATTATCCAAGCCCTCCTTAAAACTCATGGCTCCAGAATATTATTGATCAGTAGTTAATGCCTGCTTCAGCTGCACTACCTTTGCAGACTCATCCACCCTCCCTATTTGTTTCATGGTATTCCCTTACTTTATCCCTAATTCAGCCATATGTCAAAAATATATATGTTTAAAGGGTTTTTTGGTGCTAAGAATTATTTTTCTACACTTCTAGCACCCATGATGCCAGTAAAAGAAGCTACTTCCCCCTTGCCTACACAAAATTCTACTCATTGTTTTAAGGCTCAGTTCAAATGCCACTTCTTTTATTAATCTCATTCTGCTATCTCTAGTCAGAGTTGTTTTTTCCTCTCTCTTCCAAATGGTATATTTCTCTTAATTGTATCATTAGCAATTTTCTGCCTTACAGTAAAATTTGTGATTTATATATTAGCACCTCCTTCTAGATAGACTGATTCTTGAAAGCAAGAAGATCTGTTTTAAGTCATTTTTCTCTTGGCCAAGGAAATGGCACACATTAAGAATTTAGTATATATTATAGATAAGTGAATTTATGAATAAATGAATAAATAAAAATATTTTTATAGGTTTGGCACTAGTAAATGAAAGTAATTAAAAGATATATTGAGCATGTAGTATATGTCATGCATGTTGCTAAGGACTAAGTAAATTGAAATAAATGAAACAAACTCCTTGGAGGCATTGCTCTTTTAATTCTCCAAAATGAAGTATGTGTGATTTCCTTGGTTGAGAAGAGAGTATATAAAAATGTGGCTGTGATCCATGAAGCATTCATAATGAAATATAGAAGAAACATGTATTCTGGAGGATCATGTCTTCATAGTTGAGATTTTTATCATGCATGCCAAATATTCTCCTTCTTGACATGTGGCTGGTATAAGACTAGACTTGGTAGGACAAGGATAATTTTTATGTGTGCACATACATGTGTGTGATTTTAGGAGCCAAAAATAATTGTTATATTACTCTTATCCCAGCATCCAGAAAAAAAATTATTGTGATCATGGAATGGTTTATTTGGGGCTTATAAGAGCTATACAGAATATGTAATACTATTGTATATAATGTATTTTTAATATTGTACATCATATTTGATTACATAAAGGCTAAATAATAAATTTACATGTTCTAAAAATGAGGGATGATAGCCCCAGGCCCAGAGACCCAGTTTGTCCTCAAATATATTTTGTCTTTTACACAAACCTCTCTGATTTATCTCTAGAATTTCAAATATGTTCTTGTTTGTTATCTTCTATTCACAACTGAACAAACAGTTGACTGGCATAAGCCCAAGGAGTGTCTTGTTGATTTACCACTTTGGGCGCTCAGAGTGATTTCCATCTTTGTCTCGACTATATTAGGTTTACGAGATCTACACTTCTTGTATCAGCATTTTCATCTTCCATTTGTTTTCATAAAATAATGAAGACAGAAGGCAATAAAATATTCAAAACACAAAACACTCCTGTACAAATATGCTGTCAAAGTGTGCCCTGGTTGGCAGCCAGAAGCTCTGTATGCTACCTGGACATTTCAGCATAGCAGCAATGTATGTAGAAGGCCAAATTTAGCACGTAAGACTTAGTTTGGGCTGTTGATATATTTTGTGCGAGCAAATGGACTGTATGAAAACAGAAATATTGACAGTCAAGGAAAACCTCTAGCTAGAATTATGCCCTGTAAGTCTCTTCTTTGACTTGTGCAGAAAGCAATGAACAAGACTCATATTTCTAGAGCTGTGACTCTCTCATCAGGAACATGTCACATTTGATGACTCTGAGCATCTAGAAAGGAAAAGGCTTAACTCTGGACTTTGCACGTAGTAGGCATTTAACAAATGCTGATGATAGAGAAGATGACTGCTGTGATGAAGGTGATCATGTCCCTCCTCCACACGCACACGATTCCTGCTTGAGTGTAGTATTGGCTCAAGAATACAAAGTAAAATAACATATCAGTAAAGAACCAGAAACAGCCCTGCTGCATGTCACCAAACTTGGTCCATCTAACAAGTGCAATTGGTATTGCCAAGGACGATGCAGTAAATGATGCTAGACCAGCTGGTTATGAAAAAATAACAACAAAAACAGTAAATCCTTGTATTGCTCACAAAATAGGTTCCAGATGGATTAAAGACCTAAATATGACAAAGCAAAACTTGAAATGGGAAAAAAATGGGATACTACTCTTATAATATTAGGATAGGAAGGAACTTTAAATACACAAAAAGAAAGAAAAAAATAAAAAAAATAAATACACAAAAAGACAAATCATAAAGGAAATGATAAAAATATTGACTGCTTTTAAATATAACAATTCTATGCAAAAATGCTAGCAAGTTAAGAGATATTTATAATATCTGTAAACCATAAAGCTACGATAGATTAAAAACTCTGATTCAAGAAGACAAAATACATCAAGATTAAGGTAAAATGGGCAAAGTTTAGGAATTGGCAGACCATAGAATTAGAAATAAATGAAAAGATGTACAACTTACTCTTTATCAGGTAATTGTAATTTGAAACAGAGTGAGATGTGAACACATTCTTCAGATTGACAGATTTTTTAAAAATCTGACAATTCTATAAATTGCTGGTATAAATGCATATTGCTGTGACTTCATAAGAAACCCTCTTCTGTGTCAAGGGGACAGGATCACGAATGATCCCAGCGGTGTTTGAGTAGACAAACATCGTAACCAGCTTCAGTGTCATCAGGGGAATTGATACATGAATAATAGGAGAATAATAGGAGAGAAAACTATTCAAGAATGAAAGTAAGTTAAAGCTACATTTATAAGTGGGGATGAATTTCACAAATAATTTTTTAAGGAAAAATGCATGGCAGAAAGACATATATAATATGTTCCCAAAAATACTTTGGAGAGTCTGCTGATAATGTATAAATTGTAGTCAAAAGAATGTACACTAACCGTGGGTTAGTGAATAGCTGGATAGATCGGGAGAGAGACGAAAACTGAGGTGATTTCAACTTTTTTCTAACTTTCTGTTTTTTTAAAGGCTTGATGGCATAATGATAAATGCTAAAATTTCTCAATCTGGGATTAATCATTGTTTTTTAAAAATAATATATATATCATATATATCATATATATATTTATTTATATGTTAAACCTGTCTGCCCTTTCACCTTGGTGTCTTTATATGCTGGTCCTAAAAAATACTTGTTAAAATAATAATTATTTTAGATTTGATTGTGTGTTCACGCTGCCCCAGGTCCCACGATGCAACCACTGTGTGCATTTTCCCATTCTGACATCATGAGGGGCTTACTATCATCATCCCATGTGACAGATGAAGAAAATGAGACTCAGGTGTGCAACCAAAATGTTTATCGTGTAAGGCACCTTACATTGTCATTGGTGAAAATAAACAAATACTGCGAATCATTTGCGTGACGGGGCTCCAGTAGGGAACATAGGTGTGCTGAAGTGTAGAGAGAAAAGATTTAGAGGCAAAGCCTTGAGGATTCCCAGGTAAACTCATTTTTTCTGAGCCTCTTATGTCCCGTGAATTTCATTAACTTCCTATAATCTCACTTCCAACCCCTAGACTCCTTTCTCTAAATAAGAAGGTTTTACCCACATATGCTAAAGGCCAGGATTTGGAGCAGGACAAGGAGATTATTGTTAACCAAATCAAGCAGTTCTGTGTCTCATCTAAATGAAGTAGTTATACCTTTTGCTCTTAAACCCATTAATCTGAGAAATATCACCTCTCTAGAAATTAAGATAAAATGTCCCCAACTAAGTATCAAGGAAATTCAATTTCCATCTTTGATAGGAGAAGTGCAGGTCAAGTACATAAGCAATGTGATTAATTTTACTTTCTGTTTCCAGTGACTACATCATTCATTTCAGTTTCAAGTCAACAAAGATTTGCCTTTTGTTGTTCGGGATCACAGTAGTACTTGGCATTCTGACCTACTAACATTGAAATTGTTCAACTACCGTGATTAGCAGACTCGAACTACGAAATCTGAAATGTTCTGAGGAATACTCTCAACATCCCATGTAGATTACATATGCACCAAGTGTGAGAACGGAGGGAAGAAAGAGAAAATGCTCGAGTTTTAGTTACTTCTGCACTGATTTATGGGCTAGTGGACATCTTATGCGTATTTTCTTGGAAATGAAGTCTTCCAGGACCTGGTAGTAGTACATGGTAGCCTAAGCCTCACATTCCACCCAAGGCTCTTCCACTTGGCCACTCTTGGCCACTCTTGGCACCCTCACATGTTCTTCAACTTGAGACAGGCAGAAACTTACTTCAAGGATGGGTTTGCAAATGGGAACTTAGTTCAGAATATACCGGACTTCCTAATATCCAGCTCTGTCCTACTCAGCTGAGCACGAGGCCTCTCCTTGTGCCAATGAGGCCTGTGATGCTGTAGGGCAGTGGGAGTGTATGACTGTCTGTCTAATTTACGGAGGGACAGTGACAGGCCAGAAGCTGTTCTCTACCACCAGCTTTATCAGTAGTAAAGGCTAACATTTTGATCTCTATTTGCTTGTCATTATTTTTTTTTTTTAATTTTCCACTTGGGGATCCCTGAGTGGTTCAGCGGTTGAGCGCCCGCCTTCAGCCCAGGGCGTGATCCTGGAGACCCGGGATCGAGTCCCACGTCGGGCTCCCTGTGTGGAGCCTGCTTCTCCCTCTGCCTGTGTCTCTGCCCCTCTCTTTCTCTGTGTCTCTCATGAATAAATAAATAAAATATTAAAAAATAAATTTTCTACTTGGTTCTAAACTCAGAAGGAGAAAGGGAGTCATTTATTTGCCCCTCTCCTAAAATTTTGACACCGTTGTCATAGGGGAGGAACATGAGAACAGACATGAAATAAGGAGGGGCAGTGCAAAGGCAGCAGCAAGTCCTGCACTCAGCTCTGGGGAGGCTGTGGGTGGAAATGAAGTCAGAAAAAATTAAAGAGGAAAATCTATGTTATTTTACCATGGCTTATTGGAGGAAATAATAGTAACAGAAAAATCAATAAAGCACATGATGCAGAATAAAAAGCAATGAAGTCTGGGGGAAAGGCAGGCACTGTTGTATTCAACAGAAGGAATCATGGGACTAATAACAATTATGTGCTTTTTATTATAAAAACAAATAAAATGTTTCCAACTGAAGCCACTGATCCCAATAACTCAGAGTGCTCGAGGATCATAATAAGCATTCGGAGTCTTTTTCTGAAAGTCAGTTCAATGCTTACGGTATATTATCAATATAAGTAAAGTGATATCTGCTGGGAAAAGAAGTCACTCTAGAATTATAATGCCAATTAGGTCTTTGAAAACATGTAGGCTGTGTTCTCTCAGGAGCATTTCTGAAAGAAGGATTTTTATTTCATGTTATTGCTGGAGATTTCAAATCAGGACATTGGACAGAATGCCCCCAGCCCCCCACCCCTCCCAGCCCCCCCACCCCCAGGGCCAAAAGGGAATAAGTTAAGGACTTCATCAACAGTATCACGTGGTAGGAAAATACGAAGCCATTCTTTGTGTGCAGTGCAAGGCTTAGCTCGTTCCCCCTGCACCAGCCCTGTAGTGTCCCGACGGGGCTTCAGGAAGCAGCCACTCTTGGCTAAGCTTCCCCTTTCTTTCTTTCTTCCCTTTATTTTTTTAATGTCCTTTGAAAATTGTGCAGTTTTTAGGTGGGGGGACAGAACGTAGTCCCCATTGTACTTTTTACCCTCCAGTCTGTCCATTCATCTCTCTTAATTGGTCTGAATTCCCTGATTTTATTGAACACCGTAAGCCTCTCTTCCCGTTGGTTGTTGACAGCAGTCTATGCCTTGTGTATCTTTCTTCAGGCCAGACAGACTTCCCATGCAAGCAGGAGGTTGTCCCGCTTTGGTTTTCCAGGTTGAAGGTTGTACCTCGTTGGATCTGACCCCACCATAGAACACAGTGTACAGGAGGAGTTTAAACCCTTTGCTATTTGTCAATGAGCAGGAGTCAAGGTCTTGGGTGTGTCTTGGGGGGCAGGGGGTGGATTAGTCTATAGAATGGGTGTCACTTTGGGGAGACTACAGTGAAAGATCAAGGCTTTGAAGGCAACAGAGCCTGGCAGCATCAAGGTGCCCGGAGGGGAAGGGACATTCTTTGGAATTTCCTCTCTTATATCCTCCGCTTGAAATGATCCTTTCATTTTTCCTTCCTGGTGGATCCTTACCGATTCTCCAAGAGCCGGTTTAAACATAATCTCTTCTGTAGGGTCTTCTCTCTTGCCTCTTTCTCCTCGACTTTTCTGCCTCCCTCTCTTGGTGCTCTTTCCCCAGCACGGTAGAGGTAGCATCTCCCTCTTCTGGGCAGTGGTAGTCACGTTCACATATCCTTCTACCGATACCCGGCTCACACCGAATTAAAGGATTTGGGGCACTTCTCCATCATCCCCTCAGAGTGTGAGACCCTTGAGGGCAGAGCTTATATATTTCTTCTCTTTGTATTCTTAGAGATTATTAGGATCCCAGTAAATATTCAATACAGGAAGCAACAGGTGAGCCGATGAATGTATGAATGAATGTATGAACAAAAGAATAATATTTTGCTTTAGGTCATGGGTGTAATCACTGCTTTCTAATTAGATGGGGTAGCAAGTAACTCCTTGGGATGATCTACCTCTGGCAACTTTTCTGTATGCCCAAACCAGAACCTTCTGGATCATTTAATTCCTCTTTCCCACCTTCTATCCTCCTGTTGATCTCATCCCTGCTTCCCCTATGCCAGTGTCCTCCACACTGACTGGTCTGTTCTCCTGGTATTTTGCACGGCAGCGTCACGATCCTTGTGCACAGATCACTCCAGCATCTTCCCACTACCGCCATTCAAACAGCTGTTGCATACCAAGAGTAAAATGGATGTGTTTACAGAGATGACTGTAGATAACTTTAGAATACACTTGCTAACGGCTGGAAGCACATGATATATGACAATAAGTAAAAATTATCTGAGATGTTAGAGATGTTAATGTAATAAATTGGAAAGAGATGTGCATCCAGGCCCCTCATCCTTCATGATAGCAGCAGGCACTCAAAAGCAGACTCCCCTGTATAACTGAGAGGAACGTTTTACAAGATTAAAACGTTCCAAGCACTGTTGGCTCTGACAGTGGCATTAAACAGTTTCCCACAAGGAGGGAAAATAAAACCAGACCTAATAACAAGGACCCATACATGGCCACATGATGAGAAGACGGAAGATGAAACCATGGCAAAAAGGATGGTTCAAACGTGCAGTGGAGCCAGCTGATTCACAAAATCCTGCATGGGTGTAAATTTCCACCTGGCACTTGAGTGACACAAATATCTCATTTTAACCAGTTTTAGCTTATGTCTCCCTCTGGCCTTTCCACTTCTATTTCTTCCTGGAAGCAAATAACCTATTATCAACTCTTGGTAATATGTGACGGTTTTAACTTGAGCTCCTGAAGCAGAGTCTTGGGAGCGAGCAGGTAAGACATTTCTCTTCACATTCGCCTGTGAATGCATTCTTGGTATTTCTCTCATTTCCCGTCTCTTTGAGCACAGTAAGGTGCTGAATTTCAGTAGAGATATGAATGTACTTGCAAATTTGGCAGTGATTAATCCTGGCACTTACTACAAGGGGAAAACGGAGCTTGTTTTTGCAGAACAGACTTTTCCAGAAGAGTTCAACCTCTCGAACCTCTGGTGGGTAATCTAATTAGGTCTTGAGGGTTGTATGAAGCTCATTTGGAAAGAACAAAAGGAGCATGGAGGCCTAAAGGCAGCTGCCTTTTATTTACTTATAACACACTTTATTTCAAAAAGATCTTAAGCCAGTGCCAGCAACAGAGACTACATTAGTATTTTTGACATATAAATGGAAACCATGTAAATGACTGATTTGATACTATTAAAAGACAAAAATCCAACTGAGTAAACTTACAGATCAAATTGGTGTTGTTGAACAATGTATGAATTGGTCAGCGTCCCATCTAGTGAATAGAAAGGGGCTCTAGAAAGCTGAACAAAATAGGGGACTTATATGCAGATGGGGGTGGAGACAAGGAAAGAGCCGATTACCTCGTCCTACTTTAGGGGACCACTGCGGTTTGTCAGGCGGGTCACCTCTCAAGTGCTGGGCATGAAATTCCAGACTTACCGGGACTCCTCGGAGAAGTTGCAGCTACAATTAGATTAGATATTAAGCCTTGGTTTGCTCAAGTGGGGCTCAGCACAGGTAACACTATTTGGGGCCTGTTGTCTCCTATTTTAATGATGCATTCTCAGTAAGTTTTCCTAATAGGTTCAGTGGTCTCACACTTTCTTCCATATAGTACGATTCTATTTTAGTCTCTTTTCATGTTTGGTAATCCTTCTTGCCAATATGTCTGGTCTTTTAAGTATCAATTTATATTTTTCAAGAAGTAAAAGACATGATACTCACCAAATGGTAGTTTGAATGGAAACCATAGTATCGACACTTCTAATAATCATACCTTGGGCTTGTCACAGAGAAATCCCCAATGTCAAAGCATAGAAGAAGGAATGAGAACCTTCTTCAGTCTACTATAATCAATGGGTTTTATGGGTTTCACTGAGACAGTACTTGAATACACCATTGGAAGGTGAAGAATTCAAAGAGTATGGTTAACAGAGGAGCATCATTTTTGCTTTATTAGATTATTCCAGTCTAGTGCAGTTGTTAATAGCCCCCTACTGAGAAACAATTATAATAGAGGATTTGTAATCTAATGAATTATTCTAAGAGGCGCACATTTGGAAAGCCTAGTGTGGATATGCATATATGATGCTTGGGGAGAATGCCAAAATTCGACTCTTCTCTTTCTTGAAGTTACTCTATTAAAAAATATTCACCAAAATCTTCCCTTTGCTCAAAGAAACCGGAACCGTGATTTCAGAAGGAAGCATCTTACCTGGCACACTATATATATAACTAGGAGAAAGACAAATACACAACTATACTGCTTCCTCAGTAACAGAACATCTCCATTTTACCCTTGTAGCTGGAGCATACAGCTGGGGGCCAGGGGGAAATTTGCTATTGTTGAACTTTAGTGATATTGTTACCTGATCCTGAACCAGCTGAGGCAGGTGCCAGGAAAAACAGTGCCCACCCGTGGGTATGCTTGACTTGACCCTGCTCTGTATGGGTAAATTTAATCAATACCCTTCCCTTTCTCCTCAGAGGCACCAATCCACTAAAATGGAAGGAAGAGATAAAATTCTGGATGTACACAAATCATTTGGAAAAGTCATAGTTTTCCAAAACCAAAGGAAATATTAGTTATTTTTAGTTTTACCAGAAGACATCAGACTTTCGTTAACTAATTTATGTAATTAGGGAAGGGATCAGAGAGGGATATAGCAGACTTGTGATTTAAATAGCTTCAAATCCTTGAGCCATGGAGGGCAATACCACGAACCAAGCCAATGATTGAGAGCTGCCTTCTAATACCCTCACCCCTAAATCTGGAGGTAATGAATGTGGGAGTCACAGGTCCAGAGATTTCTACTCTAATACAGCTGTTAAACCCAGATGTCCTTCCAATAAAGATCACTTCCCAGAGCTGTAACAAAGACTTGGTGGCACCTCCTTGCAGAGGTTGGTAGGGGCCAGGTGTTCACAGCCCATCTCCTCCTCCATAAACAATGCAGGATGTTTTATGCTAGCAGCAGAGTAATGACGCTAAGAGACTGAATGATTAAATGCCAGTCTGCCAGCCAGAGTACATTTGTTTTCTGCTTGAAAAAGCCACTTTCATTTTGTATGACAGCTTTCTTAACTGCAACATAGCTCAGAAAATGACAGAGAGCGAATGAGAATAAGTGATTGTAAACTGGCAAACAACTATTTGCTACTATTTGAACTACCATTAAACTGTTCATTCAATTTCTAGTCAGAAGCCATCACTCAGCTGTGGAGCCAGAATGTAAGCATTATTTATTTGGTGGCATTACAATGCCATCTAATCTTGGAGAAAATCTTTTAGACAAAAATCAGAATATCCAAAAATTGCCTCGACATTCAGTGGCAAAATATAATGCTTAAGCATGGCTTCTTTTCTGTATTCTTTTTCTCATTGTTATTACTGAAATACTTGAATTCCATTCTAATTCCAGTGTTATACCCTCAATAATATGCTGTTTCTTACTAGCTGTCTGTTCTGGCGAGGTATTGTTAGCAGTGGGCAGAGCTGCAGTTCTCTAAGCTATGCATGGGTTAGACTTAGCTTCCATGTGGTACCATTAATTTTCTTTGGGATGTGCTCTTTCAGAGCTCACACATTCCCTAAGACAGAGTTGCCCCGCACGGATGGACTAGAAATTATCAAAATAGTAAAGTCAGTTACTAGGTGCTCTGCATACTTGATTTCATTTAAGCTTCACAACCTTATTATTATAGATAGTTTGCCTCTGTTACAGACAAGGAAGTTAGGGATTATCTAGGTTAAGTAATTTTTTTAAAGCTTTTTAAAGATTTTATTTATTTGAGAGAGAGAGAGAGAACACAAGCAAGGGGAGCAGTGGAGGGAGAGGAAGAACCAGACTCCCCCCTGAGCAGGGAGCCAGATGTGGGGCTCTATTCCAGGACCCAAACCAAGGATCATGACCTGAACCAAAGCCAGATGCTTAACCGCTTACCCAGCTGAGCCCACCAGGCATCCCTACATTCAGTGATTTACCAAAGAGTTAGAATTTGACCTCAAGTCTGACAGACCTGAAGCCCACCCTCACTACAGTGCCTCTCAGAGGAAGTCCCTAGTGGTATGACCTGATTGCACAGAAAGGGAAGAAATTTAACTATCCAAAGATAGTCAGTATTTGTTGTGAATTCGAAGTAAGGGGCAAATAATTTTTAGGCAAATATTCCAGAGTTAGTTTCCTAGGAGAATGAATTTTTTCACTTGTGAATACTGGAAGATTATGTCCTTAGTCTAAGGATATGGACCCCACTGAAAGCCCCCTTTAGAGCATCTTCCAAGACCTCATGCAGATCTGGAGTCACAGGTGTTTCTTTTTGTTCACTTACTTCCTTATTTTTGCTTGTCTTTAATGTTCACTCTTTTTCTCTAGCGCTGTAGTCTCTAAAAGTATATTTAGTGTTTGATAACAAGCCAAATTAATCTGGAGTCGAGTGTGGTGTTAATGAATAGATCAAGTTATACATCATCATTTTGGGTGTAAATGAATTGATCATAAAGTCTGAGTTAGTGTACATCGTAAAATGTTTGACTATTTATAACACTATCATGATACCTTTTCCAATGGTGTTAGTTAGAAGGAAAAAAAGGTTTCTGAAGAATATTTTGGTAATATGTATTAAGAACGCTAAGATTTTCTATGTTTTGACACAAGAGTTCCATTTCTAGAAAGTTGTTAAAGAAATAAAGATGTTTGCTAAGATTTTTTTTTCAAGGACTCATCAATGCATTATTTAAAAAAAATAAAATGTAAGAATATATCCAATGCCTAGACTCACCTACAACTCTAAGGTAGAATTCTGTGCCCTCATTTAGAACAATATTATAGAATAATATGTAATGCTTTAATAATTGAGCATACTGATAAATTTAAATATATTAGAACATGCTTTATGAATACTATTCTTTATATAGATGATATACATATATATTGTATGTACACCAAAAGGAAACAGTGATTTTTAATTTTGTGTGTGCATGTTTCCTCTTTAAATTTCCTATAGTACGTAGTATTAATTTTATAATGAGACTTTTTTTAAAGATCTTATTCATTTATTCATGAGAGACAGAGAGGGGGAGGGCAGAGACACAGGCAGAGAGAGGGAGAAGCAGGCTCCATCCTGCTTCTCGATCCCAGGGCCCCAGTATCACTGACTGAAGGGAGATGCTCAACTGCTAAGCCACGCAGGCGTCCCTATAATGAGAATATTTAAAAACCTATGAAAAGTGCTTTAGTCTCTACTCATACTTTGTAAATTGGTTTAACTAATGAAAAGTTAACATAGCCCCTTTCAAAAACATAACCTTAATAGACTAGGAGAACATATTGGCAAAGGATACATCTGATAAAGGACTGCTACCCAAAATGCCCAAAGAGTTCTTAAAACTCAAAAATAAGAAAACAACCCAATTACAAAATGGGCAAAAGACCTGTAAAGACACCTCACCATAAATATATACAGATGGCAAGTAAGCATATGAAAATATGTTCAGTATCATGTGCCATTAGGGAATTGCAGATTTAAAACATTGAGATATCATGAAACACTATTAGAATAGCCAAGATTTAAAACATTGACAACAATAAAAAAAAAAAAACAAAAAACAAAAAACAAAAACAAAAACAAAAAAAAAAAATAAAAAAAATAAAAAAAATAAAAAAATAAAACATTGACAACGCCAAGTGCTGATGAGGATGTGGAGCAATAGGAACTCTCATTCATTGCTCATAGGGACATAAAATGGTACAATCACTTTGGAAGACAGTTTGGCAGGTTTTTTTTTTTTTTTTTCATCAAACTAAAAATACTAATACCATGCAATCTAGCAGTTACTCTCCTGCTTACAAGTGTTTATAGCAGCTTTATTCCTAATTGCCAAAACTTGTAAACAACCAAGATGTCCCTCAGTAAGAGAGTGGCTAAAGAAAATGTAGTACATCCAAGCAGTTCAGCACTAAACCTAAAGCTGCCAAGCCATGAAAAGACGTGGAGGAGCCGCATATTTCTAAGTGAAAGAAGCCAATCTGAAGAGCCTACGTAGTGTGTGATTTCACCCGTGTGACATTCTGGAAAAAGATACAGTAGATACAGTAAAAAGATCCGTGGTCGCCAGGGGTTAGAAGGGAAGGACACACGGATAAGCAGAAGACATGGTGATCTTTAAGACCGTTTCACTATTCTGTACGATGTGCCCATGCTGGAAGCACATCGTTGTACATTTATCAAAACCCACAGAATGTCCAACACCGAGAACAAGTCCTAATTATTGGGCTTGGGATGTATTGATATGTCATTGTAGGTTTGATTATAACAAACGTACCGTTGTGGTGTTGATAATGGGGGAGGTTCTGCATACATAGGGGACAGGGGACATAGGAACTCCATGTGCTTTCTGCTCAGCTTTACTGGGAACCTAAGAATGCTCTAAAAATTAGCTTTATGCATACAAAAAAAATACAGCCTTAAACTTTCTATCTGTAGGACCCTGTGGTTAAAAAAAAAAAAAAAAAGGAAAGGAAATATGTCAATCCTCTAGAGAGAGTTAGCTGAAGGAATCTCTGAAAAAATCTCCAAATGGACTTGAAGGGAAATCTGAGTTCACCACAGAGCTTGGCCAGCATGTCCCGTAAAGGGCCACAAAGCCAATACTTCTGGCTTTGCCTGCCATTTGGTTTCTTTTTTTTTTTTAAGATTTTATTTATTTATTAATGAGAGACGGAGAGAGAGAGAGAGAGGCAGAGACACAGGCAAAAGCAGGCTCCATGCAGGGAGCCCGATGTGGGACTCGATCCCAGGACCCCGGGGTCACACCCTGGGCTGGAGGCAGGCGCTCAACCACTGAGCCACTGGGCGTCCCTGCTGTTTGGTTTCTGACACAACTGCTCACCTTGTAGTGTGGAAGCAGCCCTAGGGAATATGTAAACAAACGTGCAGCTGTGTTCTCATAAACCTGATTTTCCAAAACAGTGAGTTTGCTTACCTTCGATTTCAAGCAAAAGCTGGGCGTGTAGTGTGGTTAGCACAAGGTGAGTGTGTACGAAGGCTCCGCACGGGCAGTGAGGAGCTCGGCTAGATGCGGGGCTGGTAGAGAGCTGGATGAAAAGCTGGAGAAAGCGGTTCCATCTGGCCTGAAAATGGAACAGTGCTTCTCTGCAGTGCATCAGGTCCCCAGACAGTTCTCTTAGGTTCGAAGAATTGCAAAGAAGCAGGAGTTTTCCCTAATAGCACCTGCAGAAGTACTGTTTGTTTTCTGGGAACTAGCTAATCCTGCAAAGAAAAGAAAAAAAGATGGTTGAAAATTCATAAAAGGTAACAAAACTATGCTTTTTTTCACTCACCGTCTTCTCAGAAGGCAATCTAAATGAGAACAATAAAGAAGGCACCAACTGAATCACTAACTTCCCAGAATTCAGGGACCTCGGTTTCTCTCACAGGAAGGTTTATAAGTAGACTCTGCTGTCTTGAGAAATCATTACTTAAATCATAGCATTTCCTTTTACTGGCGAGTTCCAGGAGATTGGCCAGAGTCACGCTGAAGTAAAAGGACATACTGAAAATCACAACGAAGATGCGTTATGTGGCACAATTATGTAAGCTTTGTTCCTACTGGATTAAAGTTGACCCAATGGTTAGTGGTCCGTTTCCAAATCATATTTCCCAACTCCTTGCAATCGCACATGAGGGAGTTCTCCTTTGACTGCATTCCTTCAAACGTGGGCATGAAAATGAAATACGTTCTCAGGGATGTTTGTGAACTTTATTTTTCTAGTTTTCTTGCAAAACCAGGATATAAACCGAAAAAGGTAAACATTGGAATAAAAATGTGAGAGGAAAACTCATGTATGCTACGCTATTCAAAAATAAATATCCAAAGGAAAAGTCAGACTCCAACCGCTAACTATAACTCTAGGTATCGAAGTGGGTTTACTGAAGCAAAACTGGAATAGCCATCAGAGATAAAGATTGATGTATATATATCGTAGGGTACTACCATGTTGTTGTTTGTCATGGCTCTCCCGTAGTGATAAGAAATCAAAGGAAAGAAGAATTGAACTATTACAGCCGGGTCTGGTCATGGGTCCCCAGTCAAGGACATCTTCATGTCAGGGAATGCATGGACGAGCTCCATTTTGCTCATGTCCTGGCATAGATTTTATTTTGGGATCAGTAGACTACAGTCATGCAGTTCTATTTTCAGAGTTCCACCTGCCTAGCTAGCTAACCCTGATTTGTAGAATCAAGAGAGAAGAATCGCTATGGGAATAAACTTGCCTTACTGGATTTCAAGAACGTGGCAAATACTGATTTCATTAGTACCTTGAAAAGTACACACAGCTTCAACATTCTATGTCATAATGAATGTAGACCTACAACCTCTCCACGAGGTTTTACTCAGAGTTTTCATTTTCTTAATTTACTGAGCATCTACTACATGTCGGGCATCGTACTGGATATCTATTGATGATGCATAAAACACAGTTTCTCCTTTAGGTGAGACCTCAGTTCTCCCTACGAGAAGTCATTTTGCCCATTAGGTTAACAGTGTTGCCACCCCTAGTTCGTTTCCCAGAGTTAGGAGTCTTTCATGTTCTGTCTCCCTTTCTGATATTTCCCACTTATTTTTTTTCTCTAGGGTTGATGGAAGGGGAGGGGGGAGGGAGGTGGGGGTGACTGGGTGGTGGGCACTGAGGTGGGCACTTGACAGGATGAGCACTGGGTGTTATTCTGTATGTTGGCAAATTGAACACCAATAAAAAATAAATTTATTTTTAAAAAATCTCCAACCTAAAAAAAAATAAATAAAAAGTTAACAGTGTGGCTGTGCACAGCAAGAAGCAAGGGAGAGATGATCCCTTACCATACTCCTTACTTGTGACAGTCTGAACTGTGCCGTAAGGGAGTCTCATTTCCATGAGTAGGTGGGCTATGACTGGTCAAAGAAGAACTTTAATTTCATAAAAATGTTTTAATCCTGCACTCTGCTAGATAAAAATTTATTAAATGAGATTAGAATAGAACCAAATAGGAGCTCATGATTTAAAACTAAAATGAAGGATATAGCTCCATTAATGTGGATATATATGTGTGTGCGTATGCATATGTGTATATATAATACATACATATAGACGTAATATGTGTACACATTTAAATATCTTTGTAGAGACTCATGCTTTATATATAACAGAAAAGATTATGTATATACTAATAGAAATGTATATACTTTACTCATATATAGAGATTAATGAAATGATGAGAATATTGATGATTTAAAAATTGTGGAAAAAACTGTGGAAACTTCAGGTGACGGTGTCTCTTCTATAGATTTTCTGTGTAGTTAGAATATTTTACAATAAGCATGGGTTATTTATATAATCACATAAAAGCAAAGCTGTTTTCATTGTGGAGGGGAAAAATACCTATGCAACATTAATATACCTGCATTATTCCAGATTCTTTATTTTTTTTATTATTCCAGATTCTTACCAAAGAATATAAGCTCAAATTAATTGCCACTCGACTTTTTCAAGCACTAAGTCAAGAGAAACAGTGTTTAGGCATAGTCATTTGGAAAAAAAAAAAAAAAAAAAAAAAAAACAAGCAATTCATTCAGTTCTGAGGTCTTGTTTGTAGCCCCAGATTCAGCGAGACTGTCCCGGAGCTGTGTACTTGGAGTATCTAGTCTTGTTTTCATCTCCCCCAGCCACACACCTCTACCATTGGCATTTTGACATTGTATTAAATGGAGCAAAGAAAATCTGAAAAACTCACTCACTGAAAGTCTACTATAAAAAGGCACATAAAAGAACCTTCTGTTACACAAAATTAGGAAAAAAGCTTTCTTCTCATAGAATTTGGTCTGCTCCATGAGCTATGAGAATTTTGACATTTATAACATTTCATATTTTGCTTTGCCTAATAGGAATGTTTTAGTATGCTTTCTATAACCCAACTGTATTTTTTCAATTTTATTTAAATTCCACTTGCAAATATACATCCTGTGCTCATCCTGTCAAGGGCCCCCCTCAATGCCCATCACTCAGTCACCCCATCCCCCCACCCACCTCCCTTTCCTCAACCCTTTGTTCATTTCCCAGAGTTAGGAGTCTCTCATAATTAGTCTTTCTAATTTTTCCCCACTCGGTTTCTCCTCTTCCCTTATAATCCCTTTCACTAGTTCTTATATTCCCCGTATGAGTGAAGCTATATGATGATTGTCCTTCTCTGATTGACTTACTTCAGTCAGCATCATACCCTCCAGGTCCACCCACGTCAAAGCAAATGGTGGGTATTTGTCATTTCTAATGGCTGAGGAATATCCCACTGTACACATAGACCACAGCTTCTTTATCCATCATCTGTCGATGGACACCGAGGCTTCTCCCACAGTGTGGCTATTGTGGACATTGCTGCTGTGAACATCAGGGTGCAGGTGTCCCGGCGTTTCACTGCATCTGTATCTTTGGGGTAAATCCCCAGCAGTGCAATTGCTGGGTCGTAGGGCAAATCTATTTTTAACTCTTTGAGGAACCTCCACACAGTTTTCCAGAATGGCTGCCCCAGTTCACATTCCCACCAACAGTGCAAGAGGGTTCCCTTTTCTCTGCATCCTCTCCAACATTTGTTGTTTCCTGCCTTGTTAATTTTCCCCATTCTCACTGGTGTGAGGTGGGATCTCATGGTAGTTTTGATTTGTATTTCCCTGATGGCCAGTGATGTGGGGCATTTTCTCATGTGCATGTTGGCCATGTCTATGTCTTCCTCTGTGAAATTCCTGTTCATGTCTTTTGCCCATTTCATGATTGGACTGTTTGTTTCTTTGCTGTTAAGTTTAATCAGTTCTTTATAGATCTTGGATACTAGCCCTTTATCTGATGTGTCATTTGCAAATACCTTCTCTCATTCTGTAGGTTGTCTTGTAGTTTTGTTGGCTGGTTCTTCAGCTATGCAGAAGCTTTTTATCCTGATTAAGTCCCAATAGTTCATTTTTGCTTTTGTTTCCCTTGCCTTCCTAGATGGATCTTGCAAGAAGTTGCTGTGGCCAAGTTCAAAAAGGGTGTTGCTTGTGTTCCCCTCTAGGATTTTGATGGATTCTTGTCTCACATTTAGATCTTTCAACTCTTTTGAGTTTGTGTCTGGTGTAAGAGAATGGTCCAGTAACTCAACTTTAGTAACTACTCATTAAAGTTTTCCAACCTTTTTAAAAATTCATTATTGCCTCCCTAAGGAGCCTTGTAAAGTATATTTTTTCTAACCACCCAGTTATGCCCCCTCCCATGACATATGTATATATGTCAAAGAATAACCAGTGCAAGGAGTCCTAAGGTCCAGGCACCTCTGATATGTTCAAAGAACAGACAGGAGGCCTGTGTTGCTGCTGTGGAGGGAAGCAGGAAAATGGAAGTGGAAAGGTTACCTGGCGCTAGCACATGATAGGTCCTGGAAGACAGTGAAGGAATCTTGGGCTTTTATATGACTGAGAAGAAAGACTTTTGGGGGAGGGAGGCTTTAAGCAAGGAGTACTGCAATTTGATCTGGCTTCCATGCATTAAGAATAAATGGTGAGGCGGCAAAGGGGCTTAAATGTTACGGAATATAATTTATTTCACTGTATTTTCTGGGGCTGTCATAACATAGTACCACCTGCTAGGTGGCTTAGAACAACAGAAATGTGTTTCTCAACAGTTCAGGAGGTCAGAGACCCAATAATCTGAGTTTCCACAGGACAGGTTCCTGCTAGAGGCTCTAAGGGAGAATTGCTGCCATGCTTCTAGATTCTCGGGGCTGCAGGCAGTCCTCACTATCTCTTGACTTGTATCAGTGCAATCTCTGCCTTCATTTTCATGCCACCTTCTTCTCTGGGTCTTCTCCTGGCCTTCCTCTCAGTATATTTTAAACCTTCCTCTTATTTTCTCTTTTAAGGAGTAATTGGATTGAGGACCTATCTTAAATCCAGACTGATCTCATCTCAAGACCCTTGACTTAATTACAACCTCAAAGACCCTATTTCCAAAAAGGTCACATCCACAAATACTAGGAGTTAGGACTTAGACATCTCTTTTTAGGGGTTATAACTTAACCCCTTGCATTGACATTTTGTCCAGAAGAAGGATGACTCCAGCGTTGGTTACTTTGGATGCTAAGTATGTTACCAGAACTCCAATGTTTTCCATTTTTTTTTCCAACTGCCACTCTCGGTGTGTTGGTTTTGCCCTGATTTTATCTTCATAGCTTCAAGATAGCAACAGTTATTATAAGTGTCAGTCCCAGCCACATCAACACCTATGAGAAAGGAAGACATCCCCTCCTTTGTGTCCCCCTGAACTCCATGGGGGCAAGGATTTGTCTCTCTTATTCACTGCAGTCCCCCAGCACCTAGAGGAGTGCATAGAACATTGTAGTGTCAGCAGACTTCAGTTAAATTAATTATTTGGCAAGGATTCCATTCATGGTCATGCCTGCACTGAAGGAGCATTTATGGGAACAGGTGTGGGATTTTGAACTATCAGCATGCCTAAGGCTGAAGATGACTTAGCACCAGAAGGACAGAAACTTTGCTATTGGACCAAAAAGTTATTCCAGTTAGAATGGAGAAAAGTGGGTGCCTGGGTGGCTTAGTTGGTTACGCATCTGACTTTTGGTGTCAGTTCAGGTCATGATCTTAGGGTCATGAGCTAGATCCTCATGTTGGGCTCCATGCTGAGTGTGGAGCTTGCTTGGAATTTTCTCTCTCTCCATCTCCCTCTGCCTATCCCCAAGTCGTGCACTTTCTCCCTGTCTAAAAAAAAAAAAAAAAAAAAAATGAGAAAAGGAGAATGGGAATGGTTGTTGGTAAGATATTTCAATGTTTTAAGAAAAGGTGTGTCTAAGTTTTGGTATATGCCAGATTGAATCTTTTCAGGGTCTCCAACATATGAGTCAATGACACTTAAAAAGAGGGTTAAGGCTTATGTACACATGCTGTTTCTTACAGGCTTTCTTCAGTGGCTCCCTGTTTAGATTTCAGACTGAGCAAGAATGCTCTTTATGTCTTGCTTCTCATAACACTCTTGTATAAACCCTTTTTTCATGCCTTTAGCTTACACCATACCTTTATATGCAAACCATTTTCATAAGGGGGTAATGTATTAATTTAATAAACTAGTAATAAATTGTCAAATGACTTTGAATAGGCCAATGCTGTTGAAACCATTGGGATCAGCTCTCATGAGCAGACAAAACCCGAGACTACGGTGATCATTTTCCTGGAATATCTCAGGAAAAAATAAATCCCATCAAGTTTTTTCTAGGTTTTCTCTTACAAAAAATTACACAGCATATTAATGTCATGAAATGAGAACATCTGTTTTCTAAATTAGTATCTTGAGAGTCCATCTTATTTTTTTTAATATTCATGTTGAGATTAATTACCAAATAACTGCATAGAGGTGCCTGGGTGGCTCAGTCAGTTAAGTGTCTGCTTTCAGCCCAGATCATGATCCCTGAGATCCTGGGATCCAGCCCTGCCTTGGGCTCCCTGCTCAGTGGGGAGTCTGCTTCTCCCTCTCTCTCTGCCTCTCCCACCCACTTGTTCTCTTTCTCTCTCTCTCTCTTTCAAATAAATAAAATCTTTCAAAACCAACTGTCATGTCATAGAAAAGTTTTCAATATGTACAAAAATGTCCCTTTATCAATATAATGACAACATTTATTTTATATTATGCATTATGTGCTGAGATGGATTCATTCCAGCACTTGAAGACTTGTAACAACAGCAAAAAAACAAAAACTACCAAACTACCCATAGTCTCCATCAGATCCAAGGACTGCAGAGGGAAATGAGGTGTAAAATAATGCTTCTGTGTGGTTAGCAGGTCACCCTTCCAGGACTATTGATTGTTTCACTAAGTGGGCAATTAAAAATGAAGACAAAAGAGCTAAATACATGATGCTTATTTGAAACTTTCCAAACAATGACAGTAAGACACCTATTCTTCAGCATCTCCTTGAACGTCAAATAGGATTCTGAAACTTGTTAAGTTCAGTTCAAAGGAATTTATGGACAAGTACTCACTGCTTCTAGAGAGGAAAGAACAGGGGCAGGAGGAAATAAGACAAATGTGTTCAGATCCAAATCATGGAGCCTGATGGCTTGTATCCTGGGCTTCGTTAGAGACTGGCTTGTTATTTTTTTGTAACCATCACATTTAAAGAAATGAGGTTGAAATTGTGCATTTCCTAAAGGATGAACAAATTAAGAGTTTATTCAAGAATGAGGGTGGAGGGGGGAACTAATAAATTAGGAACAGGAAATGGTAGCCGTTGGAGACAGAGACCGAATATACCTGGGGAAGCAGTTGTGAGGACCAAACAAAATCTTCTAAGTTTCTACAAAGCTTGTATGTACCTGGAATTAACCCACGCTGTTTTGTAAAGAACAGATGCTTCCAAAGAATCTGTGACAAGCTGGGGAAAACAGCAGATTTAAGAGTTTTTATCCTGTTCTCTATGACAAATCATCAGAACCAGCCCTCTGTGGAACAGATGATGCCACTGTTTGGTGGGTGTAAGGCTCAGTGTTTGGACATATCCAGGGAGCAATTTTTCCAGACGGTGACCACGCCTGTGGAAGGATCTGGCTGAAAAATGCCATTAGTTCTATTGCTTCTGTCCCACCTGAGTGACCAAGTAGTCTAGTATGTTTTTTTGTTTGTTTGGCTGTTTTGTTTTTTTTTTTTTTTTTTTTCTGAAGCAGTGCCAATGTTTGGATGACAATGAATCACCTGATTGGAACAAGTATTTACCGAATACCTGCCATATGGAAGACTCTCTGATAAATGTTAGAGGAAAAATGAAGAAATAGACCATTATTTCTTAAGCCTGAACTAAGCTCTTTCTGGGAGCACAGCTCTATGCTAGATGCTGGGTAGAAGGGGTGGGTTGGAATTATCTAAAAGATAATTTAGATGGTGCCTATAGTTTAAGAACATATAGTTTCAAAGCTAAGATAGCTAGCAAATTTCTTGTCTTTAGTAAATGTTTTTGAACATCCACCATGTGTTCCAAGGAGTTCGTGATGTAGCAGTATGGTTTCTAATTATAGGACTAAGAGAAGACTAGAAGACATCAGGATAATCTCAAAGGATTAGGTAGCTATTCAGTGAGTCATAAAAGAAGAGTAACATTTCAACAAGTGGGGATGAATAGTAAGAGTATTCCAGGAACCAGAAAAGAACAGTGACATGGAAATGCTTATACATGGGTTAAGTTTCAACAACCAAATGATGGCTTTTTGGCCTAAGATTAAGGAAGGAAAATGAAAATGAGATAGCCCGAAACATGAAGGTCGGATCCCAAATGGTTCAACATTAATTTTGGTGACAATAAAACATTAAGAGTCTGGGAGATGAGACGGCAATGAACATAGGGGGATATTTGAAAAACTACTTTGATGGCTATGTGTCAGGTCAATTAAAAGGGAATACGTTTTGAAGCAAGGAGATGAGTTTTAGTAAGTCATTGGTTCATGCTGGAGCTAAGGAAGGGCTTTTGGTGGTGCCTGTGGAAAACACTGTAAAACACTGCCTCTGTAAAACAAAAAGGAGGATGGCAGAGATTCGTGCACGTAATAATCAACAAAGCAGCGCTGACTGCTAAGTCATTCAGTGTTCACTTTAAGTGCAATAAGTTTTTAGAAAGTGAATAAACGAGTGGGACTGCAACTATATTTTTTAGCACATTGGCCCACAGTTATGTATCTTCGTTTGGCAATGGAGCAATGTACTGGTCGTATCCATCCTCCACTGACCCAGCCCTGGTCCACCCAGTTCAGTTCCCTCTCTTCAGATTTGATTTCTCTTCTGTAATAGTTTTCTAGACAACTGGGTTTCCCTTTGGTCCTAGCAGTGTGTCATGGAGCACTCAGGCCAGTGTCCTCAGTGTTGTTTGGCAAGAAAAGACGGTAGACCCGTCGGGTTTTGGGCATTTCTCCCACTAGACAGCAGCTAATGAGGTCACTAGGCTCTAACAGTGCAAAGATCCTTTTGTGTAAAGAACAGTTGGTTGGCATTGATCTTGGTTATAGCGCATAAACAGTTTTTAGTCACAGCGAGTCAGCTGGGGAGATCTGTCTACCATGTCGACTCCAGGTTCTGGCCCACTCCCAGACTACCTTCTTGACTGGGGCCTTTGGAATTCACGTCCCCCACATCCTTTTCCCATGCTCCTCGTCTCACTACTTTTCCTGCTTCCACATGATGTTCCTGGTATCAGAGGCCCAGTTCTCTCTGTCTCTCATAATTGCTATACCCTGAGCTCAAGAGAAGGCATTTAAGTTGCCTACTGGAGGCCAAAACATTAGCATTAAGGGAAATAGTTCCCCTCAAGGATGGAGCAGACTAAGTTTTGAAAACCTAATAACTTGTTTTCTAGCTGGTTGTGGACATGGTTTACCCTCTGCACCAGAATGTGTTGAATGGCTGACTCTAAAGCAAAACAATTTGACTTTCCTGTTCAAATGGATTTAACTCTCTCATCCAGGTATATTAGACTATTTTCATGGAAACTTACACCTTATAGAGTGTTTTCATACATGCTGGCTCATTTGATACTTATCACAGCCCTGGAGGCTATCATTCCTTTTGCCCATTGGGAGTCTGAGACTGTGGGGCCGGGGGCGGGGGGTGGGCAACCAACTGTATGTCATAAGACTGAAAGTGACAACATCTTCATGAGAATTTAAGGCTAATTCTCCAGTTCTTCCTGTTTAACATGTTAGCCATTGACCAAAGCACTGAAAAAAAAAAAAATCTGTATATGCTATATACTTTACCTTGAATTGTTTAAGGTATTATTAGAATAATATTTTTATATTCTGTTTTCTTTGTGACCAATAAAAGGAACTGGTAAAATTTCAGGAGACATTTTTTTATAGTAATTAATTCAGTGTATGATTTCTTTCTGTCTTGATTCAACATTCACTTAACCATTTACTATGTACTTCTGGTGTTTCAAGTACTTTTCTTGGTTTCAGGGATACAGCATTGGAAATGTCATGATTTTTTCCCTGTTGGCATTTAATATCTGGAGAGGGCAACATCAATAACAGTTAAACTGCAACTTGAATATTTAATATCAGCTATTTAGGATAGAGTTGGGAATTAACTTTCCCTTTGGACTCCTTCTACCATTTTGTAAGGTGGTAGTTGCCCCTATCTTTACACCTTTACCTACTATGTGCAAAGGAAATAGGAAATAAATTATCGCGAACCTCTTGAAGACCTCTCTTGATGCATTATTCATTTTGCCGTGCTCTGGCTATAAGAGAATTAGGGGAAGCAAATAACTTGCTTTATCAGTCCTTGTGGGGGAAACAGGCGCTGCCAGCCAGGAAGAAGGGGAAAGCTATTGAGTAAATAACCAGCATAGTCTGACACAGTAAATCATGATAAAATTATGATACTTAATTTTTGAATTTATTAATATGTTCACTTCTCATTGATGGTGAGGTCTTGATATTATGTGGTGGAAATTGGAAAGGGCTACACTATTTATAATACTCAGTTACCATGATAATAGCAGAGAATAATAAATAAGATCTCTATTCTCCAAACAAAAAGTTATTGCCTCTAATTTTCAGACCTTGGACAATTCATGTTTACCCTTATCATCGTTGTAATCCTCATCATCATCGTGAGGCACTCTCATCAAGTAGCATTCACTTGGTTCTCTGCTTACACAAGATGCTATGTTATCCTTTTGTTCTTGTCCAAAAAAAATGTGGCAAATAATGCTTTTGGAGAAATTGGGGTAGGGAGAGGATAAATAAGTTCTTGCAGATGTATCCCATTGATGAGCTACTGAAAAGTTGAGTATACATCGAATTCTTATGAATCGAGCTGATTCTCAATGTGCTAAGGGTATTCAAAGGAACCTTGTAGTGAATCTGTTTCACCAGGACTCCATTTAAAACATACTCAGTCCCAAGTTCAATAGCTTTGTAAACTTGTATTTGTTTTTCATGTTGGGCTATTCTTAAATAAAATAGAAATCCTACCTCTGCTACCTTCAAGGTAGGGCAAACTTGGGTAACTATTCTCTTTGTGCCTCAGGCTTCTCGTCGGACAGAATATGGTGGGTAACAGTAGTGCCCGCGTTGTGGTGTCATATGGGCGGAGTGGGTTTTTACCAGTAAAGAACTTGGAAGAGTACTTGACCTGATGTAGCAGGCACTCAGGAAATCTGTCTACCAACGTTATCCTCTATGGAGACACCTTCACGAAATGGAAGGCCATAGAAGGGCATCTTTTACGATTTCCCATTGTACTCCCAAGCCTTCATTTTACCACTCTGGAGGGAGGCTGAGGTCCTGAGGAATGAGCTGATCTTCCTTGGTAGCAGGAAGGATGCTTAGTTTCGAGCTCTGGAGGCCCACTCAGGAGATTCCCCACGGAGGTGCGACCCAGCTCCAGGGGGTACCAGCACTTGGTTCCTGGGCCACAAAGGCAAGACATGCCAGAGTCCCATTCACAGCAGAGTTTCTCCAAGTGGGTACTACTGACACTGTGCGCCCGGTGATTCTTTATTGTGGAGAGCTGGCCCAGCACCACAGGGTGTTTTTAGCAGCATCCCTGGCCTCTCCCCATTCTATGCCAGGGCACGAAAATGTCTTCAGGTGTTGCAGAATGCAATCCTCTGGAGGATATGGTTGCATATCCTTTAAAAGCATGTGTCAGCGCTGGAGGGCCACAAAAACGGGGCCAGGAACACTCCTGGAGAGTAATACAACCCCACGAGAGGCTGATGCCCTGCTTGGTGGCCCATAGGCAACTTTCCGGGGCATGTTCCCGCTCCTGCTGTCGGCACACGCTGCAGTCCCTGCAAGCTCCCTGATACAGAAGGTGACACCATATGCAGCGTGTGAGCTACTACCCATGAGGACAATGCAGAGCTTCCCAAAATGTGTTTGGATTTCAGGTTCTGGATATTTAAAACTGGCACAAGATCGCTTGCCTGATGCCTGCTGTTCTCAGAGACCGTGCGAGTGAACACCCTGGGCCTTCAGAATTAAGCAGAGCGGAGGTTGTCTTCAAGGACGTGGGTTCTGGGACATTGCTAAGTCCGGCCCCGGGGCTCTCAGGGCTCTGTTCCTTCCTTAATCTGTGCTTCCCTCTCCCCTCCATGCTCTGTCTGTCCCCAGCATATTCAGGAACCTCTCGGTTAAACTCACTTTGTATCCTCCACAGAAACAGTGGGTAACACAACCGTAGTTTATGGAACATCTCTATCAAAAAAAAAAAGTGATTATTTTCCATCAAATACTCGATTGCTTGTACACGTCCATGTATACTATGACGTGACGATTTTTGGTTACGTCTATCATTTGTGCAGCACATTTCAATTTATAAAGCCTCCTCGTGTACGTTACTGCATTTAACCCTTACAGCAATATTGAAAAGGGAATCAATACAAAAAAGTTCATTATTTGAGACAACTTCATCAGTAACAAACGATCACTCCAGCCAACTCCTCCGAAGCAAAATCCACGTAGTCCCACATTACATTTTTTTTTGAAAATGATCACAGCGGTTTTATTTCAGTGCTATTCCCAGGTTCAGAACTATTCTGGTCGGGATTATCTTCGGAAACTCTGCCTTTAGAGCCTGTGGCTACCTGGCGGCTCTGTCAAGGGCATAGGAACCATCCCTGTCTCCCTAGGCATTTAGTCAGCTGGTTGGGAGAGTCGAGGTCAATTTTAGGTGTAGTCCGGCTTCACTATCTCAGAAATAATTTAGGATAGATTTACCAACTTGGGTGTTTTTGATCAACCAGTAAACCAGTCCCTTTTAAGCCTCCACTCCGGCATACTTGCAAAAGATCATACACGATCAGAGAGCCAGACAAACTGAGAATTGAACTGAGGGCCAGAGATAATCTAATTCAGTGATTCCCAAACATCGCTCAGTGGTCCAGTACTAGTCTTCCTCCATAAAATTTCTTAGGAAACTTTATAAAAGTGTAGATATTACCCTCATGGAGATAATGATTCAGTAAGTATGGGACAGAGCCTATGAGTCTCTAAGTATGGGACAGAGCCTATGAGTCTGTATTTTTAACAACCATCACGAGGGACTCTGATGGGCAGTCCCATTCCAGAACCACCAGTGCCCTCATTTGACAAATGACCTTACCCAGGGTCAGAAGTGGGCTAAATTCCCGATCTCTAGATTCCCAGTCCAAATTGCCTTCAAGGAACTCATTCACCAATCAGCGTGGCTTTGTACTGCCTGCTCGCTTTTGTGCACCTCCAACTCTACAGCCTTAAGAGTTGAAATTAATTAACAAGCCCTGGAAGGTCGAGTTTGTACCAGATTATGAGATTAGTTCTAAGACAAAGAAAATATGAAGAGATCCAAGCCTGAGGCTCTGCACCCAGTTAGTTCAACTGCCGACATGTCCTATATTTTACATTTTTGAACCAATCTGATCTTTGAAACTCTAAAAACAATTGAATGGTTCTCATACTAGAACTGTGGGTTTTCTACTTGTTCTCATATTTCTGAAGTTTTTATGTGACAGATCTTGATACATGGTGAAAGCACAGAAGAAACAATTAGAAAATAACTCAAGGGAGCACATAATGATGTACAACATGTGTATGTCTGATAATGAAGTATCGATGGCGTAGTTCTCCCTTCCTACACTGCAGACTCCTGGGTGGCTAGCAGGAAATTGGTGACACATTCAGTCTTGTGCATATACCACTTTGCATTGCTCTTTACACACAATTAAGGCCCATAACAAAGTTTTTTTTAAAGATTTTATTTATTTGTTCATGAGAGACACACAGGAGAGAGAGAGAGAGAGAGAGAGAGAGACAGGCAGAGGGAGAAGCAGGCTCCATGCAGGGAGCCCGATGTGGGACTCGATCCCGGGTCCCCAGGATCACGCCCTGGGCTGAAGGTGGCCCAAATCATTGAGCCACCCGGGCTGCCCCCCATAATAAATTTTTGAATGCGGGGGCCATTTGAGGAAGCACATCGCAGTTCTCATCGAGCACGTGTGTCCCGAGCTATTAGCAGGAGACTGCTGGCTGGGCCAGGGGTGGGGAGCCTCTCTTGGTCAAGAGGCTTTCCACGTGGGGGGAGCTGGGAAGGCTTGGCTCACGTGGCTCCTTGAAATGAATACATCTAGGAATTTCATGCACTTTTAAAATGATCACGAATGCGGCCTTTAATACTAAGGCTGCTTATTTCTGGCATTTCCCCATCTGGTGGGGAAATGCCATATTGTCCTGAAAAACAGTAAAGCCTTGAGAATTTGGGGCTCTGCTGTTTCCAACAGTATCCTCACCAGCTCTGAACACAGTGAAATATTTAAACAATAACGACAACAAGCAAACCAACCGACCAACCACTGACCTTTTAGGAGAAGGATAGAACTTTTATTATAAAACATATAATGTTTCTTCCACCTGCACCTTTGCAGACTGGTTCTTCGGCCGGCAGCACTGTGTCCTTCTCCTGCCATCTGCAGTCCACCTTTCACTCTCCTACACACACACACACACACACACACACACACATCCTTTGCTCATTTTTATGCATTATTTAGAGGCTGCCCAATTGTGGCAGTCTTCTTTGACCTTCTGGAATTCAGAAAGAATGTCCCTCTTTTATGCCTACTCAGCACACTATGCTTCCCATCTGACAGTGCTTATCATGCTGAAGTGCGTGTGTCTGTTTGTGCATTAGCTTCACTCTCCAGACTCTCTGCTATGTTAGGGCCCAATTCATGTCGAAGCATAATCTTAGTTATAATCACAAAGTTACCATAATTATGCCCCAAAATATCACAGGTTCCCTAAACCTATTTTTTTTTATTACTAAGAAAGTTATCTCTTACCCTGTATTTGAGGATAGTAAGGGGTACTTCCTCTGTTAGTTCATGATGATGAATAATGAAGCACCTTGTAAAAACATGAGGTTTGGGGCACCTGGTGGCTCAGTTGGTTAAAGTCTGCCTTTGGCTCAGGTCATGATCCCAGGGTCCTGGGATGGAGCCGTGCATCAGCCCCCCTGCTCAGTGGGGAGCCTGCTTCTCCTTATCTCTCTTCCTCTGCCCCACCCCCTGCTTGTGTACATTCTCTCTCTTTTAAATAAATATTTTTTTTAAATAAATATTTTAAATAAATAAATGTTTTTTTAAAAAAAAACAAATAAAAAAATAAAAAATAAATAAAATGAGGTCTGGGCTGATCTCAATCAATGGAAGTTTTGTGTGTTTAAACACATTATTAACATAATTAGTTTTTTGTAATTTAAAAAAAAAGTAGTACCAGAGTTACTAATATTTCCTGAGGATATAACTTCAAGACTGTAAGTATTTGAGATAATCATAAACAACCCTTTTAACGACCATTTTACAAAAGCAGTATTGAAAATGGCCCTGTTACGAAGGCATCATTTCTATAGCTAAGGAACGAATGGACAAGTAAAATTGCCCCAGTGCTATGGCAATGGCTACTTGTGGTTTGGGATACCCACACATAAATTTGAAATGGCTGCATGGCCACAGGATGAGTATATGACATGCTCTGAAAAATGGTGGTGACTCTGAGAAACGACTGCCATGAAAATACAGACGTTGGCGGCAATGCCCGTGGAGGGTTTGAGTGCTGTAGCCACAATGTGAAAGTGGAAGAGAATGATTTCTTTTTTTAATTAATTAATTAATTGATTAATTAGAAGAGAATGATTTCTAAATGAATATATCATTTATCCTTTGTTATCGAAAATATGCGTGCGAGTCCAAAATCACCGATTACGTAAGTAGAATTTAACTATTTTTTTTTTTTTGGCATCCTTAAAAGTTACTTTTTTTTAAAAAAAAAAAGATCGATCTATTTCAGAGATAGTGCCTAGTGGAGGAGGGACAGGGGCAGGGGGAGAGAGAGAACCTCAAGCCGACTCCCTGCTGAATGCGGAGCCTGAGACAGCTCAATCCCACCACCCTGACCTCATGACCCGAGCTGAAACCAAGAGTCAGACTCTTAGCCGGCTGAGCCACCCAGGTGCCCCCCGGAAGTCACTTTTGCATTCATATTAGCCAAAACAATGTCAGGGAGATTTTTGCATTCTAAACACGGAAGAGGACATTCTCGGTGGGAAATACTTGGATTGGGAGAGAGCACACAGGTGTGTTGGTTGAGGGAGACTACAGTGACTCCCCGGGGGGTGGGACTGTAACATCTGCCCTTGCAATGTGATGTTCACACTGACTCACTCACAATCGATCAGATTCCTCGGAAGACCCACACTCTGCGGCAGAGCCACAGCAGTTGCAAAGGCTTGCCTCCTCCTAAGCAGGAGGCAGGACACTTCCCCGCGTCACTCATGACTTTCTTGGTTGCAAGAAGATCCAGACCAGCCTGAATCAGCAGGAGAGCTCAAGGGACTGAGAAGTCTGGAGATACGGCCATTTGGGCCTCACTTTCGTGGTTCCCTGCAGGTGTTACCAGGACTCAGTTTCCCTCTCTTCTCCTGTCTTCGCTTGCCCTCCATCCACGTGAGGCCCATCCTCCCCAGACTCTTCGTCAGGAAGGGGAGCAGCTCCGGGCTCCACGTGCTCTTAGCTCAAGTCCAGCAGACACGCACACCTGCTCTGTCCCGCACGGTGTCTGTGCATCGCCTCCATCCTGGGAGAACCAGGGTCCCAGTGCTGACACGTCCCCACGGCGGGGACCCACCGAAGAACAGCCTGGCGAGGGCAAGGAAGGTCTCATTCCTCACAGGGAGGCAGAGTTCCGGCAGTCTGAAGAAACAGCAATAGACGGATGCAGGACAACAACAGATTCCACTCCGGTTTTCTATGTTCCTGAGTTTAACAGCATCCGTGGGAATTGCAGATTATTCAGAAAAATGAGACAGAAAGCCACTCATGGACTCCTCACTCAGGGAGACATCCACGGGCAAGATCCTGTCGTGTTTCATCCTTTTTTTAAAAATTTGTGTGGTTTTTATATATCAGCAATCATAGTATATGTATAGGTATAGATTCTGTGTTTTTACTTACACCAAATAATTTACTGGAGTGTGAGTAAAGTTTCATAAACACTTTTGATGGCTGCATTGAAAGGCATTGCACAAAAAAAAAAAAAAAAAAAGCATTGCATTTTATGTCACCATTTTCATTTCTACTCTATGGCTCCCCCCACCTGTTCTGAATCTCGGGGGTCAATCTCTGTCTTCTGGTTTGGTCACCACGTCCTGTCCAATCTTCGGTGATGACCGTGACCTACCCATGTCTACTAAGACTACACCGTGGCCCAGTCCAGCTGCTTGCTCTGTATCCCAGGACACGGCTTTGGCAAAGGATGTTGTGTTGGGACTGTCCTTGGTGACGTGGCTCTACCTGGCACATCAGCTGTCTGCTGGGATAAGATTCAATGGTGGCTGAGACCCTGGAGGCCACATCATCAGATCTTTCCTTTTCTTGCCCCTAGTGTATAAAAATTCTTTTTTTTAATTTTATTTATTCATGATAGTCACACACAGAGAGAGAGAGAGAGAGGCAGAGACACAGGCAGAGGGAGAAGCAGGCTCCATGCACCGGGAGCCTGATGTGGGACTCGATCCCGGGTCTCCAGGATCGCGCCCTGGACCAAAGGCAGGCGCCAAACCGCTGCGCCACCCAGGGATCCCACCCCTAGTGTATAATAAGACGTTCATTCCTTCAAAAAAAATTCCACGTTAAGCACCTATTATGTGCCAGACATTATACCGCTCCTGGGGACGTAATAGTGAGCAAAAACGTATCTTTATTTTGGTCACAGTCTAGCGAGAAAGATAAGCATTAATCCGCATTAAATATAAAATGACCATGGTGATAAGTGCAATGAAGGCCAGGGACATGGAATATGAGTGGGTATAATAAGAGAATTTGATCTCCTCAGTGATAGTTTTTCTCAGGAAATAATGATTGAATCAAGATCTGGGGGATAAGTGAGCAGTAACTGGCAGAAGTGATGGGGTGGAGAAAAAAAAGAATCAAGAACACTAAAGAATCTCCTGATTTAAAATTGTGCTCTTTCTCCAGCAACTTCTGTAAGAAAGTAGGTCAAGGGAGGTTTTTTCTGAGAAAGTGATGTTTGAGCAAAGAGCTCAAGAGGTAAAAAAGAGAGCTAGTCAGATACCCAGCAAGGACTGTCCCACACGGGAAATGTGTGCCGAGCCCCTGAGCTGGGGGGGGTGGGGGGGGTGGAGGTGTCCTGTATGTTCCAGAACCTGCAGGAGTCTAGTGGCCGGAGCAGTCCCTGGGACGGGGGCCATTCGCCAAACACGGTCGGACACTGAAGAAAGGAAGTGCAGGTCTTTGGGGTCTTTATAGTCATTATGGCCATCTGAGCTTTGTATTTCTTAACTTTCCTAAGTTGAGCAGAGTAGACACGCACTGTTACATTAATTTCGGGTGCGAAGCATAGTGACTTAGCATGTCTATGCATGATGCTCCGCTCCGGATAGGGTAGCTGGCAGCTGCTACCAGACAGGGCTGCCACAAAACCTGTGACTGCACACCCCAGGCTCTGCCTCTGATTCCAGTGATTCACCCATTTTGTAACTGGAAGCATGTATTTCCCACAGCCCTTGATCCATTTTTGTTCGGCCCCTCACCTTCCTCCCCTCTAGCAAACATCTGTTTGCCCTCTGAACTCCTTTGGGTTTGTTTATTCTTTTTTTTTTTTAAGGTTCCACGTATGAGTGACATCGTATGGTATTGGTCTTCTTTCATTCTTATTTCTTATTTCCCTTAGCATAATACCCACTGGGCCCATCCATGTTGTCACAAATGGCAAGATCTCATCCTTTTTTTTTTTTTTGATCTCATCCTTTTTAATGACTGCGTGATATTCCATTATTTATAACTAGATTACCGTGCTCGCTTTGGCAGCACATGTACTAAAATATAACTAGATTACCTCTTCTTTAACCAGTTCACTGTCTATGGACACTTAGGTTGCTTCCATATCTTGGCTATTTTAAATAAACGCTGCTGTTCATATATCTTTTTTGAATTAGGTTTTTTATTTTCTTTTGTTTTCTCTGGGTAAATACCCAGTAGTGAAATTACTGAATCATATAGTATTTCTATTTTTAATTTTTGAGGAACCTCCATATTGTTTCCCACAGTGGTTGTACCAATTTACATTCCTACAAACAGTACACAAAGATTCCTTTTTCTCCACACTTGTTATTTCTTATTTTTATTTTTTTTAGCCATCCTGAGAGATGTAAGGTGATATCTCATTGTGGTTTTGATTTGCATTTCCCTGATGATTAGTGGTGTTGTGCTGATTCGTGATGTTGTGCATCTTTTCATGTGTCTGTTGGCCATCTGTATGTATGTCTTTTTTGGAAAGTGTCTATTCACATTTTTTAATTGGATAGTTTTTTGGTGTTGATTTGTATGAGTTCTTTATGCATTTTGGATATTAACCCTTTTTTGGATATATCAATTGCAAATATCTTCTCCCATTCAGTAGGCCACCTCTCTCTTTTGCTGATGGTTTCCTTCACTGTGCAAACACTATTTATTCTGATGTATTCCCAATAGTTTGTTTTTGTTTCCCTTGCTGTAGGAAACATATCTAGAAAAGTGTTGTTGTGTCCCATCATAAATAAGTTACTACCAAAAAAATAAAAAATAAAAAGTTACCCTATATGTTCTCTTGTAGGATTCTTACGGTTTTAGGTCTCACATTTAGGTCATTAATCCATTTTGAGTTTATTTTTGTGCATGATGTTAGAAAGTGGTCCAGCTTCAATCTTTTGCATGTAGCTGTCTAGTTTTCCCAACACCATGTATTGAAGAGACCCTCTTTTCTCCTTTGTATATTCCTGCTTCTTTTGTCATAGGTAAATTGACCCAATAAGTAGGGGTTTAATTCTGGATTCTCTAGTCTGTTCCATTGGTTGATGTGCCCATTTTTGTGCCAGAATCATACTGTTTTGATTACTACAGCTCTGTACTATATCTTGAAATCTGAACTTGTGATACTTCCAGCTTTGTTTTTTGTTTGTTTGTTTGTTTTTGTTTTTTGTTTTGTTTGTTTTCTTAAGGTTGTTTTGGCTGTTCAGGGTCATTTGTGGTTATACATAAATTTTAGGATTTTTTGGTCTAGTTCTTGGGAAAAAAATGTCATTGGTATTTTGATAGAGATTGCATGGGATCTACAGATTACTGTGGGTAGTATGGGCATTTTAAAAAATGTTGGTTCTTCCAATCCATGAACACGAAATACCTTTCCGTTTGTGTCATCTTTAATTTCTTTCACTATGTTTTATAGTTTTCAGAGAACAGTTCTTTCACCTTCTTGGTTAAGTTTACTCATGGTGTTTTATTCTTTTGTGAGTGATTGTACATGGAATTGTTCCTTAATTTCTCTTCCTGTGACTTTGTTTTTAGTGTAGAGAAACACGACTGATTTTTGGGTACCAATTTTGTATTCTATTCTATCACTTTACTGAATTTATTTCTAGTAGTTTTTTGCTGGAGTCGTCAGAGATTTCAAAATATGGGATTATATCATCTGCAAGCAGTGATAGTTTAACTTGCTCCTTACCAATATGGACGCCTGTTACGTCTTTTTCTCGTCTGAGTACGGTGGCTAAGACTTCTAGTAATGTTGAATAAAAGTGGCAAGACTGGACATCTTTCTTTTGTTCTTGACCTTAGAAGAAAAGCTCTCAGTTTTTCATTATTGGGTATGATGTCAGCCGTGGATTTTTCCTATATGGCCTTTGTTATGTTGAGGTATGTTTCCTGTAAAGCCACTTTGTTGAGAAGAACTTGAGTTTTATATGAAATGAAATCAGACTTAAGTGAGATGAATAAGATGTAGAACTACAGAAATATATATTTTTTTAAGATCTTATTTATTTTAGAGAGAGAGAGAGAGTACATGAGCATGGGGGGAAGGGCAGAGGGAGAGGGAAAGAATCTCAAGTAGACTTCATGCTGAGTGCAGGGTCCATCATGGGGCTCAATCTTAGGACCCTGGGACCACAACCTGAGCCAAAATCAGGAGTCAGAGGCTTAAGCAACTAAGCCATCCAGGTACCCCTAGAAAAATTTTGAACACAGTGCTGTGATCTGACTTATACTTTAAAATAAACAGTCTGGCTTGTTGAAAAGATTGTATAGAGTAAATACCGGGAGCACAGTGATACTTGGAGCATATTTATATCTCTGTTTTATAGAGGAGGAAATGGATGCTCAGATTTTAGACTGACAAAAGTCATACAGTGCCTAGATTGGATTTGAACTTAAGTTATGCTAATCCTTAAGTCCATGTTCTTTCTACCATACTGGAATTGTGTGTGTATAGGGGATGGAGGACGCATATTTGAAAAAATAGGATCATTTATAATACTCAAAATTTGGATTTTTTCACTTAAGATGTCATAAAGTCTCATGACATTAAATATTTTTTTTCTGTAGCATCATTTTTAAGGCCTATACCTTAGTTCATTGTATGCATGTATTGTCTTCAGATAACTCATCTCTGATTGCTATGTATTTTTAATTTAAAATTGATAAAACATTTGCATGAAGAATTTCTCCATCTTTTTCAGGGAAATCCAGGTGTCTCAAGTAAAATATTTAAAACATATTTCTTGCTGATGAGAAGGTGATCTTTCATTGTGAAAAACAATTTAAGCTCTAATACTGCATTGACCTCTTATTTTAAATTCCTTAAAACCACATCTTAAAAAATCACATTTTTCACAGTGTTGTGAAATAAGCATGTAACTACTCTAACTACTAATTTAAGCAGATTTGGAGAGAGTCAATATGTTCATGACGAAAGGCAATATCTCATGTAGAAGTTAAAGTGTTTATATTTTCGTATGTTAGTTTAAAAAGAATCATTGGGCAAAATTAGTTCCTCCCTCACCTCACTCATTAGTTTGACTTGATGATGGTGATGATTCCATAAATTTCTCAATTCTCTTTTGTCTTATAGCAGCTCAGGAATGTGATTTCCCCACTGTTGTCTTATGTGTTACTTTTCCTGGCAATACACAGGTCAGCCTTTCTTTCTAGGCTTTTCAAGTTTCCCTTGCTTCCTTTACCTCCTCACCTCAGGGGGGAAAAAAAAAAAAAAAAAAAAACTTATCTCCTTTTTCTTTTTTCTTAAGAACTCTCAGCACTGTGGGGAGAGAGAGCTCTCGTTATATAAGAAAAAAAAAAAAAAGAAATCACAAGTTTTCTCATGGATGAAGGCCAGCAGTTGAGGCTTCTGCAATACTTCACATGGTGGAACTAGAAACAGGAAATTATTCAATTAAACTCCGTGGTTCACCACTGTAGCAACAAATAGGCTATTTCTGCAGTGGTTTTACCAGCCTCGGAAGAACTCCCTCAGTACCAGGGAATAGAGTTGTACCAAAGTACCAATTTTCAAGAGTATTCAACTGCAAAAATGACACTTTCCTACTTGCAAAAGAACTTGCTTTTGCTATTTTTTGAGATAGAGGGAAAGTTCCCTTCCCATTTTGGAAATCAATAGAGCTTTTTCCTCTCCTCCATTGCCATGGGTTATTATAGAAAAAAACAACCCATGTTCCTGAAGGTAATTTGTAGAAGACAATTATTGAGATGGAACTAGCTCTGCTCTCCCTCTGGACAGCCATCTCGAGGCAAAGGGACTCTCGGTTGAAAAGATGTGAAGAGATCTATTCTAGTTTCTTGATGCTCAGGCATCACAGCCATTTTAAGAAGTTTGCAGTAGAGCATCTTGAGTCAACATCTCCCAGATCCCAGGGTAATTTCCCTCACCGTTTCTTACAGCACACCATTACCAGAATTTATTCAGGGTACTACTCTTCCTGAGTTCCCTAGCGAGGATTTTACAAAAATGCATGAGATCACTACTGCAAAGATATAGCCCATACTTAAGGAAGGCGTTGCTCTCTACAGAGAAGACACAGTGCCTCCCGGAGGAGGAGTTGGTTTGACGGCAGGCCTACTTCGCCCTATACAGCTGGGAGGCGGCCCAGAGACCGGGCGTCCGTACGTGGGGCCTTCCCAAGTTTGAGCTCTTGCAATTGTTAACTGTGTGACGTTGGGCTGGCAGTTGCAACTCTCGTAGTTTCAGCTTCTCATTTGTGAACGGAAAGAACAGTACTTAACAGGGTTCTTATGAGGATTAAACAAGATAATACAATTTAAGTGCCTGGCATACAGCCTGGCATACAGCCTGGCACATCATGGGCATATAAATGGGGGTTGCATGCTCCTCCTCCATTCCCCATGGAACCCAGTCTATTCGCAGCGTGATAGGCATACGTGATCATCCATTCGTGTTCCATGGACATGATCATAAAATGCCATTTCCTCTATTCAGGCTTACTTCCTCGTACAGTCTGTTTGGACTTTACTTATAATGGCATTGATATCATTAAATATATATTAAATATTACGTGACTTATTAGCTATCGTATTAACTTAAAATTGATATATAATGCTAATACAATATAAAGTATGTATAGTTACTGGAATTCTTTCATTCTAAACTCAATGGAAGGCACCCACACTTACAGGATGGTAAAGGGAGAAGAGGTAATTTAAAAAATAAATAGGGGGGGATCACTGGGTAGCTCAGGGGTTTAGTGCCGCCTGCAGCCCAGGTCGTGACCCCGGGGTCCCGGGATCGAGTCTCGCATCGTGCTCCCAGCAAGGAGTCTGCTTCTCCCTCTGCCTGTGTCTCTGCCTCTCTCTGTCTCTCTATCATGAATAAATAAATAAAATCTTAAAAAAAATAAAAATAAATAGTTAAGGCATACAGTTTTGAATTAAAGTTCTCTCTAAACAGGGACCCCCAGTGTAGTGTTGGGTGCACAGTAGAGTGGTATTTACCACCCTAGCTTTGGTATACCACTGTGTCAACTGTGGTATTAACATGACATTGGGTTTTTCAGCGGATACATCATACTGTTTTCTTCTATCCAGCTTAAAGTCAGTTGAAGTGCTCGTCTTTTTGAATCTTTTTAAACTCATTCACAACTATATTATTCCTTCTAGTCTTGTATCACCATCTAATTTGTTAAGCATGTTACTAGCTCTATCCCAGGCATCAATTACAACACATATGCTATGGGGCAGAGGGAAGCAGGATCCCATGGTAAGTCACAGGAGAACAATCACCTCAGTCCTAGTTACTTTGGTTTTATTGAGTAAGGGCCAGGGGCCAGGTAGGGAGAGATAGATGGGGGGCTGTGGGATCAGGGTCACAGAAGTCCCCAAAATGCTGAGGTGTAAGGAAACCAGAGATAAGGGAGCAAGCCAGACCACCCTGCCCCAGGTGTGGGTGGGGAGGATGTCTTTTTTATGACAGTCATCTGTGACCAACAAAGAATAACCAGACCCTAAAAAGAAATAAGCCATAAAGGATATGATCACCAGTCCTCGCTCAAACCAAGATAAGGCCACAAGCTCCCTGGTCAGTTCTCAATAAAAGATGGTTGGTGGAGGCCCACGCTGGCAACCTTGTCAGAACCTTCTCATGTCTGAGAGCTTCCTCTGTATCATCACTTGATAAAACTCTGGAGCTTTACTCACTCTCCTTTGTCTGTGAGATTCATCCTTCGACTCTGTGAGACAAGAACCCTGCTCTCCCACTTCACTACCAAACTGTACCATTGCTTAGGTCGTGTTTTAACTTAGATATTTACAACAATTACCATGAACACAGTGTAAAATGTGGCACGGAAATGCAGATATGATTTTTCTGTGATATTTTCCAGCTCTTTCAATCTGTAGCAATTTAGTCTAAGTGAACCCATGCTGTCTCCCAGTGATCTTACATCCTTTCCGAAGTATTTATAAATCATGAATTTAATCATTAATTTTCATTTCCTGCCTAAAACTGATTTCAAGCTCACTTGCCCATAGTTAGAAATAACGATAGCCTTTCCATTTTTCAAGTAAATCAAGGAAACACACCTACTTTTTCAGGCATAAATGCCTCTCCTATTCTTTAAAGATTAGAAAAAAAAAAAAAAGTGATTCAGCTATTGCTCTGGCAAGTGGTTTTTACACCCTAGGAAATGTTTGAAGCCAGAAATGCTGGGTATCTTTAGCACAGGCCCTCTGGGATTCTCTCGCTATTGGGATTTTACCCACCTGTGCCCCTCCTCAGATTGGCTTCTCCCCTCAGGCTGATTTACTGTAAACCTCCCAAACCTGGCATATGCATTATCCTCAAACTCCACTAGGATGTCAGTAACCCATTGGGCTTCTAGTACTTCCAAGGAGTCCTCTGTAAGCACCTCATTTCTCCTTCCTCCAAATTGCTGGAGTAGTTTTCTGCTCTTGCATGTATGGAGTTTTTAACTCTAGGCCATAAAACACGTTTATCTTCTTTGCCTAGATTGGAGGCTGCTCTAAAACAAAAACCTTCTCGTTCTTTTTAGCCACCAAGTTTTCTTTTATACGTATAGTGAGCATTGAGAAGGATTTCTTTTTTTTTTTTTTACTAACCATGAAAACAAAACCTTTTCTTCATTGTCTTATCAACATATACCCAGAGTTAGACCTCTGATGACCTTTGCCATTTAAAAATCAGTTGCAACCATAAAAAGCTCCTAACTAACTATAGAGAACAAACTAAGAGTTGCTGGAGGGCAGATGGGTAGGGGATGGGCTAAATGGGAGATGGGTATTAAAGAGGGTACATGTTGCCATAAGCACTGGGTGTTATATGTAAATGATGAATCAGTAAATTCTATTCCTAAAACTAACATTACACTACATGTTAACTAATTAGAATTTTATTTAGAACTTAAATAGAAGCTTGAAATATGAAAAAAAAAATCAGTTGCAAAACTGGAACTGGATGGAAGCCCTAAATTTCATGTTGAGAAAATGCACTTAATAAGGCTCGACTTTGCTTTTCACTGGCTTATTTAGGATTCTTTCTGTTGCACGAGCTGGATTCCCTCCTTCCTTAAGCTGGATTAAGCCATAAAAGAATTATTTGACTCCTGTAACTGAGAATCCCCAAGGCAGAGTTGGCTTCAGGCAAGGAGACTTAGTCCAATGTCACCAAGACCAGTTTCTTTCCTTCCATTTGCTCTAAGGCTGCAGTTCCAGCTTCATTATCGTAGCCTGTCTTGTTTTCTGTTGCTGCCGTAACAAAGCTCTACAGAGCTCTACAGAGTAAGGGTCTCAAAACAGCACAAATTTATTATCTTGCCGCTTTGGGGGACAGATTTTGGTCAGCAGGTTTTCTGTTATAATCAAGGAGCCCAGGGACCTGTATCCCTCCGGGAGGCTCAAGGGAAGAATCCATTTCTTGTCCTTTCCAGTTTCGAGAGGCTTTGCCTTCCACGCCTGTAGACCCCTCCTAACTGTGGCCCCACAGCTCCCTCTAACTCTGCCTTCCTGCCTCTCCCTTCCATTTTTAAGGATTCTTGTGATTGTAAATAGGTCCACCGTTATAATCCAGGATAGTATCTTCATCTCAAAATCCTGAACTTTATCACATCACAAAGTCCGTTTTGTTATTTAAGATAACATTCACAAAATTCCAGGGATTAGGATGTGGGCATCTTTTGGCATCTACCTGCTAGTCTTCCCTTTAGCCCCAAAGAATTCACATTCACCCACGTGCAGACTCCATTAGCCCCTACTCAGTATCCCCCCAATTTTTAACCCAATGGATCCTCAACTGAGAAACCAAAATCTCATCTAAATGTCATCAGCTCCTAGGTCTCCAGTGCAAGAAGCCAGATCCGGGCGAGAGTCTGAGTATGATCTATAATCCGGGGGAAAGGTCTCGTTGTACCTCCAAAACTAGCAAACAAGATCTGCACTTTCAAAATGCAGAGCTGCCGCAGAGGAAATCTCCTGTAGACATTCCTGTTTGAAAGGGAGAAAGTGGAAGAAAAAAAAGGAATTACCAGTCCCAACAATTTCAAAACCCAACAAGGCAAGTAACATTGGTGTTCAAGGCCCGGGAATATTTACCAGGGGTTTGTGGCTCCATCCTTTGGGCCCTCCTATGGCTCTGCCCTTGGGATTAGCCTTCCCTTTCTTTCATGAAGGGGAGCCTATCTTTGCAGCAAAGTATTCTTGTCGACCTGTTTTCTAGGATTCTATAGGGTTTAGGAGTCCAATAGCCTTTTTCATTTTGTTTTCTCTCTGTCCCTTTCAGTCCACCCTGGCAGTTTTCCACACTTACAATGTTCTCAAGAACCTTGCTGGTCTCCCATGTGTATCCGGGGGGAGTCACTCCATTGGATAAAATGTCCCTTTGCAGATCTTTTCTGGATAATCCCTTCTCCACTCCTGCCTTCTGCTGAAATAGCTGACCCTGTCTGTAAGTCACATGCCCAGTCTCCTCAGAGACCCGTCCATGTTTCTGAAAATGTGGACCTCTTGACCTTTCTGAGGCATGAGCCAAAGGTTGTCTAGTCATACTCTTTGCTTTCTCTCTAGAGCAAACTCTCTTGGCTTGCAATCTCTTAATTCCAGTGTCTCTTCTAATCTGGATTGGCTGAAAATTTCCCAAGTCATCAAGTCCCTGTTCTTTTTGCTTAATGATTCTCCCCTCAATCTCTCTCTTTTACCATAAGCAGCAAAGAGAAATCAGGTCCCATCTTTAGGACTTAGGAAATCTCTTCAGTTAATATCCAGATTCTTCCCTTAACTGTAGGACAAAACTGTGCCAAGCTTTCTGCCA